>NC_085050.1:2069359-2371026 GCF_963662255.1 Cinclus cinclus
TGCTGACACCTGCAGTGTCCCCATGCTCACGTCAGGTTGCTGCACCATGTCCCGCATTCACCTCCCACTGCAAAGGAGTCCTGGCTCCCCCAGCTTAACCCCAGCCATCCTTTGGGCTCCCCATTGAGAGGGACACCCCAAAGTTCCCCTGCCCTGTTCCCCCATCAGCCCACCTGCTCGCTGGCCAGGAAGACGAGGATGTGGCCGGGCTCCTGGCGCCGGTGGATGTCCAAGACAGCCTGGCAGGCAGCAGCCACACTCCCATGGGCTGGCGGCTCCCGGTAGAGCAGCTGTGGCAGGGAGCCGTGCCCCGGGACCCGTACCACGGGGGGGTCCCCACAGAAAGCGCGCAGCCGCGGCTCCAGGGCGGGCGAGGTGACCACCACGAGCCGCAGGGCCGGGCGCTGGTGCAGCACGTCCTTGAGCAGCCCCAGCAGCGCATCCGTGGGCACCGTGCGCTCCTGCACCTCATCCAGCACCACCACCCCGTACTGCCGCAGCAGCGGGTCCGACGTCATCTCCCGCAGCAGCATCTCATCCGAACAGAACCTGCCACGGCCCCACCCCATCAGCACGGACCCCTGGCTGGGGGGGAACGCCTCACCCCCCCTCCCCAGAGCAGCCCGCACCGCCTTCCATTGAGGCCAGGCTGGATTAAGGGATTAAGTGGAGCTCAGCGGGATTAAGGCTCTGTGCTCCCAGCGCGGGCCCCGCTATCCCTCCCGTACCTGAGGATGGTGTCGGCGGTGCAGCAGTCCTCGTGTGGCACGCAGTAGCCCACCTCATGGCCCAGGTTCAGGTCCATCTCGTCGGCCACGCGCAGGGAGAGGCTGAGGGCGGCCAGGCTGTGGGGCTGGGTGCAGGCCACCAGCCCGTGGGCGAACCGCAAGGACAGGGCGTACTCGGCGCACCACTGAGGGATCTGGGGGGACAGGGCATGGGGCAGCGTGGTTCCAGGACTGTCCCCTCCCTGCCATGCTCCTCCAAAGGGCACAGGAACCCTCCCCACGGATCTGGCTGCAGTATCTCCAGGGCAAGGGGCTGTCCAGAGGCACTCATAGCTCAGGCAGGACCTTTCCTCCCCACTGCTGGTGAGCCCTACAGTCTGTACCAGGAGTGCCATGGCCCCACAGCTTCAGCTTCCTGCCCCGGTGTGGGACACCACGACCCTGCTCTCACATTAGGGACAGGGGACAATGGCCTGGAAAGCCCCACAGAGAGACAGGGAAGGGATCACCAGGGAACAGCTGCTGGCCAAGTGCCTGGCCTCACAGTGTGGGACAGTGCCAAGGCCATGTGGATGTCCCTTTGACACCAGAGACCCGAGTCCTGCTTCCGTCACCTCTGAGCCCCCCCACGAGCAGTGCCAGTGCCTCAGTGTCCCCAGGGCCCTGCAGGGACTGCAGGCAGGGTGCTGCACCCAAAACCACTGGCCCTGGGGCCCGCACAGGGGCTTTGTTCCCCAAATCTGGCAGTGCCAGCCCAGCCCAGCAACTCAGCAGATCACACCCAGGGAGGTGATTTGACTGAGCACCTCAAGCCCAGAGCAAACACCCTGATAGCCTGCGGCAACCCAGCCCATTCCGGCCCCACAGCAGCCACAGCTGTGCCGCCGCTCCCTGCAATCCTTTCTCAGGTCAAAGTCTGCCAGGTGCTGTCCCCGTGTCACCAGCGGCTGGGACCAGCTCCCCGGGGCAGCCGGGAGGGATTTGGGCACCCCAGCCCTGCCGCTGCCCCTGTACCAGGCCCAGCTCCGGGAGGGGCCATTCCCCTCCCCTGCAGCCACCTCCCGTGCCAGCCGCTCCCATGGTAGCATTTCCCGGCTGGTGCTGCAGATTTGCCTGGGGCCCAGTGCCGGTCCCAGCAAATCACGGTGCCTGCCCACCCCGCCGGGCTCAGCGCAGCATTCCTGGGGGCCCCGCACCCTCTCGGGATCAGGCGCTGCCATGGGGTCAGGGAGGATCCACACGCAGCCCCCGGCGCGGCCGGGCACCCCAGCTGCCCTAGCCCTCACCTGTGTGCTCTTGCCGGTGCCGGGGGGTCCGGACACCAGCACGATGCCGCTGTTGCCCTCCAGGTGTTCCATGAAGCTGTACTTGGTAGTCCAGACCGGCAGCTCACGGCGCTGCCGCAGCAGCTCGTAGTAGCGGGACGAGAAGGGCAGCCCATCGTAGGGGTTCACCTCCAGGTCGCCGTCGCAGCCCAGGGACGGGTCTTCATCCTCCTCCTCCTCCTCCAGCGCGGAGCCGGAGCCGCTCGGCCCGGGCAGGGGACCCGGGGCCCCGGAGCCGGCCATGGCGGGGACACCGGAGCTGCGAGGGCGGGCAGGGGTGGAGCGGGACCGGCGCTGACCCACCCTCGCCTACGTCCCGGGAAGGAGCCCGGTGCAGCCCAGTGCCACGTCCCGTCCCACGGGGAGGGGGGACCCGCGGATACCCGGGATGGGCGAGGGATGCGGGCACAGGGGCACGGACAGGTGTGGAAGGGCGACAGGGCCGCGGAGACCAGGAACAGAACCGGAGTGTGGGGGACCGGGAGATCGGGCAGGGAACCGGGGAAAAGGGATGGGGCAAGAGCCCCGCAGGATCGAGCAGAGTGCGCAGACCGGGCAGGACTGTGCGTGGAGACCGGACTAAGGCAGGGTACAGGGGTTGTGGGACAGGGCGGACACCTTGGGAGGGTCGGTCCCGAACGACACGGGCCGACCGGGTCGGCGGAGCACCTGTACGGGCCGGTCCGGACCGGGCACCTGAACACCGGCACCGGGCCGAACCTCAGCGGAGCGGAGCGGGCGGGCGGGTCAGGGGCGGGTCGCCAGCATCCCCCTGAGCCGCGGCCCCGGTTCCGGCCCCGGTTCCGGTTCCGGTCCCGCCGCTCACCTGCGCGCGCCACCGCGGGCCCTGCCGGGGGGCACGGTCACGTGAAACACGTAGCGTCACGTGCCCCGCCCGCGGCAGCCAATCACCGCCCGCGCCGGGCGGTCCCCGGATGTGGCGGCGGGACGGGACCGGACGGGGCCTCCGGCACCCCCGGTACCGCTCCCGCCTCCGGTAGCGGCTCTGCCCGGCCCGGTGTCCTCCGCTGCCAGCTCCTTTGTGCGGCTCCGAGCCGGGCGCGGCTGCAGCCCTAGGCCGTCCGCAGCCCTTAATCGGATTTGGCTTCACGGTACCGGACATCTCGGTGCCGGTGCGGGGCATCCTGTACTGGATCTGGGCATCCCAGTGCGGGACCGGGCGTGCCGCAGCCGGCGTCTTCTACCGGCGCATCCCGTAGCAGTGCCGGGCATCCTCATTCGGGACATCCTATACTACTGTCGAGTGTACCGGTGCCGGGCATCCCGTACCGGTGTCGGATCTTCCGTACCGGAGCATCCCGTAATGGTGCTGATTATACTGCTGCTGGGCATCCTGCTGCCGGAGTGGCGCATCTCGTACCAGCACTGGGTGTATCGGGGCCGGGCATCCCCGTGCCGGGCATCCCCATGCAGGACATCCCGTACCGGTGTTTCGCACCCAGAGCAGCTCCCTCGGCCGCCGCGGCTCCCGGCGGTACCGGCAGGTGGAGCTCCCTGACCGGCGAACGGCCCGGACGGCCCGGCCCGGCCAAAGCTCCCGCCGGGGCCGCGGGGCAGAGCCGGGCACCGCGCAGGGACCGCGCACCGGGCAGCGCCGGGTGGGGACCGAGCGGTGCCTGCTGGCCCCGGGACTGCGGAAATCGGGAACCGGGAACGTCGGAGGCTGCGGGAAGCGCCACGCCTGCGGTTCCTGCTCTCCGAGAGCCCCGGCAGTCCCTGCACGCCGGTGCCCGTGCCACATTTCTTTCTGCTCACCCCCGGTGCTGCCAGCCCCGGGGCGGGCAGGTCCGTGAAGTGGCGGGGATCTGGCGGCAGATCCCGGGCTTTGCCGTGCGGGGTGGAGGCTCCGGCGGCTGCTCTAGCTCCTGCGTGTCCCGCCCTCGCACCTCGGCCCGGGCGGTGACACCGGAGCGGCCCGGTAGGATCGCATTATGGCCGGTTTTGGCTGATCCCACACCCACCCGGTGTCTCTCTCCCGCCGGGCTCTCCTTGCCCTCCGGCTCTTCTCAAGGCCGGTTTTTGGTCGGGGTGGGGGAGGAGGGGGTCTGTCCTGGGGCTGGGGGTGACCTGCAGGGTAGGGAGGCTCCACCAGAGGTGACCCCAGAGCAGGCTCAGGTTGCAGGGAGGGGTTTAAGGTCATGCAGGGAAGGAGCCGAGTGCTGGCTCCAAGGGGCTGCTGAAGAGAGACCTGTGTAAATCTGTGGGAGCAGCAGCAGGATTCAGGGGGCTCTGAGGGTCCCAGGGCAGCATGGCCATGAGGGGCTGAGAGCTTGGCTGACCCTCATCCCTGTGGAGCCACCAGTGTTGGACAGCCAAGTGCAGCCAGCAGGAGGAAGGAAGTGGCTGGTGCTGAACCTTTGCTCCATGCGCTCGCCTGGTGCTGCAGGAGCTGGACAGGGCTGGACAGAGCACAGAGCTAGCACTGGCACAGCTGGACCTGGTGCTCCGAGGTAACAGGGATGGAAATGTGGACAAGCCAGACCCAGCCACGATGGCAGAAACTTTGTCTCAGTGGTGGTTGGGAATCTCATGGCTAGCACAGGCCCACAGCCCCACATAGCTCTTTGTGCCATGGTGTGGCTGGAGAACTCCATGCTCTCAGTTCCAGCCCTATGTCCTGCTGGCTGGGGGCTCCAGCAATGGTGCTCACCCAAAGGGGTCACCGTGCCACCACATGACCAACTCCAGTGACCAGAACCATCTTGGCAGTGACCCCGAACCCAGACCCTTGTGTGCGTGGTGTGGGGGTCCCGGGGGCTCCATCCCCACCACGCTGCTCCGTCATGTGGCAAGGGCAGGATGGTGGAGTGGGACCCCACGCTCAGAGTGCACTGAGGAAGCGGAGGTTTCACAAGCTGGGGGTACACGTGACACGGAGTGTGACAGGAGGAACCACCAGTGGCCCTGCAGCACCCCGGTCCCCACGGCACAGCCCCGGTGGCCATGGCGCCCTGGCTGCCCACCAAGGAGAAGTATGGCGTGGGTGAGTGGGGGCTGCAGGCGCTGGGCCCTGTGGGGGTTTCCACTCGGCTGGAGGGGCACAGGGCTGGCAGAATGGGGTGCTCAGGATGAGGTGACATCCACGGTCCCCCCCTGGCTCTGGTGGTGGCAGCTGGGTGATGGCAGCCAAGCTGGTGCCATTGTGAGGTGATGCAAGGAGAGGGCCAGATCCCTGCGGTGCTGGTGTTGGTGCTGTCTGGGTGCAGGAACAAACAGGGGTAGCGAGAGCTGCAGGGCTGGTGACAGAAGGCTCAGGGACAGGGGCCAAGCAGGACAGGTGCCAGCAGGACTCACGCACCAGGAGGCTTCAGAGCTGGTGCTGGTGGGGGTGGGAAGCACTGGGATGGTTCCAGTCCCTCCAGGCTGTGGGTCTGGGCTCAGCCCGGCTGCTGAGGCTCTGGGGGAGCCTTGAGATACCCCAATAATTTTCCTCAGGTTCCAGCTGGGGCTTTGCAGTTGCCTTGGTGTTGGTGATGGCAAAACCCTGGGCAACCCAATTCCTTGCAGCACCCTCAGCTTGGGCTCCCCATGCTCTGCACCAGCCCTGGGCGCCCCCACTCCCCGCAGTACCCCCAGCTTCTGCTGGCTCTGGCAGCCCTGTGTTTCTTCCCGTTTCTTGTGGGGCTGTTTCCTGCACCCTTCCCTTTCACTTTTTGCAGTGCTGGAGCAAGGGCTGAGCTGCTGCAGGGTCCTGGGCAGCACCTGAGTGAGAGCTGAGCTGCTGCTGGTCCCAGCTGGCTCAGGGTCTTCGTGGGGAGTTCAGGGTGATGGGAGGAGTACTATGGGGTCTTGGGGCTCCCAGTGCCCCAAGGTGTGAGGGTCAGCCTGAGAGGTCCCAATGAGTCAGGCGGGTCTGGGGGTGCTGCAGTATGAGCTGGCCCTGGCTTGGGACTCGGGGTAGGCACAGGCATGGTCCTAGTAGGGATCCCCGGATGTAGGGACTCTCTCCCCATCTGGGGGCCAAACCAGGTCTGCCTGCCCCAAAGCTGTCCCTGGGCCCAGAAATAGCAACAGGGACAACCACAGCGCAGCTGGGCAGGAAGCGGCTGGCCACCAGAAAGCTCCTGTCCCCACCGCCCCCCTCCCCCGCTAACAGCTCTGCTGTCCCCAGACAGTCCTGTCCCTGGGCCACCAGCCCTGGGCAGGGGCTCAGCTGGCACTTGCCCCCCTGCACTGCCTGTGCCAGGAGCAGGACTCACCAGGGTGTGGGTAGCAGGCAGGGGGAAGGGTCCCATAAGGGACCCCTGAGTGCCAAAAGGGGGCTGGGGGCTTCTGCTGTGCCCGGCCCTTTGTGGGCTGTGCTGTGGCTCTCCTGGGGTGCGGAGTCGGAGTGTTTGGGGGTCACACGCTGTTTGTGGGGCTGGAGCTCTGCCTCATCTCTCAGGGCTGAAAGGAGCCTGCTGGGGTGCTGTGGGGGGCACGCAGCCCGTGGGGTCTGGCTATGGGGTGCTGGTGCACAGGGCCTGGGGGCTGGTGAGGGGCTCCCGGCAGGGATCCCAACTCCTAGCCCCTCTTTTCACAGCCGTGTGGAACTTCCCGCGCACCAAGGAGCATCACCTCCCGCTGCAGATCGGGGAGATGGTGCACATCCTGCGGGCCTCCGAGGGTAAGGGGGACCCCCAGGTACTCCCCAGCGTGGGTTCTTGCACCCTCCTTTTTCCCTGCAGCAGGGGTCAGGACTCCCAGCCTGGCTGACGATGTCCCCTCCCTTCACAGGCTGGTACTGCGGGTACTCGCTCCGGAACAGGGCTGCCCGGGTAGGTGAGGACGTGCTGGGGTTTTGGAGGCAGGAGGGGCACTGCTGGTGGCTTTGCCTATCCCTGCTGGGTTTCTGCGTGGGCAGAGGGGGCATGGACAGCAGCTTGCCCTGTCCCCGGGGGAATGTCGGGGCTTGCAGGGAGCAAGGCTGGGCACCCTGTGGCATTGGGAGTCCCCAGCTGTGCCCCCCTGAGGGACATCTTCCAGCTTCGGGGTGCCGACGGCTCTGGCTCCTTCAGGGCATCTTCCCGGCCTCGCTGATCCGGCTGAAGGGCGCCGTGTTGGAGCAGCGGGGGTAGGTACAGGGCACAGGCAAGAATGATGGGCTCCACCTTGCGCCACGTGCGGGGTCCCTGCAGTGCTGTGGTGCTCCAGGGATCCCTGTGCCTCCCCCAGGGTGGAGGAGAGCATGGAGGAGAGCACCCCCATGGTGCAGGAGATCACCACCACGCTGAGGGAATGGGCCACCATCTGGAAGCAGCTCTATGTGGTGAGGGACGAGGGTCTGTGTGTCGGGGGCAGGGATCTCAGAGCGGGGTGGGGCACCTCTTGTGACCCCGGTGACCTTGTGGTGCTGCCGCAGGCCGGGCAGATGGAGCGGTATGGACAGGTGAAGAGGATGATGCAGGAGCTGATGGAGCAGCGCTCGCAGCTGCTCTCGGGGACACTGCCCAAGGACCAGCTCCTGCGGCTCAGAAAGGAGGTGACCGGCAAGATGGACTACGGCAACAAGTGAGGGCGGGGACAGGGCACAGGGACCTCAAATCTGCCTCTGGCACAGGCTGTGTGGTGCTAGGGTGTGCTCCCTGGTGTCCTGGCTGGCTGTCCCTGTGTCCCCATCATCCCAGCTGGCTGTCCCGTGATGGCTGGGACAGTAAATGTGCCACCAAGCCACCTGGCTAAGGGCTATGTCTGAGAAGCCGTGGCTGGGACAGGAATGTTCCTGGTGCTGCCAACTCCTGTCCGCTTCCCCAGTCTAATCTGTCCTGCGCCCTCAGACCCTGTGCAAGGACAAGTGAGTCCTGGTGGGACACACAGACCCTGTGTCCTGCCTCACTCCATCCTGGCCCCTGCAGGATCCTTGCACTGGACCTGGTGGTGCGAGATGAGGACGAGAACATCCTGGACCCCGACAGGACCAGCGTCATCAGCCTCTTCCAGGCGCACAGGAGGGCGGCGCAGACCCTCACCCAGCGCATCCAGGAGGAGACGGTGAGGGCGCTGCTGGCCCTGTACCCAAAGCCTGATGTCCCCTGTGCCAGGGGATGTGACAGGGGCTGAGCTGTGGGGCTGAGCCACCTTGTGCCCCCCACCTCGTGCCCCCCAGAGCCCTCAGCAGACAGCACCGGGCCATGGCATCCAGGGGGCTGCTTCACCCTCCCACAACCTCTACCTCCGTGTCCGCAATTTTGTCTGCCACATCGGGGAGGAGGCGCAGCTCTTCATGGCCCTGTATGACCCCAGCGAGCAGCGCATCATCAGGTGGGGTCTCAGGGCACAGGACAGACCCCTGGCCGTGCTGTGCTGGGTGTTTGTCCTGCTGCTCCCTGTGGCATTCCCCTCAGGCTGCCCATCCTGCCCAGCCCTGAATGAGCCGGCGGGTGTCACAGGGGGAAGGGGCATCCCAAAGGGCTTCTCCAGAGCAGGAGGGTTCGTTGTGGTGTGCCAGCCATGCAGCCATATCCTGTGGGACAGCCCACGGCTCGCCCTGCCCCAGGCACTGGTGAGGTGGCCAGTGCAGTGATTTGGGACAGCCAGGCTGGGCCAGTGCCTGTGCCGCGACTGGGGACGCTGGTGGGCTGAGGGGTCTGTACGGTGGGAGCTGCCAGGGGCTCTGTCATCCCGGTGCCCACCTCAACCATCACTCACCCCGCAGCGAGAACTACCTGATCCGCTGGGCCAGCACCGGGGTCCCCCAGGACATCGAGCTGCTCAACAACCTCAAGGTCGTGTTCACGGTGAGGGCAGACCCCGGGGAGAGCTGCGCTGCTGCCTCCTGCCGCCCCTTCCTGCCGATCTGCCGGCACCCGCGGCATTTCGGGTGCCCCGTGTCCCCCCGCGAGAAGCCGAACCCCCATCAGTCCCCTGCTCCTGTACCCCCAGCCCCTCCGCAGACCCCTGCCCTGACGCCGGGACGTGGCACACGCCGTCCTGCCCCTCGGGGTTGCTGGCTGCCCCTCGGGGTTCCCTCCCGGTGCTGGGGTCTCGGGGTGCCCTCTCGGTGCCCCGTCCCCGCTCGTCCCACTCCTCTCGGCACCCGCTGACTCAGCGCTGTGGCTGCAGCGCAGCGCTGACCCCCGGGACTCCGCGGAGCCATCGATATTCAAATGAGCCGGGAAAATCAATGTTAATGAGCAGCATCAGCACTTCGGCTCCGCTGACCGTGGGCTCTCTCCCATCTTCGCCCTCTGCTCTGCTCGCTGCTGATGTGCCCGCGTGTCCCCACGCGTTGTGGCTTGTCCCTATCCCTTCTCCTTAGCGCCGCTGGAAGGTTTTAGCGCAGGGGCAGCACCCGAGGGATCCGATTCCCTCCCCAGTGTCTCCGGAGCTGGAGTATAGGGCCACCTTGACATCCTTACACCATGCCAGGTTACCCCCCGCTTGCCAAACTGCCTGGGCTAGGGTGACCTGTTTGGACCATCGGTCCTGGCATTGTCCCCATCGCTGGGTTTTGGGACTTCTGGGGTGGACGGAAGCCTCCAGGGCAGCGGGGCTGTGTGCTCACTGTCCCCACAGCGTAGGGCAGCAGGGACCCATCTGTGCCCACTGGTTCCCCCTGCGCAGCCCTGAGCACCCCACCGTCACCTGGCGCTGGCGCTGGCTTGTCCCCTGCGGTGCTGCAAGAGTCACACGGCTCCTGTCCCCCCAGGATCTGGGCAGCACGGACCTGAAGCGGGAGCGGCTGTTCCTGGTGTGCCAGATCATCCGGGTGGGGCGCATGGACCTGCGGGACAGCCACAGCCGCAAGCTCAGCACGGGCCTGCGCCGGCCTTTCGGCATCTCAGGTGGGGATGGGCTCCATGGAGACTCCCAGGGACTCCCGTGCCACCCCCCTGGCACCCCCCCCAGCCACCACACCAGACTCTGTGATGTCCCTGGGCTGCTCCCACTGTCCCCTTTCCCTGCTTGCAGACCCCAACCCTCTGCATGGCTGCCCCCACACTGCCACCCCCCGTCCCTGCCCAAGGGACACAGGGGACCCCCAGCACAGCGCTGCTGAGGTGTCCCCAGAGCAGCCCTGGGGAGATCCCCTGCCTTCACCTGCCCCCACGATCCTGTTCTGGGCATGGATCATTGGCTGGGGGTGCCCCCCCTGCCACCGTGCCACCTCTGTGTCACTGCAGTGATGGACATCACCGACATCACCAAGGGGATGTGTGACAGTGATGAGGACAAGCAGCACTTCATCCCCGTCCACCTGTGAGTCCCATGGGCAGGGGTAGTGCTGCGGGGACAGTGGGCAGGGAGCAGCACTCCAGGACCTGGCTGGCATGGGGACACCAGCTACCAGAGGACAAGAAGTGCAAGGATCACAGAGAAGAGGTTTCTCCCCTAAATATGGCTTTTCCAGGGTGGCTGCTGATGGTGATTTCCTTCACAATATGATCCGGAAGGTGGTGGAAGGGAAGGACATCAATCACAAGGGACAAGGTAGAGACCCTGTGTCCACTGTGTCCATGCTGTGCCATGAGACTCTTCCCTGGGCCATCTGCTTGTCTCACAAGGCAGTCCCTGCAGGGTCGAGGACTTGCTGTGGCCTCTGGTGGCCCTGACTCCCCTAGCCCGTGCTGTCAGCCCTTAAAAAATCACTGTGGTCCCTACAGGGCTCTGGGTGTCCCTGAAGATGCTGTGGGGAGACCTGAGCCAGGTGAGAAAGGACCACCCACACCTGGTGGACCGCAGCACGGCAGTGGCTCGCAAACTGGGCTACCCGGAGGTCATTATGCCAGGCAAGTGTAGGGGGGAGACAAACCTGGGGTTCTCTGGGGATGCCAGCATGGTGCCAGGACCTGGCTGACGGGGATGTCCCCCCAGGTGATGTCAGGAACGACATCTACCTGACACTGGTGCAGGGTGAGTTCGACAAGGGCAACAAGAAGACACAGAAGAATGTGGAGGTGACCGTCTGTGTCTGTGACGAGGCAGGAAATGTCATGCAGGTACGGCAGGTGTCCCCTGTGTCACCTCACCTCGGGTAGAGCCATCAGCTCCAGTAGCAAAATTGTCTGGAGCAGCTTCTTGGGCCACTGGAGCCCTGAAGCTGCCTGGAATAGAGATCTAGGAATAGAATAAAGATATGGGAAAGGGCTGTGAAGGGATAGAGAGAAAATTGTCCTCCCTTGGGGACAGGGGCCATCCCCAGTGCCCCCAGGCATTCATCCTCAGGACAGGCGGGGTAGGGAAGGAAGGGTCAGACCTGAGTGTCACCTCCCCAGGCTGGCTCTTGCCTCTTGCAGGTGTTCTGACACCAATTCTTGGCTGGCTCCTGAGGAATGGGCTGGAATTGCTGAGGGCCCAGCTGGGCTGGTCCGGGGATGCATCCTCCATCCACAGGGCCAAGCCCTGATGTGCCCTGAGAGGGCCATGTGTCCCTTCAGAGGTGGCACCAGGCCTGGCGAAGGTGGAGGGGACAGCGTTTAGGAAGGTGTGGGCAGGGGGGCTTGGGGAGTGGGATGGAATTCTTGCCTGCGAGGTCATTTGGGCTGATCCCGAGGTATCTCCTCCTGGCAGAACGTGATCCACGCGGGAGCAGGGGACAGCCCCACCAGCCACTACCGCTCTGTTGTCTACTACCAGCAGCGGCACCAGCGCTGGATGGAGACCCTGAAGGTCTGGGGAGCCCCAGGCACAGGAGCTGGGGTGGGACAGGGCTGTAGCCCCTCCAGGCTGTGGCTCTTGCTCCTCCTGTGCCACAGGACCCTGCTGCTGCAGGGGGTCCCCTTCAGGGCAAGCGTTTTTGGGGACAGTCCTTGGTCCCAGCTTGGGGACAATGGAGGTGCTGCCAGGGTCACAGCATGACCCCTTGATGGACACCCAGCATTACCAGCACTGGGAAGGGTGGTCCTGGGAATGGGTGCTGCAGCCCTGTCCCCATCCCAGTGTCCCCAGTTCAGTCTCACTGGTTGACTGGGAAGGATATGGGGTTGGTTTGCAGCAGTGGATGGTCCAGCACAGCCCTTGCCTGGGCAGAGAGGGACATTGCCCAGGTGGGGACTCAGCCCATGCCCGCTGCCCTCACCTTGGCACACGTTTCCACCCAGATTGCTGTTCCCATCGAGGATGTTCACAGGACCCACCTGAGGTTCACCTTCCGCCACCGCTCCTCCAGTGACTGTGAGTGTCCCTTGCTCCAGGCCTTCCTCCCAGCATTGCCTCTCCCTGCCTGCAGGTATGTCCCTGGTCCCCTCTGAGTCCCCCTCACCTCACCCCTGTGTGTCCCTGCCCAGCCAAGGACCGGAGCGAGCGGATTTTCTCCATGGCCTTTGTGAGGCTGATGCGCCCCGATGGCACCACACTACGGGATGGGGAGCACGACCTGGTGCTGTACAAGGTATGGGGGGGCCACAGAGCCCCCAGAGTGGGGGGAGCTGTGGGACAGCAGCACTTCTGGGGCCAGGGTCTCAGTGTCTGAATGAGCCACAGCGCTGGTGGCACGTACCCAAAGTCCCTGAGGATTTGCAGTGCCTCCCTGCTGTCCTCGCCATCCTTGATGGTGGGGCTTCCTGCACACAGTATCTCCAATCCCTGCTCTGCTCCTTTGGAATGACAAGTTTTGTTTGGGAAAAGGTGATGTAAGTGTTTGTGACGGGGAGGGAACGTCCCCGTGGTGTGGCTGCGCTTCACCTGATTTCACCAGCCCTGGCACTGCTCGGGCTTGCTCCGAGAGAGTGGAGGGGAGGGGAAATCGCTGTTCATTTGGGAAAAACACAGTCAGCTCCAATGTTTAGGGGCCCTGAAGGTGCTGCCCCCTTACCTGGTATCCCCTCCCCAGACTGGGGCTGCTGTGACCAGAGGAGCAGGAGGCATGAGCTGGTCCCTGCTGCCAGGGCTCTTCCCTGTGGGTTGACACCTTCCATGGTCCCTGCCTGGCCATGGAACTCCAGTGTCCCTAGGGGTCACCTGCTCCCCTGCCCCTGGGCTGCTGCATGGGAGTGTTCTTGATTTTGGCAACATTATCACAGTTCCTCCAGGCAGAGCCACATCCCTCCCTGAGTACTGCCTTTTTTTGGGGGATGAGCAGACCGGTCCTCCCTGCTAGGGCAACCCAGGACAGAGACAGACCACACTGTTCCTCCCCGAGGCTCCTGCACATTTGAAATAAGTATTATGTCCCTCCTCCCTGCTTTATTTTTGGGCAAAAGACCCAAATTCTTTAACTGCTGCCTTTGCCCTTGGCACTGGCTCTGGTCCCCGGCTCTTTGGGGATTGTCCCCTCCACAGCAGGAGCATTGGGCACCTTTGGGATGTGCCAGTGCTGGCTGTGGCAGTGAGATCAAGCCTCCCACACCTCACTGCTAGGAGAACAAATCCTCCACACCTCCCTTCTGGGTCCCTGTTCCCCTCAGAGAGCTGTCCCTGCCCTCCTGAACCACCACATCTTGAGCTGCTTCGTTCCTTCCCTGTCTGACTCCGGCTCTTCCCGGCAGGCACCGGGGACTGGATTCTGGGAGTCAGAAGCTATTTCATCTTTTTATCTCTGCTTGCCAGAGGAATGTGAGTGAAGGGCTTTTAGCTGCTCAGATCTCTAGATCTCCAGCTGGTCTGAGCTCCAGACAGTTTTCCTTGTGCTGGCTCAGCCTTGGGAAGAACAGAGGGCTCCTGTGTGTTGGCTGCTCCTAGCAGGTGTCCTGGAGGGGAAAAGCCAACAGCAGACAGCACTGTCACCTCCATCTGACCTTCAGTTTGAGGGGTTTCACCCTTCGAGGCTGCAGGCAGGGAAGGATGGATGTCTGTGAGCTGCAGCCTGGCTGGCTGGCTCTGGTCATTTCCTCATGTCCCAGGCTGCCCAACGAGTGGGGAAGATCATTCAGAATCACCCCAGTGAGTCCTCCTGATGGAACATTTTCAGCTTAGACACAGAAACAGGCTGGTTTGTGGGTGTGAAGGCCCTGGTATGGCCATACAGGTGGGAGATGTAGGGTGACAGTGATGCTGTGGGACTGGTGTCCTGCTCCATGTCAGTGTCCCAGTGTGTGCCTGAGCCCCTGGGGACACAGGGGGCCAAGCCTGTCCCCTGGGGCTCCAGCTGTGACCTGTGTTGTGCCCTGCAGGGTGACAGCAAGAAGCTGGAGGACGCCAGCGCGTACCTGTCCCTGCCCTCGGAGCGGAACCTGTCGGAATCAAAGCTCCTCTCTGGCTCCTCCTTCCGTGTGAGCGGGGCCGCGTCGGGTTTAGCCGTGTCCACCCGGGACAGCTTCCAAATCTCCACGCTCGCCTGCTCCACCAAGCTGACCCAGAATGGTGAGTCCTGGTTCCCCATGGTGGGGGAAAGTGGGGCTGTGTCCCCTCCCCGGTGGTGTTCCCAACCGCTGGATCACACTTCTGATGTTCGAGGTGAAAACAGTGGGAACACTGAGCGCTCAGTTACTGTTTAGCCATGGTCAGAATGGTCAAGGCTGTTCCTGGGGAGATCAGCTCGATCTGGGTATTTTGGGGGGCTGCCATCCTTTGGAGAGGAGCAGCAGTGAGTGGAATTCCTGCTTGAATGTGGCTGCAGGAGTCTCCATGACCTTCCTTCAAAACTGGGCTGGGAATTGGAGCTCTGAGGTTTAACCTCCATGCCTGGTTTAGCTCAGGGGAGTTTCCAGCCCTGGTTTGCTCTACACAGGTCAGGACAGCTGAGAAGATTTGTGCCCCCTTGTCCCTGACACATCCCCCTTGGCCAGGGGAAGGACCCACGGGCATGCTGGGCTCTCCTCCCACCTGCTGCAAGGCTGGAAGATGAGAATGGCTCATCCTGCTCTGGCTGAAGTGCAGGGGGCTCCGGGGAAATGGCCTTGTGGTGTTGGGATGTGACACACGGTGACACGTGGCTGCAGGGTCCAGGGCATTGTGGTTCAACGTGGAGGGGTCAGGGATGAGGCTGCTCCATTAATTGCCTTCCTGCAGCACAATTTTGTCTCCCACAGCCGCGACCTATTTAAAGTTTGTGCTTTATGGCCCTGGCATCAGGGGATTTCAGCACTGAGCAGTGGTTGTGTGAGGGGGTTCTGGCTCGTCCTGGCTGCTCCTGGGTGACGAGGATGGAATGGGGGAGCTGGGGATTGGTAACATTGGGATCTGACAGTGAGTGGTCAGTGCTGACTGCCCCATTCCTCCTGCCCAGTGAACCTGCTGGGGCTGCTGAAGTGGCGCTCCAAGCCCAGCCTGCTCTGTGGGAACCTCCAGAAGCTGATGAACGTGGATGGAGGGGAGGTCATCAAGGTACAGTTAGGATGTGCTCCCCCACCTCCCTCTCTGGTTCCTGCACCCACGAGCCCCCACCATGGCCAGAAGCTGGGCCTTGGGCTATGCTGGGATCAGCACTTGAGCTCTCACATCCCTCATGTCCCCCCAGTTCCTGCAGGACACATTGGATGCCCTGTTCTCCATCATGATGGAGCACTCGGAGACAGATGTCTATGACACCCTTGTGTTTGACGCCCTGGTGAGCAGAACCTGTGTGGGTCTGAGCCCCCCCAAGCCCCAGTGCAAAGTGGGCACTGGTTGGACTGGGGCAATGGGGTTTGCTGGTCTGACTGACCCAGCACAGGGCATGGCTGCGTTCTGAGGGACACTATCCCTCTGGGGGGACAATCCCAGTGGGATTCAAAGATGTTTCTCCCCCACCAAGACAAGAGTGATCCCAATGATGGCAGCAAGGCAAGGTGGGGTAGGGTGGCTGTTGCTCTGCCAATGCATCCCCCTGCCCACACCAAGCCATGCCCCTGCCTGCTGCCCACAGGTTTTCATCGTGAGGCTGGTAGCTGACAGAAAGTTCCAGCATTTCAACACGGTCCTGGAGGCCTACATCCGCCAGCACTTCAGCGCCACGCTCGCCTACAAGTTCGTTCTGGGGGATATGGAACAGGGAGGGATGGGCTGGGACAGATGGAACTATGGGGAACGGGGCTGGGACAGCCAGAATGGGGCTGAGACAGCGGGTACAGGGAGGGACAGGGCTGGAATGCCCACGGATATCCCACCCTGCAGGAAGCTGCTGTCGGTGCTGACGCAGTACGTGGAGCAGGCAGGGCGGGGGGAGCCCTGTGAGTCCCTCCCACACACCTTCAAGGCCCTGGAGTACATCTTCAAGTTCATCGTCCGCTCCCGGCACCTCTTCGCCCAGTAAGTGCTGGCAGTGGCTCCCAGTGCTCCCAGTGCCACGCTCTGCAGTGCTCCGGCACCCTGCTGGCTGTGGGGTCTGCGGGAGGGAGGTTCTGTGAGAGTCCCTGTGCTGTGGGAGTGGTGTCAGTGCCATCATCAGTCCCAGGGTTGTGGCAATGGCAGCTCAACCCACCTGGTGCTGTCTGCTGTGGCACCCAGGTTGGCACCTATCACTGCTGGCCATGCTGCTGTGTTGGTTGGTCCCCAGGCAGGCTCCTCCATCGCTGTGAATCCTCTCCTTGAGGATTCTGGCAGTTTTCAGCTTCTAGCCATCCTCTGGATGCTGCTGGGCAATGCTGGTCCACTGTGGGGGTGGGCTGTGCTTGGGGTGGGGAGAGCTCTCTGGCCAGCAGTGACCCTACCCCACAGTGACCCTGCATCACGGTGACCTCTGCCCCAGCCACCCTTGATGGGGATTTCCAATGAGCTCTTACAATCCTCCCACAATGGAGATGGCAAAATGTCCTGGCCAGTCTGTGCCCCTGCACAGCTGGTACAGTTTCCCAGTAGGAAACCCAGTTAGGGTCAGTGGGAGGTGTCCCTGCCCACAGCAGGAAGGTAGAGCTGGAGGGTCTGTGAGGTGCCTTCTGAGCCAAACCCTGCTGAGATCCTGGGATGAGCAGAGGAATGGGCTGGGCACCTCCACGGCTCAAAGGTCGAGGTACCCCCAGGCACCTCCAGAGTGCCCACAGGCCTGGTTTCACATCATGGGGTTCACATCCCAGTCTGGGTGATGACACAAACACCCCTCCTCCGGGCTGGCGTGGGAGAGGAGGAAATCAGAACACGACCATTGGTGTTACCAGAAAAAGCCGGTGACGTTCCTCTTTCGTTCCACGTAAGCAGCACCGAAAGCCAAAGTGTCCTGAGGGAGCAATGGGCAGTGAGGTGGGCAGTGAGGGACCCCCACACACACGTGGCAAGGGCCCCCTGCACAGGGTGGGCACTGGCTGGCACTGAAAGCAGTGGGATTGTCCCATTCCCAGGTGTCCTGGTTCAGCAGGTGGCTGTTTTTTGGGGGGAATGAAGGCTTTGCCTCCTCCACCCCAAGCCCAGGATGTGTCAGGGTCCCTGTGGGTGCTCCCACTGGCAGTGAGGAGCTGTGCTGGGGGTCTCTGTGCCCCCAGGGACTGTCACACACCTCACTTTTCCTCACTCTGTATTATTAATTTGTGTGATTTGAGCCCTGTCTGTCCTCTCCGCTTCCATCCTTTCCCAGTGTCCCACCCATGGCTCCGAGGAGCTCCAGAACATCACACCCAGCACCTGTCTCTCCCTCCTGTATGAGGGCACAGAGCAGATTCCCAGCTTAGAGTGCTCCTGGCAGGAGAAATTAATTACTCGGCGCGTTCACAAACAGCCCCGTGAATGAGTTTGCCTGGAACAGAGACATCCCTGAGGACATTTAGTGATTTTATAGAGCTTCCCTTTATCTCAGCAATCTCAACGTGCAATAACACGGGCTCCTCAGATCCTCTAAGTGCTCTGATCGTGCTGCAATTTGTACAGGCTGTAATCGACAGGAATTGGGTTGTAATTAGAGTCAGTTGCTGCAGATTGCTGGGTCTGGGATTGTCTGTGCTGCTGCTGGAGCTGGACAAGCAGAGCCTGCAGCTCCTGTGAGGAGCCCAGGTAGCTGCAAGGATGATTGAGGCCCCTGTCCTCCACCTTGGGACACCTCCCTGTGTCCCCTCAGGGGCCCCCATGGCACTGTGGTGACGTCTCTCCCTTGCTACTTCCTCCTTGCTGGTTCCTCTGGCTGCTTCTGCTTTTTAGCCATCACCGGGGGTGGCAAAACTTTCCCTGTCAGTGCTCATTGTCCCCCTGGATTTTGAGGCCAAGTTGGACAGGGCTTGGAGCAACCCATGGCAGGGGGTGGGACTGGATGGGCTTCAAGGACCTTCCCAGCCCAAAACAGTCCATGATTCCAGGATTTCCTTACATAGCTGGTGGCTGGGTAATTTTTCCTGCCACTGCCTGGTGTCAGTGACGGGGGAATTACCTCAAACAGTGCCCATTGCAGTGACTCGATTCCTGTGATCACACCTCAGCTTTGCCGTTTTCCTGCAGCTTTGCAAATCCCATGGCTAAAAGTCCCTCATTTAGTTCGCTCTGGTCCAGCTGGTGAGGGGGGCTGGAGGGCTCAGGAGGTTCCTGCTCAAGTGGGACGGTGCTGAACTGCGTTGAAAAATTTTGGGCTGCAGAATCATGGAGAAGAGGCTTTATCTAAATAAGGAAAAAAAATAGTTTTTGTGAGAGGATCTGTGGACATGGTGGATGCCAGGGCTGTCGTAGTGCCAGAGCTGTGACAGTGCCAGGGCTCGCCACTAGATCCAGCCATGAATCCAAAAGTTCATGGCTGAGTATAATTAATTGGGATGGCAGGTGACCCTTGAGCAGAGGCTGGCGGTGCTAGGTGACAGCACAGTGACTCTGGCCATTGCAGGCTCTACGAGGGGAAGGAGGTGGATGAGTTCCAGCGCTCCCTGCAGCGATTCTTCCTCACCCTGAACCAGCTGATGGAGTCCCCCTTGGAGGGTCCCACACTGCTCTCCCAGGTAGGGCAAGGGGTGATGCTGGGGGGGCTCAGCTCTGGTGTGGGGTGGGTGGGAGGGTGCCCAGGCCAGGCACTGGCTGTCCCCATGCTGGGATCACACTCTCTGTGCCCATGCCGAGGTGACACTGTTAGTTTTTTTGGGGTGACACTGTCCATCGTGTGTGCAGACCTCCCATGGTGCCAGAAGGAGCTGCCACCCTGTACGCTATCCCCAGGGTCCCCCCTCATGCACCCTGAGACCACGAGCCCCTCAGTGCACTGGGGCTGTGGTGTGGAGTGGGGTCAGCAGCTCGGTGGCACTGGGCAGATGCTGCCCTGGCTGCCCATGTGCTGAAATCTGCAGAGGAAAAATCTGGGAAGGCTTCCTGGGAATTGTCCCCATCCTGGATTTGGCCTGGCCCCATTCCCTGCATCCAGGACCAGGCTGGCAAAGGGGGCTGAGGGAAGCAGAGCTGCTGCAGGCTGGATGGGTCTGGGATGGGGCTATGCTCTGCACCCACAGCCTCCCAGACGGGGGGAGGCTCCAGAGGATGCTGGTGGGAACCCTGTTTAAAGGCAGCTCTCTGGTGTCTCTGCAGGGAGCAGCCCTGAAGTATCTGCCCTCCATTCTCGAGGACGTGTTTGGGATCTTTGACTCCTCTGCTCTGGGGTACGATCCCTGTGCCCCCACCAACCCCAGCCCCGTGTCATGCTCAGCACCTGCCTCAGCCACTTCTGTCCCCACATCCAGCACAGAGCTGAGGGAGAGGGCAGGCAGGGGGGTCAGGAATTACCTCCTGATCCCCTTACCAGTGCAAAAATGGGAGAGTTCTGCTCAGTCTTAGCAGTTTCCTGTGCTTGGGCAGGGGCTGAGCCTGGGAACTCAGCTCCAGCTGGGTTTGTTTTGGGAATTCAGGCAGGGTTTGTCTGCTGGGTGCCTGTGGTGGGCACAGCTGCCCAGTGGGACCATCCTGCCCCACACAGCTCTGCCCATCGCGGGGTTCCCCCCACCAGCAGCCCCATCCTGACCAGAACCTGGAGCTCCTGGTTTAACCCCTCTCCTGATGGCAGGGCCGTACTGCGGGACTTTGTGGGGAACCTGCTGCCCCAGCGCCTGCTGAAGCAGAAGCTGCAGTCCCTGACTGACATTGCCAGCAGCAAAGCCTTCCAGTCCCACGGTGAGAGGGATCCTGGTGGCCTTGCTGAGCTCACCCAGAGGCCATGGCACAGGATGGGGATGAATCCCTGAACAGGGACCCCTCCTCTGCCTCATACCTGGGGTAGCTCCACAGATGGGGACAATTCCCTCATGCCTGTGCCCCTTTGTTCCCCCCAGAGTGCCGGGAGCTGGTGCTGCAGGTGGCCCTGCCCGTCCTGCAGGAGCTGATCCAGGCAGGTGAGGAGGAGGAAGCCTGCATCGAGCTGCTCAGCAGCATCCTGGAAGTGCTGTACCAGGCCCAGAAGGTAAATCAGGAATCAACTGGGCAGTGAGCTGACCAAACCCCTCTGAGTGGGGTTAAGCACTGATTCCTGGCCAGGATATGTTTGGAGTTCACTGCAGTCAGACAGGGGACTGTGGGTGTCACTATCCAGCAGAAACATCCCAGGGTGGAGCAAAAACTTCATGATTTCCACCTCAATGAGTTTCTGGTGGGTTGCCCAACATCTACATGAGTGGGCAAGGGTCTTCCAGGCCCCTGATGACACTGACCTGAGGGTGGTGGGGACATCATGGGAGGAAGGTGAAGGCAGGAAGGAAGAAAGTGAAGGAATGGAGAAAGGTAGCTGGTCGGTGATTGCCAGTCAGCCCCTGGGAAGTATCACACTCCAAAATGAAGAGTGATGGCCCCAAATGTGAGACAGAGACATGGTGGGCACCCACCCACCCAAATGTGGCCTGTCTGGGGTGGTCTGGGGCCATTCCTGGGTGTCTCAACCCTGCTTGTGGTGATTGCAGAGCGCAGAAAATCTGCGAGCGCGGCACAAGGACCGTGGGGATGTGGAGCTGGTGAGTGTCCCTGCAGCAACACAATGTTTTGGGAATGCACAGGGCTCTGTGTTCTGGTTTTTCAGGAGCCTTCCTCTGTTCCTACCCTTTCTGGCTGCTCTGGGGTCCCTTTTTGAGGCCCTTTGGAGGTTCAGGTGTCACACCTCCAGTGCAGTGACTGGCGCTGTGGGAGCTGAGTTGGACACTGTGTCCTGGGAGGGTGAGGTAGTTCTTTAATCCTCACAGCACCACGAAGCCCAGAAATGGGATGGAAAGTTCAGAAATTGTGGTGAAATGTCTCATTTTGGGCTTAACTTTTAAACCTGAAATAGCCTCTATGGAGAGCATGGTGAGAAGCTTTTGGGGGAGGATTTTGCTCTTGCTTCAACCCCCTGAGAGTTGAACCCACCTTTACCTGCCCACTGCCAGTGCAGCCGTCCCCATCACCCCCAACCATCTTGGGCTGTCCCCATTGTCCCCAGCCAGGTGGCCACTTTGCCAGGGGAGGTGTACAGTGCTGTACAGAGCCATACAGAGCTGTACAGAGACCCCAAATCCCATATTTATGCTGGAGCACATTGCCTTGCTCTGACTCCAGCTGCGGATCAGGCTCCATTCCTGTCTGGCCACCCCAATGCCACCAGCCCTTGAATGAACCACACCATGCTGGGACGTGCCCTGCCATGGCCCTGACACCTCTTACCTTGCAGGCACAGGTGAAGAAACACATCCAGGTGATCCTGGAGCATCTACTCCACACGGTCAATCGCAGGGTGATCGTCCTGGACCGGGAGAACCCGCTGAGGGTGAGTCCCACTGCGCCACTTCCCTTTGGGCACATGGGAGAGGCACGAGGTGTCCCTGGTTTGGGGGCCTGGGTGTGTGTGACTGGCTCTGCCCCTCTCTGGCCCTGCTGCCAGAACCCAGCAGGATGGGGATGGATGCAAGGGATGTGCCCAGTGGGATGCAGGGGAAAGCAGGAGCTTTGCTGGGAGCAGGGGGAGCATAGAGACGAGCGGGAAGGGGGCAGAGGTGCAGGAAAAGCTGTTTTGGGAGCAGTGAGTGAAGGGTTTGGACTGCATTATCTGGAAAACAAAAAAAAAACGGAACCTAGTGAACCGTCGCACTTTTACACGCCAAGAACATGTGCGAGGAGCACGGTGGACACAGATGAAGGGAGGTGGATCAGAGCTCCGCACGGAGCAGCGATGGGAGGTGACAGAGCCAGGGCCAGCGGGGGCTCGGGGTCTTCTCTGGGGACGTGGTGGCAAACCCAGGAGCTGCAGTGCGTCTTGGGGTAGGCTCTGAGCTGTTGTTGTTGGTGTGTGTTCTGGAAGCTCGGAGCAGGGGATTGCCGTGCTGCACCGTGCCACGCTGTGCGCCGTGCCCGGGGAGCTGCGGGGCAGCCGGAGCGGCAGCTCTGCCGCCGGGACCGTGCCGCGATCTCAGCGCCGGGCTGTGATTCAGCCGTGACTCAGGCAGGAGATGCATGCGGGGTCGCATTGGGCTCCATCCTGCATTTCCTCCTCGTTCTCAGGCTCTGTGACTCAGGGCCTGGGGCGGCCGGAGCCGAAAGCGCCGAGCAGCGATGGAGGCGAGGAGGGGGATGAGGGTGGTGCAGCTCAGTCCACGGCAGCAGGGAGTGATCCTTGGCTGTTCCACGCTCTTGCTGCTCCCTCGTGGCTCCACAGGTGCCGTCTGGCAGCTCTCCCAGCACCGCCCATGGTTCCCGTGCTCTGCCGCAGCCTTTGCACTCAGTCGAGGGTCCCAGACCCTCAGTCCAGGCTGCCCCAGCAGTTCCAGCAGCTGGGAAGGGGCAAAAGGACCAAAAACTGCTGTGCCCTCACCAGGACAGCATCCCTCCATCCATCCCGTTGCTGCTGAGCAAGAAGGCAGTTGTGTCCCTGGGCCACTGTCCCGGCTGCACACTCCCGAGTGTCCCTGGCACACGGGATGGGGTTTGACACTGTGTGCAGCTCCTGCGGTGTGAACACCAACGGGAGAGCTGCGGCCAAAGCTGCCCACCCTCCATTCTCCTCTGTGGCTGCAGCAGCCGCTCGCCGTGGCTGGGGAGGGCCAGAGTTTTTGGAGGAGGCTGGATGATGTCCCCTTTCCTGAGGTCGGTGGCCCTGCTGGGAGAGCTGTGGCACTCCTCAGGGTGTGCTCAGACACCCGCTGCTGCCGAGTTTTCCCTCTCGTGGCAGCACCCCACAGAGGCTGGGATATTTGAACTCCTCATTCCTGTCTTCCTATCATCAGCCAGTGCATCCCCACCCACGAGACCCCCGCCCAGCCCACCCTTCCAGCCGGGGGTTTTGGGGACAGGTATCCTCTCTCCATGCCAGAGTCTCACAGAGACCATTTTCCACTGTCTCTGACCAGTGGAAATCCTCGGTGTTCCCAGTTAACCTGCAGGAATCAATGAGAGGGATCGGTGAGCAGCCCCAGCTGTGGGATGGGCACTGATTTGAGCCTGGGATGGGCTGGGGCACCTCAGGGAACCCCGAACAGAGGGAAATCCAGGGAAACAGCCGCTGCCCCCTCCTCATTCTCATCCTCCTCCAGAACAGAAGTGCACAGGCGGGAGAGGATGTAACAAAAATAGCGTCTCCGTGGAATTTATTGAATTCTCCTTAAATACAGCCGCTGCTCCCCTCGCCGTTTCCACACCCGAGCTCCCCGCGTTCAACGGAATGGTTAAAAATAGAAAAGCTGGTGCT
Organism: Cinclus cinclus; assembly: GCF_963662255.1. NCBI lineage: Eukaryota > Metazoa > Chordata > Aves > Passeriformes > Cinclidae > Cinclus > Cinclus cinclus. The sequence goes on from NC_085050.1 coordinate 2,092,801, forward strand.
ACCCAAACCCTACCGAGGGAGGGAGGGAGGGAGGGAGGAGAGGTGGGCAGGGGGTCAGTGCTGGGACGATGCCCCTGCGCTTCGGGCTCACCGGGCACCGCGCTCACAGGAACCAGAAGCATTTGCGCCGGGATTTCTTCACGTCCAGCTTTGTCGGCAGCCTCGACACGGGTGACAGCTCCTGCCTGGGCGGTGAGGTGGTCCCCGCCGCCCCCACCGCCACCCCCGCCGCCCCCAGCGCCGTCGGGGGAGAGTTCGGCCCCGTGTCGCCCTCGATGTGGCTCAGCACCCGCTGGAAGCGACCTTCCTGCTGTCGGAAATCGTGCTCCACGCTGCGGCACGCGGGGCGAGGGGACCGTGTCAGAGGGCAGCATGGCATCCCCTTGTCGCAGCCCCCCACCTGCCACAGCCCCTGGCACCCCAAACACAGCCACAGCCCCTGGCACCCCCGCGGAGCTCAGTGCCTCCAAACACAGCCCTTGAGAAATTCAGTGTTCCCAACACAGCCCTCGGGGAGTTCGGTGTCCCCAGCACAACTCCCAGGGAGTTCAGTGTCCCCAACACAGCCCTCGGGGAGCTTAGATTCCCAAACAAGTCCCCGTGTAGCTCAGTGTCCCCAGCACAGCCTTTGGGGAATTCAGTATCCCCAGATACAGCCCCCAGGGAGATTAGTGTCCCTAGCATATCCCTGGGGAGCTCAGTGTCCCCATCACAGCCCTCGGGGAGTTCAGTGTCCCCAAACAAGCCTCCAGGTAGCTCATCCACCAGTGCATGTTCCCCCAAAGCTGAGTCCTGCTGCACTCCCAAGGGGGCACAGGGACATGGCTGGACTTCCTGGGGTCACTGCACACCTCTGAGAGGGGACATCCTGCTGTGTGTGCCTTCAGAGAGCCCCTGCCCATATCCTGTGGGCTGTGAGGGGTTCTGGGGCTGGATCCCTCCCAAACAGCTGCCCCATCCCGCTGGGGCATCTCAGCCTCCCTTCTGCCAGAGGCACAGACCAATATCAGCCTGACCTCGTGGCCCGGGGTCTTTTGGGGTGGGTCCTTCACAGCTGCCTCCCCTGCCCCATCCTTTTGCTCCATCCTCTGTATCCAGCCCCACTGACAATGCCATGGCATTGTGTGTGGACGCTGGCCTGGATGGGGACCAGTGCTGAGGTGGAGGGGGGCAAGCCAGGAGGGGTCTGTGGGACCCCTGTGAGCAATGAGCCCCCTGGAGAGGGGTTGTGTGTCCCAGGGGCCGTGGCTGAGGACATCAGGAAGTGATGAGAGCATGCAAGGCTCTGTTGCTGCTCATCACACGGCTGGCGAAGCTGGAATTAGGGTGTCCCTGATCTGGGTAGGTGAGGGGGACTGTGCCCCCCACCACAGCTCTCAGGTTTCCTGCCCATGCTGGAGTCCTCAGTGTCCCTACAGGTCCAGGTCCCTAGAGCCGTTGCTGTCCCCTCAGGCCCTTGCTGTGCCCACAGTGTCACTGCAGCCTTCGGTGTCCCTGCAGCCTCGGGTGTCCCCGCAGCCCCCAGTGTCCCCGCAGCACCCTGTGGCGCGGGCTGGCTGCTGGCAGCCACGTGCTGCAATGTTCCCTCACACGGAAAACACATCAATCTCCTCACACCAGCCATGTCCCATCGGATCAGCGAGGTGCCACGGAATGTGCCCGGGAAGGCGCACGTGGCGCAGCCACCGCGCGCACGGGGAGCTCCCTGCGAGCCCCCCGGCACGCTGACACCTCCTGTCACCTCCCTTCATGAGGACAAGGAGTGTCCCAACCATTTCTAGAAAAAAGGGCGTGGAGTGCAGGGTGTAATAGGGGAAGGAGTGCTGGGGGTGCTGTCCCTGCTCTCTCACCCTGTGTTCCTCCAGAGCCTCTCCTCATCCCACGGGTGGCAGTGAAACCCACGGCGAGTCCCCAGCAGGATCTTGCCGTTCTGGGGAGCCACCTCCCCCAGATGTGACATCTGTGCCACTGCCATGCTGCGTGGAGACAGGCTCGTCAGGCCTAATTAGTCTGAAGTCCCCCAGGAGCTAAAGGGGGAGTGTGGAGCAAGTGTGTGTAGGGAGCAGGAGCTCCAAGGGGACACAGGGACAGGAGGGGACCCCAGCCAGGCACCCCCAGCCTGAGGTGCCCTGAGGAGAGGGCACAGTGCTCACAGAGCATGGCAGGGCAGATGTGTGCCATGGTGATCAGGCACCACAGAGCATGGCTTGGGACCAGCTCACCATGTCCTACACATCCCAGTGCTAACAGCATCAGCCTAATTAACAGCAAAATGGGAACACACCTGGCCAGCCATCTGCACTGCAGAGGGGATGGCCAGAGGGGCAGAAGGACACCCAGGGGTGCCTGGAAGGGCAGAAAGCTTTAGCAAAACTACAGCCTTCCCAATTCCCCCAAAGATGGTGCTTGGGGGGGGCACGAGATGCCTTTTCCCATACGCCAAATGGGATCTGAGGAGACAGGACAGCAGAGAAAGGGGCTTCCATGCCCTGGCCCAAAGCCAATGCTGGGAAGCAAAGCCCAGGCTCTGTGTTCCCAAACCATAGAGAGGGGCAGGAACCCATCTGCGGCATCTGTGTGGATCTGGCACAGGGACAACAGGATGCAGCCTGGATTTGGAGCGAGCCCACGCACCAGCCGCTAGCGAGGTTTCCCCGATAGATTGCTGTTACAGGAGACAAATGCTCTGCCATTGTGCCAGAGCAGCCCCCTTCCAGATGCTGCTCCTCCACGGAGATCACCCGGGCTGATCCTGGGAGCAGGAGCTGCTCCCCGTGGGGAGGAAGGCACAGATCCAGCCCAAGTGACAGCCCAGACACCCAAGAGTGGTCTGTGTGTGGTGCCCCCCAACATGGGGACACGAGGTGCAGGCTTGACTGTCACCCTCCCTCCTGCCTTACAGCCAGTGGAGAAGTCTGGGAGCGCAGGGAAGCAGAACCCATGGGATGCTTGGAGCCAGGGCTGGCCCTCACCTGTAGATGATGCAGGCACAGTCCCGGCAGGTCCCGCAGTTGGCGATGTCCTGCCCGGTCCGGTACGAGTGTCGCCTGTGACAGAGATGTGCCGTGAGCTTGGAGACCTGGTCTGGGTCTGTCAGAGTCCTCTGCTGCCCCTGGTCCCTCTGTGTCTCTGTGCTCCCACCCCAGCAGCCAGGACTCTCCTCCCTGGATTCCAGCTCCTTTTCCCCCAGGGACTCAGATTCTCTTCTCTCTGTATCTCAGCCCTTCTCCTCCTGAATCCCAGCTCCTCTTCTTCTCTAGGATCCATCTCCTCTCCTCCCTGGATCCTACCCCTTTCCTCTCTGAGATCCCAGCCTCTCTCCCCCATGCAATCCCAATTAATACCGAGCCAGGTACTTCTCAGCTTTGCAGATTTCTCTGATGGAAGCAAACCAGTGCTGGGCAAAGTGGCATCTCCAAACCCTACCCACTGTGTCTTCCCATCCCAAGCCGCATCCCAAGGGTCCCCAAACCTGCAGCCCCGAGGTCACTACACATCTCCCCACGCATGGTGCCATGGAGGGAGCACAAGGCACATGGTGGTGCTCTGGCACAGCAGTGCCCTGGCAGATGGGCACCAGGAGATGCTCCAGACTAATCTCCAGCCTACGCCAGACTCAGAATTTATCTTTTTGATGCTTTTGTATCAGAGCATCCTTCTCCTCCTCTGGGAAGGTGCACAGGATTTGGATTAAGCAGATTCCTGCCTGGGCTCAGCCCATGCTGCTGCATCCTCCTCCCTCCCCACAGAAGGGGTCTTCACCCCACGTCTCTGCTGCTAGACCCCAACCCTGAGACACCCTGATCCCAAGGGCTGCACTGGGGTCCTCCTGCACCCCAGCACTGCTGGCAGGTGCTCCCTGATGGTCCCTTCTCATTCTGCTCTGTACAAAAGGAGCCCTGTGAATGCTGTTGGTCCATTTGGGACCCCTTCCCCCTGTCTCCGTTGCCCCTTCATGGCTGTGGATTTTGGGGGCACAGCTGAAAGAATGTGTCCCACATGCACGTCACATTTCCCCATTCGTCCTCCTGTTACTTGACCTTGACCAGGGTTGTTCTCAGCACTCAGAAACTGGGTCTGTTAATGCACCAAATTACACACTGCAATGGGGATTGATTCTGCCAGCACCTGAATTAGATCATGAGGCCCTTTATATATATGTGTGCGTGTGTGTGGTATGTATATGTGTGTGTGCCTGCTGAAAGAGCTCATCCTGGGGTAGTCGTTTATGTTTTATATATATATATAAATTTTTGTGGGATGTTGCTGGTGGTTGGTGCCAGGATGTCTCAGGGCTGCCGTGATGCACAGTGGGCACCTGGGATCTGACCTGGGGCAAATGAGGCTGTGCTGTTCTGCAGCCTAAAGACACCAGGATAATGTTTTATGTGATTTCCTAACCCTGGATTTCCTATCTCTGGGCATCTTGCTTGCCTGTTTGACTGTATCAGTAAATTGAGTTGAGGTCTTAATTAAGATGCCCTGTACCCCCAAGAGGTCCCTCCCCACTGACAGTGCTCCAGGGGTGGCACAGAGGCAGTGTTCCCTGTGCTTCACTCACAGCCAAAACCATCTGATTTAATGGATGCATCACGGCAAACTTGGGCATCAGATTTCACAGGATGATGCCAGAACCAGCACCCCTTGGGGGTTTGTTGGTTGCCCTCATGTGAGATGAGTTTGGAGCATTTCACCTTCAGGCCATTGTGGGCTGATCTAGAACACCTTGCTTCATTTGGCAAATCTGCCTGAGAGGCCAAGAAACGCTGAGCAGGTCCTGGGAAGGGCAGGATTGGGGTGCTGGGCATCTCCCTGGGATGCAGTCACATCCATCACGGGGGCACCAGCCACTGGATTTGTGCCAAAGGTACCTCCACGGATGGGGCAGGGATGTGGTGCCTGGCTAAGCCTGCCGTTGGGATGTGACATTCTAGATCCCTGGTCCCAGTGGGCAAATCAGCTGCACCTGAGCCAGGCAGGGGCCCAGCACCTCGTCATCCCCCAGACCTGCACCCCTGCACCCAGCTCTGGCACGGGGAAGGCACTGTGTGTATGTGAGGCCTCTCACCAAGACATGGAGCCACGTGCACATGGACAGCAACTCTGAGTTTCTCAGACTGAAACACATTCAGGAGGCAGCAGCATCCAAATCTCTGTCAGGGTCCCCCATCGTACATCCCCAGCTCCCGGGGACATTGTCCCCACAGCCCCCCCACTCTGTCCCCTCCTACTCACCCATCCCGCTGCGCCTCCTTCTTCTCCAGATCCTGGATGACATCCAGCAGCACCCGGATGGTTTGTTGGCTGGTCTCCAGCACCCCTTCCAGGGACTGCAGCTGGGAATGCAGGTCCCCCTGCTCCCCGGGCCCCCGGGGGCTCTCTCCCTGAGATGTCCGGGCGTCCTCGTCCCTCGCTGGTGGTCCCACCGGCCCCTTGGCCACCACCACCAGCTGCAGAAGGTCCTGGACGTGGTGCAGCTTGTCCGGCTGTTCAGCGGCGAGGCAGGGCTGTCCGTGCCGGGGGGTCTCCCCTGCCCACCCTGCCGCTTGTGTCCCCACGCTGGGGCCCTGTGAGGCTGTGGACAGCGGCTCCCTGGACCCCTCGGGTCCCGCCCAGCCATGCCCGGGCTCGGCGGCGCGGAGCCGGCTGCAGGTGCCGATGGCAGCTGGTGTCTTGTCCGGCGTGGCGGTGGCCGAGCCGTGCCAGCCCGGCGCTGGCGAGATGGGGGCTGGCGAGGCGCAGCAGGGTCCCCCCCACAGCGTGGCGCAGAGCTGGTGCTGGGGTGGCGGGGGTTCCCGCGGGGGCTTGCCCTGAGGTGGCCGGAGGAGGCCGTGGGTGTCCGTGGCGGGGACGGGCTGCCGGCGGTGCGGCGAGGGCTGGCACGGGGGCGCTGGGCGGCCGCAGGGCAGGGTCCGCTCCGAGTCGCTCCTGCCGAGCCCCCGCTGCTCGGGGGGCGGCCTGGGCTGGCCGCAGGGCACGGAGGCCGGGCGTGGGGTGACCCCGTGGGTGCCCCGGGGGCTCCCGCGGAGCTGGGCACAGGTTGGGGGTGGCGGGCAGGGCTCGGGGGCGCAGCTTTGCACCGGAGGGGCGCAGCGGGCAGCGGGGCAGCCGGCCGTGCCCTGGTAAGGGGGAGGAGGGTCCCTGGGTGGTGGCGGCGGTGGTGTGCGGCGCACCTTGGCGTGCTGGGCGAGGACCGCGGGGCGGTCATGGGTGGGGAGGCCGCCGGGGGACCGGACCCAACCGGCCACGGTGGGCACGGCCGCTCCCGGGCACCGGGCGCTCGCCACGGCGGGCGGTACCGCATCCCCCGCCACATCGCAGACGCTCTTGCTACGGGGCTGGGGGGCCGGGAAGGGCTTCTGGAGGCTGGGGGAGGTCTGGATGGCGGTGCTCATGCACGCCTTCCTGGGCATGGGCAGCGTCAGCGAGCCCGGCTGCGCCTGGGGCCAGCTGCGCCGCGAGGCACGGAGAGCCGCCGGCTCAGGGGGGTCCCTGGGGGGCGGCGAGGCACGTGGGGTGTTGTGGCCGGGGCCGGCCGCGGGCCCGGGCGGGGGGCTGTCCGCCCTCCCCGCGCCGGCCTCCACCAGGTCCTTGAAGCGGACCTGCTGCGTGCGGTTGCGCCGGCGCTTGAGGCGGCTCTCGATGTCGGGCGAGTCGCGGTTGAGCAGCACCGAGCGCACCGTCATGGCTTTCTCCTGGCTGCCCTCGCCGGCGGGGGCCGGGCCGGGCACGGGCTCGCGGCTGACCATGGCTCAGGGCCGCGGGGCCGGGGTGCTGCGGCGGGGCGCGGGGGGGCCGAGCGCCGGCGACCGGAGCCCTGAGCTGCAGCCGTTCCCGGAGCTGCTGGGGCGGCGGGCAGCCTCATCCCGCGCCGTCACGGACAGGGGATGCTGGGCGGGAGGTGGGCGAGGGGCCGCCGGGCATGCTGCCCGCCGCCCGGCCCTACAGCCCCCGGCTCGCCGCCCCGACAGCCCTGCCCGGCACCGCGGCTCCCCGCCGGCGTCCGCAGCCCATCGTCCCGCCGCGGCCTCCCGGGCTCAAAGCCGCCAGCTGCGGACCGCCCGGTGCCGGCCGTGCCCGCCCATGGCTCCCGGACCTGCGGGGATAAAGAGAGGTGCGTCAGACCCGGCCACGCCACCGCGGTCCCCGAGGACACAAGTGTCCCCGTGGAACTGCCGGCCTCTCCCGCCTCGGCTCCCTCCCAGCCCACCATCACCAAACGCGAAGAGACAGGCTTTGATCTGCGGCGCTGCCTCCTCAGCACAAAGGGAGAAAGGAAAAGAAAGCCCTTTAGCATAAACACGTTCCGAGTTCACAGCTCAAATCAAGCAGAAGCAGCTGTTAAAAATAGCTCTGCCTCGCCGGGGCTGGTGCCTCCTGCGCGGGGTGCGGGCGGCGGGAGGGCAGGGCGAGGGCCAGGGCAAGGGGCTCCCGTGGGGGCGGACGGACGGACGGACGGACGGACGGACACGGGGCACTCTCCGCACGCGGGACACCCGCCGCTCACGGGCACCAGCTCTGCGGGGGATGGACAAGGCGTGGGGCACCCCATCCAGCACGGGACATGGCATGGGATCCATCCTGCCAGAGTGACACAGGGGACCCATCACGAGTGAGGCATGACCAGATGGGCACGGGGGACATGTCACGTCTGGTTGTGGCCGGACTGGGAACCAGAGGTGCTGGTTGGGCTGCAGGCATGGGGGACCACCTCTGTGAGCGGTGGGGAGACCGTGCTTTGTGGACGCGGAGCCACTTCAGACACATGAGAGCCAGCAGGAGGGAGAACCTTCAGTAAGACCGGGGGATGTCACTGACGCCGGCAGCACTTCACAGGCGACGCAGGGGCGGGACCCGGGGTCACAGGGGGATTGCACCGAACTATATCCCCAACCCTGCCATCGTCCCCGTCCCTGCCATCGATCCCGCACAGCTCTGCAGGGCTCCTCCTCCCCACACATGCAAGGCGAACCACTCCGCAGCCCTGTCCCAGAGCTACCCCCAGCTCCCACCCCCGTGCCCACCTGGCTCTGCCTCTGCCCACTGAGCCGCCGGCGGCTGCCCCGGCCCATCACACTGCCCGGGCACCAGGAGCACGGGGCACACCGGGAGCCTTGCTGGGACGTCCCGGGGTGCAGGGGAGGCTGTCGGCTCGTTTTGGGACGCAGCCAAAGACAGAGATTCCAGCCGCAGCGAGCAGCGGTTCAGCTTTGTCGCACCACACCACGTCCCGTGTCCCACATCCCCGTGGTCCCCGCCCCAGATCACAGCCCGGTGCTCTCGCATTGCCCCCGCAACCTCTCCACAAGCCGAAGCAGGAGCCTCGCTGGCTCCGCAGCCCCCCTGCCCTCACTGCGGACGAACACACGGCTCAGACACCCCCGGCCCCCTCCCTGTCTTGCCTTGTGCCGGCTGGCACGAAGCGCTGACTCAGCACAGCAGCCCGGAGTCCCCAGTGCCGGCACAGCCAAACTTCCAAGCGCTGCGTGCCGGTGCCCCGTGCCTGCCCACGCCGGCAGTGAGCACTGATCCAGAGGAGCAGGGAGCTCTCACAGCCCTCCCTGCGCCCACCCCGGCCCTGCACGCCCCGGCGCCTCCGCACACCCTGCTCCGTGTTCGTCGGGATGCTGCTCCACGCTCCGGCCAGCCGCCCGGCGCTTCCCTTCCCGGGCTTGGAGCCGTGCCCAGACACCCGGAGATGTCTGCGAAGCAGGATGAGACGAGGGATGGGATGGGGCTCCTCGTTAGTATGGACAGCAACAGGCGGAGGAGGGAGCTGGCTGGGGCTGGAGCCAGAGGCGTCCGTCCTCTCTTCCTGCATCACCACATCCCTCCTGGCCCGGGGCACGCTGACCTGGGCAGAGCCTGCCGGGATATCCGCGGCCGTGGGATGAGCCACCCCTGAGGTCCGCTGAGGTCACAGACGTGGGGTTACCTCTCTCCTTGTGCCACAGCGATGGCCGGTGCCCAGAGTTTGGTGCCTCCTGCCCGAGCCCCCAGAAGCATCCTCGGCTGCGGCCGTGCCAGGAAGGGCAACATACCGAGGGCGGAGGGATGCTGGCCACATCTCCGTGCTGGAGCCGCCGAGCACTCCAGAGGAGCGTGAGTGTGGCCAGCCTGCTCCGGAGGGGTCCTTAATGGGGGCGTGGGGCAGAGGGTGCTGGGATCGGCTCCAAGGGCTGGGCACGGGACAGGAGCGCCGCTGGCACGGTCCAAGGGCAGGACCAGCCCTGTGATGCTGCGATGGGACCCTCGCCAAGCCGAGGCTGACACAGCGTGGGACGAGGCCGTTCCCCTGCCCACGCAGCAAACGCGGCGCTGTCACTCAGCGGGGCCTCGCCGGAGCACCCTCGGCCCTCCCGAACCGCAGGGAGATCAGAGACGAGCCACAAGGACAAAGGGAAGCCTATAAATTATACATGGAGCAACTCCGTTTGGGAACAGTTCTGAGGATGTCAAACACCCACGCCAGGACCCTCCCACGCTTCCCTGCGTTTTCTCTGTGCTGTGGTTGGATTTAGTGCCGTGCTTGGGCACTGTTTGCAGCACACCAGCATCTCCGAGCATGGATAATGAGTCCCACTGTGGGACAGGATCAGGATGATGCAACCTAGGGGCTGCTCTGTCTGTTGGACTCTTCTGGACTATCCCTGAGGAACCAACTCTTGCTGATGGCTCCAAAGGGCATCTCTGAGGCACCTGGCACTCAGCTGCACCAGCACTTCCCAGCCACTCTTCAAACACATTTACTGGGAAATAGTGCTCAGCACCTCAATCCTGTGGCTGTTGCAGCCCCTCCAAGGTCCTGAGCCCACCACAGCCCCTTCCAGGAGTCACTCCTCCCCACAGGAGAGACCTGTGCAACCTCCTGGGGCCAAAGCAGGAGCCCTGGTGCTCCTGCTGGACATCGGGGTCCTACTTGGAGTGGTCTTTGGACAGCGACCTCAGGAGAGCCCAGTGGGTGGCACAGGGAGCCACAGAGCCCAGACATGGTGATCTGGGGGATGCAGGTGGGCTGGAACCGTTCAGGGAATGGATTTGGTGCTTGACTAATCCCCTCTGAAGGATGGCAGCATGAACCAGCCACGCCAGTCAACGCGGGCCTGCGGAGAACATGGCTCATCAAACCCATTTGCTGCTGGGCTTGATGAGGTTCCACATTTGGTCAGTGGAGGTAAAAGCCTCGGCGGAGCACACTCGGATTTCTGTGGGGCATTTGACATTTCAACAAAGAAAGCAGGATGATCCCAAAGCAAAGTGGCACACGTTAAGTGGATTAAAACCAGCTAACCAGCACATCTCTGCTTGTAACCATCCCGCGGCCCTGACCACAGAGGGGAGCTAAGGAAAGGGGAGAAAATGAAGAGCAAGGAAGGAAAAAAAGTCAGTACAGAAACAGGCAAGGGGCATGGAACAGAGGCCGTGCAGGATGGGGCTCTCTGTGACTGCTCCAAGCTCCACTCACAGCAGCTGGAAATGCATGTTGGCAGGTTGGAGAAGCAACTTCCTTAAAAAGTGAGGCCAGCTGGCATAGGAACAGCTTGGAAAGGTTTAGCACAGTGGTGGACCCTCCATCTCAGCAATTTTTTAAGGTCTGAGTGTTTTTCTCCTCTGTTTCCTATGGGAATTCCAGGCTATGGATAAGGTGAGACAGCAGGTCACATCGGTGGTGTACAGGTGAACGCAGGTGATGCCACTGTGACACAGCGGATGCCATGAGTTCTGCAGCAGTGGGTTCTGCTGGATGCTCACACAGTTGGGAATGATCTCTCCTCCACTGAGTGACCCCAGGAGCTAAAGGAGTGTCAGGAATCTCTTCCCATGGATGCCTCTTAGGGTCCCAGCACTGGGTTTCTCTGGCGTTGATGGGTGGTGAATTTTGTGAGTAAGAGGCACTAAACCTGCCAGGTTTGCGTCATAGAATACATCTCTGATGGTGCAGAGCTGACCTCAGAGGTCAGAGCACTGCTTCACACTGCCCTGTGTGGAAGGTTACCTGCCAGCTTCAGCCCTTTCTCCACCTATCCTCTCCCTCACCCTTGCCAGTAGTGCTGTGGAAGAGGGAAAAATGGAGCAGACACATAAATCTTCTCTTCAGGACAGAGGAAGCCAGGAGATGAGATTTATGAGAGAGGAAGTCAGGTTCTCCTGGAACTGCAGAGGAGAGAAGTGAATGACCTGGCTCTGCTCGCAAGGTAGTGCCTTTGTGGGACAACACATCTGATTTTCCTGATCTCCAGAGAGGAGAGAGGTGCTCCTGGCAGTGGAGCAGGGCAGCACTGGAGGATGAGGTGCTGGAGGGGCAGGAACCAGGCTCATGACACATCACTCCACAGCAGAGCCTAATCCTGCCTTGGCTCTGGGAGGACTCGAGGCCTTTGTTCTCGGATCAGAGCATGTGTGGGACTCAAGGATGGAGGACTTGGAGCAGCTCCTCAGGCAGCTTGCACACCCAAAATCTGGTTCCTCGCTGAGGAAGCTCCACCACAAAGCCAGCTCATGCCCTGCCCTCATGCTTCTCTTGGAGGCTCTTCCAGAACCCGGCTGCTGGGAGCCTCGCAGACCTTCTCATTTCCTGCAGGCACTTAATCACGGCCCTTTTATATCCGACTGTACTCGTGCCAATGGAGCGCTTCCGCTCGAGCAGCTCTTCTCCCTCCTTGGTGCTCAGCCCTTGCAGTCCCCAGCACGGAGATGATGTCCCTTCTCCAGCCACATTCCCAGCACTCCCTGAGTCCAGGTTGGCTCCTGTCCCCAAGGCCAGCTCCCCATGTCCCTGATGGACCTCGCAGTGCCAGACCCCCTCCCTCTCGGGAGCGCTCAAGGCTCTGCTCGACCACCACTGCAGCTCCCCCAGGACCCCCCTGGGCTGACCTGGTCGAGGACACAGGCGCTGTCCCTGCCACCAGGGCCATGCTTGGGATGCCTGTGCCCTGCAATCCCCCCAGCCCCTCATCAAGCATCGCCCAGGGGTTCTGGGAGTGGCACTGGCATGTGGGTCCCAGCGCGAGCAGCGGCTCACACGAGCCGAGGGATCCACACTCATCCCTATGTAGGTCACTGGCTGAAGTGCTCTGCGGGAACATTAGTCACTCTCCCAGCCACGGGGCCCAGGAGAAGGCTCTGGCACAGGGAGCCCCTGCCACCCACCTCCCCACGGCACCAGCACCCACGGCCACCCTGCGGGCTCCTCTCTGGGGCCACCGAGGCTCCTGACTGGCGTGGCCACACGTGCCGTGGCTCATACCCGTGGAAGGGATCCCATCGGCCGGGGAAGGAGGAGCGACATCCTCCTGGCACATGGAGGTCACCAGCTCCACTTCCATCGCTCCCCTCCGACTGCAGATGTGCCGGTGCTGCAGATGGAGGCTGCACATGGTCAGGAAGACGGGAGTACAAAGCCCCTGCACGAGCCTTCAGAAGCTGCAGAAACCAAATTATTCCTCTGTCTCCTGTGGATGCTAATACGGCTGTCATGGCAGAGGTGTCTCTGTTCCCTGTGCTACCTTCTGGCGTTCCCACCTCTCTGCCAAGCAGAGGAGCATCGGTATTGCTGTTTTAATGAGACGTGAAGAGGTAGAGTGACCTGCCTGGGGGAGCACGGGCAGAGCGGGGCAGACAGCACGTGAGGAGCAGGAGCAGCTCAGGAGGAGGTTGTTCCATGTCCCAAGGCTTCCCTTGGCCACATTCCTGGAGGAGCAGGTGAGCATCCCTGGAGCTCCTGCCTGCGCTGTGGTTCAGTGCCACCCCCGGGGCTGCAGGGGACACCTCCCTGGGAGGAAGAACACCCTGCTCAGCTGCTTCCTTCCCAGTGAATAGGGTGTGGGAAATACTATCCTCCTCCAAACCCTATTGATGCCCTGTGTGGCTACACGGACCTGGGAAGATGCTTGTGATGGAGATCCAGCCCAGAGACCTCGGCTGGTGCCCAGCACCGAAACCCAGGGCTCTGCTGGGATCTCCAGCATGGGCTGATCCTGCAGCAGTGACAGGACAAGGGAAGTGGGACATGGCCCAGAGACTTTTGGCCACAGGAGACCCAGCTCATCTGCAGACCCCTGCAGCCCTTTGCTCTCCCGGGAGGATGCCCCAGCTCTGGAGAAGGGGTTGGGCACCCATCTGGACCCCACCTGCCCCAGCGTGCAAAGCAGCTGCCTGGGCAGGGCCAGGGCACCCTGGGCAACAAGAGCTCAGTGGGCTCCCTCACAGGCCAGAAATGGCATCAGAAAGCCACCAACTGTCCCCAGAGCACACTTCTGGAAAAAAACTGGAAAGGTTTCACCGCCCAGCAGTTCCTGCACTGCCCCAGCTGCCCTTGCGCACACCGGTCCAGGCTTGGGGGGTTCGGTCCCAGGTGCAGCAGGGACCCCCTGGGGCAGCCCCTGTCCCACCAGTGCCCACCGGCAGCCAGCAGCACGGCCTCTGCAGCTGCAGCTCCCAGCACTGAGAACGTCCTTCCAGAATACAAATTCCTGCCTTTAAGTGCATTCACAATGCCATCGAGCAGCCTGCCCCCCTTTATCTCCATGAGTTTTAGACAACGCTGGCTACCAGGGGAATTTGGGAATTAGCGAGTTGTCTTCCTTCACCTCGTGCCTCAGTTTCCCCACCACCAAACAGTCCCGACCATACAGAGCATCTCTGCCAACACACGAGGTAGGCTCTGCCCAGGACACTGGTTAGGACTGGAGCAGTGCTGTTAGCAGGGACAGGAATAGACCCACTAATTCTCTGTGGCTTCTGGATGCCACCATGCTATTAAGTAATTACAATAATTATCATTTGTAAGGAAGACAACCTCAGTCCAAAGGAGCTTCTGACGAAATACACCCAGCTCCTCCGAGCGCGCCGGAAGGACGAACTCTCCCTGCGGAGAGGGGACACAGGGAAGGGCCGGAGGTGCCATCCTCAGCTCGGCTCTGCCCCAGGGTCCCCACCCGCCGCTGCTGCTCCCGGCCCCGCTCCTGGGGCAGCACCGCCCGGAGGGAGCGCAGCCGGCGGTCCCCGCGTCCCCTGCCGCCGCGGCTGTGCCGAGGGGCTCGTTCCCGTAACCCCCGGGAGGGGCCGAGTACGGAGATCGCCGCGAGCTGCTGCTGGCACCGAACACGCTGTGCCCCTCGGAGCGAGCAGCTGACACCGATGTCCCCGTATGTCCCCGTGCTGGCACAGCCGGGGCCCGGTGGTTACTCATACGTGTCCACCTCGTGCTTCCAACGCGAAACCGGCTCCGCGGACACCTCGGCCCCTCTCCCGCACCGCTGCCGGCAGCCGCAGCTCTAGCGGGGTTTGTGTGCGTTCCCGCGGGGAGGATCGGGACCGGGAGGGACCGGCGCACCCCCGTTTCGCGGGACCGCCTGGGGCTCGCTCCCGCATCCCGGATCTCCTCCGGCGGGCGCAAGGCCTTGGGCGCGGAGCGCGGCGCCGGGAGCTGCCGGGAGCAACGTGGGCTGAATCCCTCCAGCCCCGGCCGGCGTCACCGCGGCGCGCGGTACCGAAAGTGACATCCCTGGATCTGCGTGTGCGTGTGTCACCCGGCACAGCCCCGGCTGACGGACGCGTTCCTAACGAGGAGGAGCGGAGATGAGCTCGCCTGGCTGCTCCCCAGAGCGGCTCCAGCACGCAGCGACCCAGCGAGCGGCGGGGCCACGGGCCGGGGCGGACAGGGCGAGGCTGCGGCACCGCGGCACGACCTGGGGGTCTTCAGCCCCTCTAACACGGTAGCTCCCACCACAGATGCACCTCTATGGGTTGCACACCGTGTCACCGTTCCAGCACGGTTGTGTCCCCCAGAGACCCCCGCCACGGCAGCCGGCGGCCACCTCGGTGCGGGGTGCCCAGCGTAGGGGGCTCGGTGCACCCTCGGTGCGGGGTGCTCGGCGCACGGTGCCTGCCACAGGATGCTCGGTGCACGGTGCCGTGGTCCCCGTGCTTTCAGCAGATCCCCGGGCAGCTCCTGCTCGCCGGGAGCAAAGGATGGGAATACAGGGAGGTGCCGCGACCCCCGGGGATCCGGGAACACCGAGGATCCCCCTCGCCAGCCCAGCTCGGCTCCTCGCTCCGGTCCCCGCCGGCCCCCGCGCATCCCGCGGGTACTCACACCGCTCCCGCGGCCCCGGGGTCCCCGCGCAGTCCCGGTTTCGGGGCTCCCCGCACAGTGTCGCCGCTCCCAGCCCCGGGGGTTCCCACGCCCCGGCCGCGGGGCAGCCCGGGGTCTCGGCACCGCAGGGCCGATACCCGCAGCACCCTCTCCGGCCGCCGGCCCGCTCTCGGGCGGAGCCTCCTCCCCATCCCGCCCGGTACCTGGTGCTCGGCGGCGGTAGCGGCGCGGGTCCGGCAGCGGCGGGCGCGGGGCTCAGCGGGGCGGGGCGGGGCGGCGCGCGCTCGCCGGTACCGGGGCGGAGCCTGGCGGGGGGCGGAGCCCCGAGATGGGGAGCGCGCCCGGGAGCCGAGCCTCGGAGCCCCGAGGAGCCACGGTCCCGGTACCGGGAGCGGCGCGTGGCTGCGCGTCCCGGTCCCGCGGGCCCCCGGTGTGCCGGTGCCGCTGCGCGGGGCAGCGCTCGGCGGGGCGGCCGCCGGGCTGTGGCACCACGTGGACTCCCGAAGGAGCGGGAGCTGTTGGGATTTGATCCGTTTGCTTTGCACAAGAGAATTCCCTGCAAACCCCTCGTAGCCAAGGCTGGCCGTGGGCGCGCGTTGCTTCCCCTCGGTGAGCTACGCCCCATCCCGAGGAGCTCCCGGGGCTGCGCAGGGGCTGGTGGTGCGAAGCTGGAGCCCTTGACCACCAGCAGCAGTCACATCCCTCCCCGAACAGTCCGCTTTGGTCTGCATGTAGTTGGCAAGGTCTGGCCTGGGGCTGCAATGGGGCTCTGTCTCCCCTGGAATCCAGGAGGAAGCTCCAGCAGTGCCGAACCTGCCAGGGCAGGTCCTGGAAGGTGCCTGCCGCACCCAGGATGGGCAGTGGTGCCCAGCGCTGCCCTCATAGGGCTCACGGCACGGCAGTCTCTGGGGGTGCGTCGGCACCTGAAGCCACCCACAAAGTTCGATCAGTGACACCGAGGGATGGCAGGGCCATCACTCCTCCTGAACACGCCAGATGATGCTCTTACGCCAGAAACAGCTGCCCTTTCCCGTAGTTTCCAGCCACGGATGTGTCTCTGGGACAGCTTTCTGGGCAGCATCCCACTCGTGCACACTCCACTTGTGTTGCTACAAAGCTGGGACCCTCCTGGAGTGGAACTGAGGGCTCAGTTTGGGACCCTTCACTGGAGGCACTCCATAAGGAACCTGCTTGCCATTTTCAAAATGCCCTTACATCCAGGCCAAGATGGCCTTAAATTATCTCAAAAATGACAGAAGTGCTTCACCACCACTCTGTAATTACACCTGCATCCCCTGGCATCATGGTGGGTGCAGGAGTGGGATACACAGTCTGGGAACTGGACATGAAGAGGCCAGGAGAAGAGGTCTGGGGAGCTGGGGAAGAAGGGGCCGGGGAAGGTGGGTGTGAACAGACCCCAAGGCAGTTGGGGTTTCGGGTTACGAACTGACTGGAGGAACAAGGATGGTGTCCTGTTCCATGGTGCAGCTGCAGGACCCAGCCGGGCCTGACCAGCTCCTCTCCCACAGAGCCACTACGTGGCCTGCATGGCTGCCATCCTGAGCCAGATGGACAAGGACCACTACAGCACCTACATCCAGGCGTTCCCCTCCCGGCCTGAGCTGATGGTGAGTGCTGCCCCACGGCAATACCGGGCCCTCTGGCACCAGCACCTCCCTCACAGCATCCCCTGGAGGGATGCCCCGGAGGGCACTGCAGTCCAGCACAGCTCCTGACATCGCTCTCTCCCTTGCAGGACTTCCTCATGGAGACTTTTATCCTTTTCAAGGACCTGATTGGGAAGACAGTGTATCCCGGTGACTGGGTGGTGATGAACATGGTGCAGAACCGGTGAGGGCCTGGGGAGGGACCCGCAGGGGGATGCTGGGGCAGGTGTGAGTACCTGGGATGTCTCGGGACAGGTGGACACTGGAGCATGGCTCTGGACGTGCAGGACTGGTGTACTGGACAGTGTTTGGGGGCATTGAAGTGGGCACAAAGGACCTCCCCCGCTCTGTGTGATGATGATGGGCACACCGGGCTGGGCAGTGGGCACACTGCTGCTGCCCTCACTCAGTGCCCGTGCTCACTCGCCCCAGGGAGTTTCTGCGTGCCATCAACCACTTTGCCACGACCTTAACCGAGATGTTCCTGAGCAACAGTGACTTCGAGCTGCAGGTGGGTGGGTGCTGCCTCAGTCCTGCTTCGGGCCAGGTGGGTCAGGAGAGGACCCAGCCTGGTACTCATCCGTGTGCTTCCACTGCAGCTCTGGAACAACTATTTCCACCTGGCCGTGGCTTTCCTCACCCAGGAATCCCTGCAGCTGGAGAACTTCTCGCCAGCTAAACGCAACAGTATCCTGGCCAAGTGAGTCCCCACCCCGCACAGCCAGCCACACCTCGGGTCACCGCCCCGGGCTGCCACCATGCAGGGAGGTCCGGGATTTTGGGATGAGCCAGCTGGGCTTTGCACACCTCGGGCTGCAGAGCGATGCTGGCGGACCTCTGTCCTGGCAGGTATGGGGACATGAGAGCCACGATCGGAGCGTCCATCCGGGACATGTGGTACAGCCTCGGTGAGCCACGGTGTGCGGTGATGGGGGATTTTTGGGTCTCTGTGGGCTGATGTCCATCAGCACCGTCCCCAGAGTGGGAGTGGCGAGCGGGGTTTTGCTGGTTTGGACATGGGAGCCTGCGTGGAAGTGGATCTGCCCCCGCCCCTCCAGCTCGCCCTGTCCTCCCAGGCCAGCGCAAGATCGAGTTTATCCCAGGCATGGTGGGTCCCATCCTGGAGATGACGCTGGTGCCGGAGGTGGAGCTGCGCAAATCCACCATCCCC
The DNA here is from genome assembly GCF_963662255.1 of Cinclus cinclus. Taxonomy (NCBI): domain Eukaryota; kingdom Metazoa; phylum Chordata; class Aves; order Passeriformes; family Cinclidae; genus Cinclus; species Cinclus cinclus. The sequence continues at coordinate 2,110,736 of NC_085050.1, forward strand.
ATCTTCTTCGACATGATGCTCTGCGAGCACCGGCTCACCGGGAGCTTCAGCCGGGTGAGGGCCAAGGCTGCTCCCGGGGGAGCAGGATGGGGTGGGATGTTATGGGAGCCACCCACACCAGGGGAGTGGCATGGCCTGGAAGCGGGAACGGGAACCGTCTCTTTAGGATGATCTCTGAGCTCAGCCCATCTTTATCCTGTCTCTGCAGTTTGAGGATGAGATCCTGCGCAGGCTGGACAGCGAGGTGGAGGGCGGCCGGGGGGACGAGCAGTACATGCAGCTTTTCAAGAGCATGTGAGTGTGCAGTGACATCCCTGCCACCTTCTCCCCAGGGCACGACCCTTTGCTGTCACCATTCCCTGCCATCCCACTCCTCCTCACTCTGTGCCCTGGCCCGGAGTGTGCCACAAGGAAAATGGACCAGCGAGGAGGAAGGCTGGTTCCTGAGCACCATTGTGTGCTCCCTGCCCCTGCCTGCCCTAGGCGATGCTCCTGTCCTGGGTGACACACCTGCCTTAGGAATTACCCTTGTCCTGTCCCAGGAATTACCCTATGCCTTAAGTGAGAACCCTGCCTCAGGTGATGCCACTGCCCCAGGTGTTCTCTCTGCCCCAGGAATTACTCCTGCCCTGGGTGATGCCCCTGCTCCACCCAGGCTTTGTCCCTGCCCTTTGGTGCTGAGCAGGGCAGTGGTGGGTCCACTGCAGAGCTGGCTGTGCAGTGGGACCTGTGGCCCCCTCTCTTCCCCAGCCTGCTGAGTTGCTGCCAGAGCCACCCTGAGCTGGCCAAGCCTGGAGAGGACTTTGTGAGGCTGGTGAGTGAACTCCTGGAGCGACTCCTGGACTACCGGGCTGTCATGAATGATGAGAACAAGACCTACAGCATGAGCTGCACTGTCAACCTCCTGGTGAGCACTTGTGCCCTGCTCCAGCTCCCTGAGGCTGGCAGGGCTCATCCCCAGCTCCCTGGGGCAACCAGGGCTTGTTCCCATGCTTCCCCACATCCCCAAGGCTGGCAGGGCTTGTTCCTGCATCTCCCCAAGTCCCCACGGTGCCCCTGGCGCAGCAGAGAGGGAGTGCACATGGTGCCAGAGCTGGCATCCCTTGGGAGTCACTGTGTAGCTCCCCAGGGCCATGGCCAACCCCATCCCTGTGTGGGGACGGTCCTGGCAGCACCATGACCCAGAGGGTGGCAGCGTGGGGAGCTGTGGCATGTGCCATCCTTGGGGCCACTCAAACAGCCTCATCTGCCTTTTCACAGAACTTCTACAAGGAGATTGACCGCCAGGCCATGTACATCAGGTGAGCACGGCCCTGGGAACACCAGCAACACCTGGGGTGGGATGTCCCTAGCATTCCCAGTGGGATGGGTTGGGCAAAGCGGCCTGAGGGGCAGGGTGATGGCGTTCTGTGCCCAAACTATGCTGTTGTGCCCCACACATGGGACTGTCACTCCCCACACACGGCTCTGTCACTCCCAGGTACCTGTACAAGCTGAAGGACCTGCACATCAGCTACGAAAACTACACGGAGGGAGCCTACACGCTGCTGCTGCACGCCCGGCTGCTCACGGTGGGCACGGGGGACTCAGGGGGGCTGTGAGGAGTGGGCAGCCCTGTGGGCTTGGTGTGACAGGTCCCCACTCCCTTGTGCAGTGGTCAGAGGAGTCAAATGCAGCCCCTGTGCCAGGCCCGCACAGCCTCCACCTGCACACTCAGCGCCAGCTGAAGGAGGCTCTGTACAACCAGATCATTGAATACTTCGACCAGGGTAAGGTGAGTGTGGCCACCTGCCCTTACAGACCTTGCAGCCTCTGAAACCCCGCAACTGGAGGGAGCTGGGCTGGCTTAGGGCAAGTCTGGCCCCCTTGCCACTACTGCCCCCTGTTCCAAGCTGTTAGACCCCATTCTCAGCACATCTCTTCACTCCCCACTGCTGCAGAAGGGCTGAGACTGTCCTGCAGTGAGCCTGGGCTGGATGGTTCACCCCACACCCACTGTCCTTCATCCCATCGTGTCCTGTGACATCCTAGTGCAGCCCTTGTACTGCCAGGGGCTGGCAGCACGGACATCTAGGACAAAAGCTTGATAGGGTGGGTTGGGGGGCTCCAGGGCTGGAGGTGGTGGGAAGCCAAGTCTTTCTGCTGCCCACTGGACCAGCAGTCCCCACAGGAGAGCCCTCTCCCCCTCCTCACAGGGGGCAGGGGTGCAGGTGCCCCCACAGGCAGGGTGGTCTCTGCTGGAAGTCCCTGGTGCCCCCTTCCCCAGTTCACCCTGCACTGGGGGGCCCTGTCCTGGCTCCTCTCTTCTCCAGATGTGGGAAGAGGCCATCCACATCTGCAAGGAGCTGGCGGAGCAGTACGAGAGCCACGTGTTTGACTATGAAATGCTGAGTGACATCCTGGTGGGTGCCCAGCTGGGCTGAGGGTGCTGCTGGCAGGGCAGGATGGTGGGGATGAGCTGGGGGGAGTGGGGGGGTCTGCAGGGCCCCACCCTCTCCTCATCCTGCCTCTGTCCTCTGCAGCAACGAGAAGCCAAGTTCTATGAGAAGATCCTGAAGGTGCTGCGGCCCAGCCCGGACTACTTTGCCGTGGGGTACTACGGGCAGGGCTTCCCCACCTTCCTCCGGGTAAGCAGAACCAGGAGCAGCTCCACAGCTGCCACCTCAATACCCAAGGAAAGCCACTCTTCACTGGTCTTCACCTGGATGTGAAGCTGTGGACCACAACTCTGAGTGTCATCATCCAGTCTATTCCTTACCCAGCATCTATGTCTGTCCTGGAGATGGGTGTGTGTCCTAGGGACACGGTCAGAAGGTTTGCACAAATCCAGTCACTCTCCCCACATCCACCCATGTTGCCACACCCTCATAGGAGCTACCACATTTGCCAGGCAGGATTTGTCCTTGGTGACATTGCTTGGCTGGCACCAGTCCTGATTCTCTGTGTGCCTTCTTCCTTTTTCCTCTAGTTATTTGGTTTGGGAAAGTATTATTTTTTTTTTTTAGGAGGGGGTGTCTTCTGCTTGGCAGGGGGCTCAGCCTTTTCAGCACCAGCAGCCCAGTGCTCTGGGACTTGCTGGCCCTGCTCTGTGGCACAGAGATGAGCTGGCTCCTTCCTACCCTGCAGAACAAAGTCTTCATCTACCGGGGCAAGGAGTATGAGCGGCGTGAGGACTTTGAGATGCGGCTGCTGAGCCCCTTCCCCCATGCTGAGAAGCTGAAGAGCACATCTCCCCCTGGCCAGGACATCACTGACTCCCCAGGGCAGTGTATCCTCTGTGCACAGGGACAGGGCTGGGAGGGTGGCTTGGTCTCTGCCCATCGCTCTCCCTGTGGGAATTCCTTAAATGCCTGTCTGTACCCCTGGGGTTCACCCCTCAGGGCTCTGAACCCCCTCTCCCCAGCAGCCCTGTCCTCCAGTGTGTGCTTGTGGCTCCTTCACTCCCACAGACATCCAGTGCTTCACCGTGCAGCCAGCAGAGGAAGCCAAGGTCCGGCTCAAGGGCCGGAGCATCCCGGAGCAGATCACCAAGTGAGTGTCCAGCACAGGGAGCCCCTACTCTGTGTGGGTGGGTGGGACATAGTGGGGGGCGTCTCCCATCTCCACCCCTTCACTCCCCACAGCTTCTACAAAGCCAACCATGTCCAGCGGTTCAGCTACTCACGGCCTTTCAAGAGGGGCCCGAACGATCCTGACAATGAATTTGCAGTGAGTGCTGGGAGGAGCTGCCAGGACCCTCAGCTGGGAGGGACAGGAGAGCTGGGGGGACCCTGCAAAGAGCTAAGGGTCCAGAGGAGAAACAGGGGATCCCTGGTCCTGGGATGGGGAAGATGCTGGTCCTGTGCCCAGGGAGGTGGGATCCCCCCATGCCATGAGGCAGCTGGGGGGTGATGGGAGAAGGGTGGGGAGTGACTGCTGCTCTTCCCACAGAACATGTGGATTGAGCGGACAGCCTTCAGGACAGCCTATCCCCTGCCTGGCATCCTGCGCTGGTTTGTTGTGACCTCCACTGAAACGGTGAGGAGGGGGCTGAGGGGCAGCAGGGCCCTCCCAGGATCCTGCCAGAAGCTCAAGATGGGGCATGGGGAGCGCATCCTGCCTGTGCCATGCTCTGTGGGCAGCAGGGGCAGTGTGTGAGGAGCAGCAGAGGTGCTGGAGGGGTGTAAGAAACTGCTGCCACGGCTCTGTTCCTCTGTCAGAGGTACAGCATCCAGGGAGTCTCAGGAGCCACGGCAGTGGGGATGTGATGTGTCCTGGTGGGCTGTCACAGGACGCTGCAGGCACAAGGACCTATGGCTGCATGAGTGCTGTAGGTGTGTCTGCCCTGGTGCTCAGGCTGTGCACCCCTCTGTGGAGAGCGGTACCCCCAAAGTGACACCTGTGGCTACCCAGGTTTCCTGTAGCCCCACTGCTGCCTTGTGCCCATAGGACTGACCCTGTGCTGGGAGCAGGGACCAGCACGGCCAACGCATCCCCATGAGCTCTCGCTCAGCCCCAGGCACCTGGTGCCAGGGGTCTGAGGGGCTTCATGGGGTGAGATGTGCAGCCCCAGGGGTCCCTCCTGCCAGGCTGGGGAAAGCCCACCCTGCCAGCCTTCAGGACGAGGGGCAGGTGGCTGTGTCAGCAAGTGTTGACTCCTCCCCGCGCACAGATCATCATCTCCCCCCTGGAAAATGCCATTGAGACCATGATGAAAACCAATGAGAAAATAATGAGTGAGATCAACCGGCACCAGAACGACCCCAGCCTGCCCATCAACCCCCTCTCCATGCTGCTCAATGGCATCGTGGACCCTGCAGTCATGGGCGGCTTTGCCAAGTATGAGAAGGTGAGGAAACACAGGGGCTGTGTTGGGGGCAGCTGGGCACACCCAGGACTAGCACCTGCACCACTCCACCATCCCTAGCCCGTGTGGAACTGGGCCAGCCCAGCAGTGGAACTGAGGAGGGTTGTTGCAGGCTTTTTTCCAGGAGCCCTACATGCAGGAGCACCCTGAGGATGCAGGGAACATCGAGAAGCTGAAGGACCTGATCGCCTGGCAGGTACCAGGTGCAGCATCCGTCTGGCAGGGACAGCTGCCCCCAGTGTCTGCTGTCCCTCCCCATCTCAGGGTGCCCCATGAGTCCCTGTTCTCCCACAGATCCCGCTGCTGGCAGAGGGCATCCGGATCCATGGGCAGAAGGTGACAGAGGACCTGCGGCCCTTCCACGAGCGCATGGAGCAGTGCTTTGAGCAGCTGCGGACCAAGGTGGAGAGTCAGTACGGGGTGCGTGAGATGGTGAGTGCCACGGTGGTGGGCGTGGGGCAGGCATGGCTGGGGGTCGCAGGCAGTGCCTGGCACCATGGGGGTGACGCTGGGCAAGCCAACACAGGTGTGGGGCAGCAGGGAGCAGCTGGCTGAGGCCACAGCTGGGGAAGGAACAGGGTGAGGAGCACTGGGCACAGGGGGAATGCAGGGTCCTTGCCTGCCCCAGAGTGGGCACAGCACTGCTGGGGGTGGCTGGCACTGGCACAGAAGCAGGACTGGTCAGAGAAGGCACTGATGGCCCTGGCTGAATCCAGGGAAGGATTGGGGGACTCTGCCCTCTCATCCCTTCTGGCTGTCTCTCAAAGATGTTCTTTGAGGACCGGCGGAGTGGCCGACCTCGGTCCATAGCCTGGGTACCTGACTGGGACCGGCTGAGCCACGCTGGAGCCAGGCAAGTGCTGCACCGGGGAGTGCTGGTCATCCCCTCTCACCCCACGTCAGCCCTCCCTGCTGAACCTTCCTCACTCTGGCCCAGGTGTTCTTCCACCTCCCCAGTCCTCTGCCCTTCTACCTTCTCTTTATGCCAACTGCATCTCAGGGGGTGTCCTGCCAGGCCACCACAGTGGCCCTGTCCCTATGGGGGACATGGAGGAGAGACACACCATGTACAGCCCCCCAGCTCACCTGGACACTGCTGTCACCTGAGCCATCCCCTCTTGTCCCCTAAACCACCCCTGCTGAGCTCTGCCATAGATGGTGCCTGGTTGAGTGTAGCTGCTCCCAGTGATGCTCCAGCTGCTCCATGGCATAGCCCTGCTCCTCCTTCCCCTGCTGCCCCTCACCTGTCCCAGTCACTCCACAGCATGGAGGCACCCCCAACCCCAAAACCTGCCCCCCACCCCTCTGAGAGTGAGGACCACAGGAACGAGTGCAAGGAGAACCGTGCCAGCTTCATCTTCGGGCCCCGGCGGCAGGACCCACGTCAGTCCATCTCGGAGCTGCCAGAGCCCAAGGTGATGCTCAGTACAGTCCTGGTGCTTCCCTGGGGCCCTGCTCGCACTCCCCTGGGTGTCCTGCTGCACCCAGACACCCTGGCCCTCCCTGCAGCACCACACCCCAGCGTGGATGGGATCCCTCAAGGGGCTGGTGGCAGCTCCTGCTGTAGGGAGGGCAGGACCAGGGACTGGAGGGGCACAAGGCTGGAGACCTAGGGTTGCAGGGGCTGCCATCCAGCCTGGCCTTCCAAGGTGCTGAGCCTTCCTTCTTGTGCCCCAGGATGAGAAGTGGAGACTCTCCTGCAACATGAGCGAGAGCAGCCCGAGCACTGATGGGAAACAGCCCCAGGCAAGCCGAACTGCTGCCGGTGCTCAGCCCAGCACTGCAGGTACAACCTGCCAGGCCACCTTCCTGGCAGTCCCTATAGCCCCACGAGCAGGGCTGTGCCCTCCCACACCACCCCCAGCACACGTCCCCTCACCCCCTTGTGGTGGCACAGAGTGGGAGCACAGGCAAGTCCCCTGCTGAACACTCCCATGGGGGCTGCAGCCGTTGATCCTGGACCTTGTGCCACTGGGTCTTGTTTCTGGTGGGAGTCAGCCCCCTGCTCCTGGCTGGGCTCTCATGTCATGGCACCTCTGTCCCCTCTGCCCAGCACTGCCACACTTCCATAGGCAGGAGCCCTGGCCCCGACAGCTCTGGGGACTTACAGCCCTGAGCACACTGATGGGCTTTATGCACCCCCAGGCTGGCTGAGCCTCCATCCCACCCCTCCTGCCTGCACAGGCTCATCTCTGTCTCCCACCGGCTTTGGTGGCCGTGTGAAAAGCGCCAGCAAGCTCCCACCACTGCCCCGCAAGTTCAGCGCCGCGGTGTACGAGACATTCCTGGAACAGAGCAATGCTGCAGCAGGAGGGAAGGTACTGCAAAGGAGGTACTGGCTGGCCCTGACCATGACCCCCAGTCCCACCACCCCTCACATCCCCCTCTGCTCACAGGCATCCACATCCCCGACACTGGATGGGAACAGAAGCCTCAAGTCACCGCCACTGCCACCACCCAAGTCCAAGCGACTGTCACAGCTCTGATGCCACCTGCATCTGCACTGTCTGCAGGGGCTACCCCTGCCCAGAGTGCTTGTGCCCAGCCAGCTGCTGGACCCACAGCCCTGCTTGCTTCTCACCTGCTGGAGCACCTCTTGCAGCACTGACACAGAGATTCCCTGTGTGTACCAGGCACTGCCACCCCGTGTCCTGCCAGCTCTGGCTATTGCCACCCTCCAGGTGTCCCCTAGGGCTGGGACCTACCTGGCTCTGGATGCGTCCTACACCACTGGAGCCATGCTGAGCTCCCACACATACAGCCCCTCCCAGCCAAGAGGACACCACTCCCTGCACCCGAGCTGCCCATGGACTGTGATAGTGGCAGGGAGCCAGCGACTTCTCCAGTGGCATTTCTGCCTAATTCCTGCTCCCCACTGCTGGGAAAGCTCCCATCCCTTGGCTGCCTACCCCATCCTGCAGCACCAGGACACGTTTCTGGCCTGGACTGCACAGGAGCCAGCCAGGTGTACACACCTGTGCCCTGGCAGCCTCATGCTCTGCAGTGCCATCTCTCCTGCCCCCACCTGCCACCTGCACCAGGCAGGTGTCACTGCCCTGACTGGCCATGCCACCCTCAGCTCCCACCTCTGCACTGCAGCCATGGCTAATAAAGGGCAAATGCATCAGCTGGGCACCTGTGTGGGGCTGAGCACCTGTGTGAGCCCCAGCACCTCTGCCTGCTTGCCCACAGCCCACCCAGGGGCTCATCACCAGCTGGTACCACTCCAAAGCACAGGGACTCGCCCTCCTGCCACAAGGAAGGGCCCCAGGGAGCCAAATGGTCACTTCCCAAGCCAGGCTATGCTGGCCAGACACAGGGAGGGGACTCGCTGCTCAGCACCTGAGCTGGCAAAGGGCTCTTTATTCAGGTGGGCTCAGTCGTATTTACAATCTGTTACAGGGGGATCTGGACCCGTAACCAGGGGCTGGGGAGAGCACGGGCTGCCTGCAGCTGGGAGCTGCCATCAGCAGGTTCTGATCTACGGGGGAGAGTTGGATCAGCTCCTGAGGCAAGGGCTGAGGAAGAGACACGGGGAGAAGGCGCCTCGTGCCACAAACACGGGGCCTGGGGTTGGTCAGGCTGCGCTGGGACCGGGCTCTCCCCGCATTCCCAATGGAGCAGCGGGTGCTGCCTGCCCAGTTCCTCACAGAGGGTTGGCCGAGGAGGCTGCCAGGCGCTTCCCAATGTAGATCCTGGATTGGAGAGAGTGACTGTGAGGCACTGGCACAGCGTGCTGGGCACCAGTAAGCCAGGAGCAAGGGGAGATGGCAGCAGACCACTGCAGCTGCTGGGAGCAATGCTACATGACAGCACTCAAGGATGAGCAGCCCAAATGCAGGAGTGTTCTCTCCTCCCCCAGCCGCAGGGTGAGACCCTCCAGATACTCACCCCAGCCCCAGGGTCAGCAGGTGGCTGAGCAGGAGTGAGGGGATGAAGAGCAGCAGCAGCTCTGAACTGAAAAGTCTCTTCTTCCTCCCCACTGCACCTTCCTGCAGGCTCCACAGCACTGGCTGGGGGGAGCACACAAAGGCAAATTCCCTGGGAAAAGTTCACAGTTAACAGGCACACAGGGCCACCAGGATGGGGGCCAGTAGGATGTGCTGGTGGGGGATGCAGGACTTACTTTGGAGACAGGTACCGAGGGCAGCGGGTACAGGCCCAGCCCAGGGACGCTGTCAGGCGTCGCTGCCTCCACTTGGCTTCCTCTGGCACATCTCTCTGGAAGGAGACAGGGCAGGTCAGAGCAGGGCCTGGGGGCACAGCAGGGTGTGGTGGGGGCAGCTCCCTCACCTGCCGGGGGTGGGGGCAGCCTGGTGGGGGCTGGCTGGGGGCAGGCAGCACCTCACTCTCCCCTGGCTGATCACTCCCATGGCTGACTCTGTCATCATCCCAGGCTGGGGAGCCCAGCACGAGCAGGGCCCTGCAAACAGAAACCCTCAGTTACTGAGCCCAGCCTATGTCCCTCAGCACCAGCCACAGCTCAGCAGGGCTCTGGAGCCTGGCTCCCCCTCAGGACTCACCCATCACTGCTCTCTGTCTCCAACTGGGCCTCCAGCAGCATCTGCTCCACGTCGGCGTGGCAGGAGAACGACGAAGGTGCCAGCTCGGGTTCGGGGCAGCCTGGGCCACACCACAGCTCCACCCAGGAGCCTGGGGGGGCTGTCAGCCCCTGTGCTGCCCCAGGCCCACCCGTGCACCCCATCCCATCCCAGCTGGGAGCCCTCCCCAGCATACCCCGCACCCCTGCCTGCAGACCTCAGGAGCACCAAGTGCAGTCTCTCAGGACCTGCATCCACCTCTGCCCCCACCCTCGTGGTGCTCATCAACCCCCTGCTCCCCCCACTGATCCAGCCCCCGGTGCAGACCAGCCTGCCCAGAATTCCTGCGCTGCCTGGCCCCCGGGGCACGTCAGCCCCCCAGAAACCCCACCTGCGCTCCCCACTGACCCACTCCCCATACCCACAGTGCCCATCAACCACCCGGGACTCCCGGTGACCCAGACCCCCCCCACGTGTGCACGTCAACCCCTTGATTCCCGGGCTCCCCCACTGTTCCCAAACCCCGCGGTGCCTTGGCCCGCCCGGGTCTCCCATTGTCCCGAACCCCCTCGGTTCCCCGGCCCGCCCGGATGCTCCATTGCCCCGATCCCGCCCCGGTGCCCCAGTTTCCCCCGGACCGTCGTCGCCGGTTCCCGCCATGGCCCCGCGGGTGCTCCGCGCGCAGCCCCCGCCGCTGACAGTCACGTGACGCCCGCGAGCCCCCATGTAAATAAAACCACCGGCACCGGGCGCCGGTCTCTTAAAGGGGCGCTGGCTCCGCCCGCTGGGGCCCGCGAGCCGCAGCTCGCCCGGCCGCGGGGGAGGCGGCCCCGCCGCGTTGCCTCTTTAAGCGGCGCCTACGTGCGGCGCGCGAGCAAGCGTCGGCTGCGGCGCGTGCAGACCCGCACGGAGCCGGGCAGGCCCCGCCCCCCCGCTTGGCCCCGCCCCTGTGTCCCGCTTGGCCCCCGCCCCTCGCCCCTCGCACAGCCCGAGCCGCGCCGGACGCTGCCGCCGTTTATTTACGCCACCAGGGGGCGCCCCCGCCCCGCCCATCCCGTCCGCGCGGGGCCCGCGCGCTCCCGGTGCCACCGGCCCGGTCCGGGGCTCCGGTCAGGGGCTGCCGCCGGCTCGGTCCGACCCGGTCAGGGGCTGCCGCCGGCCCTTGCCGCGCCGTGTTTCTCAGCGAACCGCCTGCGGGAGAGAGCGCCCTCAGACACCGCGGGGCCGGGACCACCCGAGGGGCCTCCCGCGAACCCACCCCGGGATCGATCGCCTGTCCGGGCAGGAAGGAGCCCCGAGGGACCGGGACCCGCAGACACTGCAAGACCCCAGGGCCGGGCACCCTCTGGCTGGACGCTGGCTCTGGCGAGACCCGTTTAATTCCAAGCTCAGGTGATGGCAGCAGGAGCTGCTCTGGGAGAGGCACGGGGGAGATACGGTCCCTGCTGGGGACATTCCCGATGCCGGGGCTGCCCAGAGCAGCTCATGGTCCCCCAGGACCACCCACAGGAGTCCCCATGCCCAAGCAGATCCCAGCCAGGTTTCCCAGTCAGGATGGATCCCTCAGCACCACCCCAATGCCCAACAAGCCCAGGCACACTCAACTTCCCCTCAGACACATCCTCAATTTTCTCTATCTTCCTAAACCAAGACACACACACCAAAACTGGTCTCTTGTCCCAGGACTTGCCTCAGGAAAACCCGGTATAGAGATCAAACTCCCCCTGTACCCTCACACCAAGGAGGATTAACAGCGCTGTCCCTGGTGCAAACAGGAATGTCCTGCCCACACCAAGGGTGCCATGGTGGGGGACTCTCACCTCCTGGCATAGTCGTACAAGGCTCGTTTCCTCTCCTGCAAGGACAGGTGACGCTCCACAGGGGACTTTGCAAACTGCTTTGTAGCCGGCTAGAAGAGAAAGCACAGGAGCCATCAGGAGACAAATGAAGTAGGGTGGCTCTGGAAGGACCTGGCATGCCAGGCTGGTGCTCCATGCTCCTGGTTAGTCCTGAACACGAGCCACCAGAACAGGCAGACATGACCCCAAAGTACCTTGGAAGAAGGCGCAGCCACAGAGCCCTGGATGCCAGAAGCAGCTGCAGCCTGGGAGGTAGACGGGGCAGGCAGGTCTCCAGCCTCTTTACTCTCAGGGAAGAAGGGAACTCTCCCCTCCAGCAAGTTGGCAATGGTGGTGTCCACACAGTTGGTTTGGACTGCAGGGATGAAAGGACCTGTTAGAGATCAGGACACTCCATCCTGGCTGCCACTGTGTTCCAGTGCAGTGGCAGTGGGGACAAGGTTTCTTCTTTAAGACCACAGAAGGTGCTCCCACGTCCCTGCTGCCACCCCAGTCCCTGCTCACCCAGGTCTGTCCTGATGACTTCCAAGGGCACGTGAGGCAGCACCTCCTTGACCTGCTGTGCCATGGCCACGACCCACATGTCCTCGGGAGCACCCCCAGGCAGGCTGGGGGGCACCCTGGGCTGGGCTGCCGGGTGCTGGCTCAAGGCTGCAGGAGAAAGGACAGTGGTAAGGCACAGGGTGAGGGACTGAAAGTGGGCGGTCTGTCACTGAGAACAGACAGAGGTCCCCCCCAAAAGCAGATCCTAGGCTGAGGTTCTGTAGCCAGGACTCCTCCTTCAGGACTCCCACCTGGGGCAAAGGGCAGCCGTGCCGTGTGCCTCAGCCTCTTCATGTGCTCGGTCCTGTCGGCAGCGGTGATCCGTGTGGATACCACACCCAGCTCCATGGCCAAGAGCTGTGGAACGCAGAGGAGTCACACATAAAACACACAACACACACATCCCAGGCAGCCCCTCTGCGCTGGGTAGCATGTCGGGGTACACGGGGCCATGGTGAGGGCAAGAGGACTGGGAACTATTTTTCCAGGGCCTCTGGGATGCATTTCAGTGTTGCAGAGAGCACAAGGACCGGGAATATCATCCTGCCAAAACAGGCTGACAAGGAGATATGAAATCTTTGGAGCTGTGAAGTACCCAGCACATACAGGCAGGGTGGAGAAACAACTGCTTTGTTCTATTTGTGGCATTATAAAAAGGGGGTGAAAGGTTTGAACTCAATGGGAAGAGCCCTGACAACTGCAGAAAGGCTCAATATGGGGTGGCAAATAGGCCATGACATAACTGAGCTCTTGCAAGCGGCAGTGAGTATGTACCAGAGCTCCCATCACACAAAAGACATCCAGAAATGCCTTCTGCAACTCTGCCTGCACCCTGCTCTCCTCTGTGCCCACCCCAATGCGCAGCAGTCGTACACATCCCTCTCCCACACCACCTTCCTACCTCCTGAACTCGGAGCGCAAAGTCCTCAACCCGCTCGTCCGCTCGTCTGGGGACAGACGGCATCCACCTGAGTGGGGACAACAGCACATGGAGCCAGCCCTGCAGGGAGCAGCCCTTGGGGACACCCTGCCAGGGGCAGCCATGCCATCCACGCCTCCACGCTCCCTGCTCAACCCACGCCTCTCCCAACAGGAGCATCAAACCCCAACAACCCCTCCCAAATCCAGGACATGGCAGAAGACAGAACTGGCTCACTGGAGCTCTGTTAGCCCTCAAATGTAACACGAGGGATCTGCAGTTCCCAGAAAAGCCTTAATGAGGATGTGTGGCCATTTACTTGGAAGTAGAAAACAGGTCACCCGAAATTCACAGAACCAGGGAAAGGCTTTCCTTTGCTGAAATACACCAAGCCCTACATTTGATTCCCAGTCCCTTTCATTGCCCTCATTACAGCAGAGCTACTCAGCCAGCCTGGGCTCACCCAAGCCCTGGGCAGGGGTCTGGACCACCCCTGCACCATCCCCCTGGACCAAGTGCAGCCCTGCAGAGAATCACTACAGATCAGCTTCAAAAATACACCTGGAAACCTGAACTAAACACCTGGAGAGACAGACTCCTCTCCTTCCCCAGCAAGAACCATGAGCCCTTTCCACATCAGAAGCTGGTCCAGGAGTTGGACATGGCCAGGCCCAGACGGTGCTGAGCCCAGCCCTGCTGAGGCACCCAGGGAGGGAGCTCTCACTGCCACAGTGACACCACGGCCCTGCCCACCCTCAACCCTGCCCCAAACAGAAGAGAGAGACGTAGTACCTTACTTGATAAACTGTGAAGGGAACAAAGAAGGTCCAGAGCAGCTCCGTGATCCAGGAGGAGTCAGCCACGCTCTGGGGAAGAGGGCACAGTGAGATCCCACCCACGGAACAGGAGCTGGTCCAGGTTCCACTGGGGAGGGAGGTAGGCAGAGCACACCTGGGCTGTAGCTGGAGGATTGGGAAAGTGGGAATAGCAAACCCAGTGCAAGCAGAGCAAGCCTCAGGGCAGCTTCACCCTCATTAGTCATCACCAGTTTTCACCTTTCCCAGTGGAAACTTTCCTCCCACCAAGACAGCAGCAAGACTTTCCCTCAGTATCCCCACATTCCCTACTAGTATGTGCCTTCAGAAAGCTACAAAAATGCCTGAAAACCTACAAAAACCTACAAACCATGAATAATCCTCCCTCATTCTGGTGGCAACAGCCTCTCTGTGATGTCCCAACTCCTGTAAGCCCTCCCAGGGAACAGGACAAGAGGAAACAGCCTCAAGTTGTGCAAGGGGATGGATATTGGGAAAATTCCTCCTTGAAAGGGCTGCCCAGCTCTGGCACAGCTGCCCAGGGCAGGGGGAAGTCCCCATTTCTGAGGGGATTTAACAGCTGTGTGGATGTGGCACTTGGGGACATGGTCAGTGGTGGCCTTGTCAGTGCTTGGGGAATGGTTGGGCCCCACAGGCTCAGAGGGATCTCCCAACCCAAATGACTCTGTGATTCTCAGACAGGCTCGTGCCTGGTTTATCCCACAGCCTGGGAAGAGGAGCTGTACATGAGAAAAGCCCCAAAAGCCCAGCCACGAGGGGAATAGAGAAGGCTCATCTGGATAAACAGAAGCTCAGAACCCTAAATCCAAACACCTGGAGTGATGCCCACAGCCAGATTTCAGTTACACTGCCTGTGCCACAGGACAACACCCTCCTGCAATATTCCAAACAACTGGAGCTGGAGAAAATTCTTTCTTAACCCCAAATTTGGTGTTTGGCCCAACCCCGTGCCTAATATACATTACACAATTACAAAAGAAAATTTGCTATAAAACACCGATTGAACCATTCAAAACATCACATCTCCAGTCCTTTCAGTTTCTGATGGTTTAAAATCACTCCAGAAATCCACCAGGATTACTCAGCCAATGTGCAGGAAGCACAAAATTGCTGATCAGACTCTGGAGGTAAAATTTGAGGCAAGAAGTGACTGTAACCAGCACCTCCACACAGATCTTCTGTTCTCCCTGACATGCACAAGGGTGGGGATGCACAGACAGACACACAACTTGTCACATCTCAGAATTTCTCAAAGGAACTAAACCCATAAAAGCATAGGATATTCCTTATACACTTTCCAGAACAGAAAAATCTCTCCCACTTCTCTGGAGGAGTCATTCAAGACATAACTTATCCTCACTGCTAGAAAACTGTATCTTCACCCATGCTTGTGGCCTGCCTCAACTCTATCTCTGCATCCCTGGCCTAGCAGGGGTTAACAAAGCTCTGCCAAATATTCCTGCAGTTCCCATCCCTCCACACACCCAGACGACTCCTCACCCTGCCAGGGGTTCCTTTGCTGTGTCCCACAGAAGCATCAGATCCACGAGTGACAGCCATGACTGGCAGCTCTCTGTGGTCACCAGATCATAAATAACAAATATAAAAAATAAGAAGTTCAACAAAGCCTTGCTGAGAGCAGTTTCCCTGCAATGCCTTTGGCATTGGAGCCATTGCCCTCACTGCTCCTGCACCATGTCCTGTGTCTGTGCCTGGGGCACCAGGTCAGAAAACTCCAGAGCCCTGTGTGATCTTTGGCACGAGGACTGACTGCAGCTGCTCTTCCATAGCAGGGAACTCACTGCACTGGCCATGGAAGCCAGAAACACAGTGACAGCCAGCTGGGCCACCACACATCTGTCAGACTGGCCAAAGTAAGCAGGGGAGTCCTGACTGACCAAGTTCCTGAGAAAGGCACTGGGAACAGTGCTCTAGCCCTGAGCAGCTTTTCCCAGTGTGCCAGGACACGAGGCCAGGACACACCACAGGTTCCAAAGCAAGAGCAGAAGGAAAAGCTGTACCCACCCCACACCTTGTCCCTGTGCCCACCACTCACCACAGCCACCAATGGCCTCCGGACCTGCAGGGCAACAGGCTGGACCTCATTCAGGATGGAGAAGGGCCAGGAGCTGGAAGGGAGGAGTTCTGCAGTGAACGATCCCGGAATCACCTCAAACCATTCTGTCACAATACACCAGAGCTATGCCCAGCCACCTGCCACAGGAATTCCCATTCCTCTGCTGTAGGAATTCTCATTCCCTCACCTGAAACGGAGCAGCCCAGCCCTGCCATTGGTGGCTGCCTCCTCTGGGAACAGTAGCAGTGGGGGGTTCCCTTGCTGGGCTGAGTATTCCTTCAGGGAATCCACCAGCTCCGCACGGCTGCTGGTCACTCCCAGCTCCATGAATCCCCGGGACCAGCAGATGAACCCTGGGGCACCACTCAGGGCAGGCTGCAGGGAGAACAGGAGTGAGGAAGAAACACTACCCTGCCCACCCTTCCAGGCTCTCCTGCCCCTCCAGGCCCATCTTCCCAGGTGACAGAGGTGACAAAGTTCCTATTCATTAACAAAAATTCCTCTGGGACTGAGAGTGACCTGTGTTGACAGAACATCTTACTGCCAGGCCTTAGCCCCTGCTCCAGCCCAAATTCCACAGGAAATAGATTCCAAATCATCAGTTCAGATTGTGCCCTGTCTGTCAGTCACATGCACTCCCAGCTGCCCATGTCCCAGTGTTCTCTCCAGCAGTCTCTGACACACTTGGCAGGACACACACTGCTTCCAGGAGTCCCCCCTCTCCGGGTCAGGGGTAAATCAATGGCTGTGCAGAACAAAGGAGCCACCTGGAGCCTGCTGACTCAGGAACTCCACACACAAAGAATTTTACAGGAGCAGGGACAGCACAGATCTAACCAAGCACCACTAACGTGCAGCTCCCTCAGCACCCCCCCAGTGCTGTGGGAAACCCCACAACCAGCCCTGCCCCCTTATCCAGAAGGTCAAAAAAGGAAGCAGCTACTGGGATCTGTCCACCAAAACCAACCCCCACTGTAACAACTCCTGCTGCTCCTCACCCTGTTTCACTCTTTTATGCAGAGCCCAGGAGTGACACTGAGCCACAGAAAACACCTCAAGGTTAACACCCTGAGTTAGTAAATCAGATCTAGAGAGAGCCTAGAGGGAAGCTGGAGAGGGCATCTGCGTCAGAAACTGGAGCGACAGGACAAGGATTAATGGGTATGACTGAAAGAGGAGAAATTTAGGCTGGATATTAGGAAGAAATTTTTGGCTGTGACAATGACGATGCTGCCCAGAGAAGCTGTGGCTGCTCCTGGATCCCTGGAAGTGTCCAAGGCCAGGCTGGACAGGGCTTGGAGCCACTTGGGCTGGTAGGAGATGTCCTTGCCCATGGCACGGGATGGCACTGAGTGGGCTTTAAACTGCTTTCCACTGTGACCACTGCAACACCAAATCGGGCAGAGCCGCCTGCCCGTGCCCCGCCCTCGAGGAGGAGCCCCAGCCGTGCCCTCACCGTGTTGCAGGAGGTGAGCAGGCTGACGACATTGTGGTCGAAGGGGGTGATGTGGTTGGCAATGAAGACCCTGGCACCGGCCCCGCGCAGCCGAGGGTCGCTCTGACGCACCAGCAACCCCAGCACGGAGCACATCACACGGACAATGAACCTGCCAGGGGAACAACGATCTTCCTCAAGTCCTGCCGCCCGAAGCACTGCTAGGTGACAGGACCCAGGAATTCTGGTAGCTGGACAAATGACACTGGGACCAAATGGAAATGACACGTCGGGTGCAGGAATTGGTGTGGGGCTGGGACTGGGGGGCAGCAAGTGCCCACAGGACACCTGAGCAGCACGCCAGGCTTATCCACGTGCTCCAGACCAGTCCCTGAGCACTTCAGAGGTGGCTGCCAGCTCCGGGCTTGGCAGAGGAAGCACCTCCAAGGCTCCTGAAGACAAGGAGTTCCAAAGGCTCAGCTCCCCACAGATCCTTCCCTGAGCCAATCTCTCATGGCTCTGGACACCCAGGGGCCGGGGCGGCCCTGCCACCCCACACCCATCCCGGGCAGCAGCCGGAGCCCCCCGAGGTCACGCACCGGCGCACGACGCTGTCGGGCAGAGCGCAGCTGACCAGGAACACGTGGACACCGATGAAGACGCGCAAGACGAGCAGGCAGAGCCCCACAGGGGCGTAGAGCAGCAGGGCCAGGAGCAGGAACCCATCAGTCGGGAACCTGCAGGGGCAGAGAGCGGCCGGGGCCGCCTGAGCACAGCTGGGACGATCCCCAGGACCCGCCCTGAGGCCGCCGCTCCGCGTGGTCCCCCCAGCAAGTCTCCAAATCCATTTCGGGCATACCTCGGAACCTCCCCGGTCCCCCCACAGATCACCCCGACCTTCCCTACGGGGGTTCCGTGAGACACCCCCGCCCAGCGTTCCCGCAGTTCTCGCGCGGCTCCCCCGGGAGTCCCCACGGCGCGGGCCCCGGGCGGGCGCTCACCGGTGCGAGTCGAAGAGCCGCTCGGGGCCCGGGGCCGCGGGCGGCTCCATCCCAGCCGTGCCGGCGCCTCACAGCCACCCCGCACCCGCCGCCATCTTGCCCGCGGCCGCGCGCCCGGCCCGCGCGGGGCACGCTGGGAGCGCGCCGCCTTCCGGGCCCGCACCGCGCCGCCGCAGCACTCTCGCCTCGGCCGCGGCCCTCGGCGGCTCCGGCGGACTCGGTGAGCGGCTCTGGCAATGGGACTGTTCTGCTCCGCTGCGGCGCCTGTTATCGGCACATCTCGCTGATAGCGGGACGGTAGCTCCCGACGGAACTACAACTCCCAGCGTACCCGCGGCAGAACCCTGCTTCTGGCAGGCCCCGCCCTGGGAACTACAGCTCCCGGCGTGCTTCGCAGTGTAGGAGAGCTGTGGACAGACTCCGCCTCAGGCCTACAACCCCCGTAGTGACTCGCGGCACGGCCCCGCCCCGGCGGGGCGCGGTTTCCGCTCGGCGGCATGGCGGCAGCGGCACGGAGAGCGCGGATCCGGTGGATCCCGGTGCCACCGGCTGTACAGGGCTGGTGCCGAGCACTGACCGGGACCGCTGAGCCACCGCCGCCCCCTCCCCCTCCTCCTCCTTCTCATACTCCGCCGCCCTCCGCCAGGGGCCGGTCTCTGGCGGCGGCGGTGGGCGCCGGGGCGGCGGCACTGGTGCTGCTGTGGGCCCGGGAGCGCCGCCGACCCCCGCTGAGCGCCGCCGTGCCCGTCCCACCGCCCGCCCCGCCGCCTACATCCCCCCGCGCCGCCTTCAACTTCATCGCCGACGTTGTGGAGAAAACGGCGCCCGCGCTGGTCTACGTGGAGATCGTGGGCAGGTACCGGCACCGGGAGGTCTCCGGGAAGGATTTCCGTCCTTTCTGCGCAGTGTGGTCCCGGCCCCTCCGGAGGGCTCCTGCGAGTAGCGTGGGAGGGACCGACACGCGGCTGCCGCACGTCCCTGCCGCTTCCACATCCTCCGGGGCCGTCTGGTGAAGGTGCCTTCCAGGCTGCCTCCTTACTCTGCCTGGGAGCAGCATTTGGCAGTTCCCTTTGTGCTGTCTGATTAATGTTCTCACCATCCAATGCCTCCGGCCTCTCGGAGTGCCTCTATGCAGCAGCTCTGCCCTCCAGCTGGGTGACTGCTGCTTCAAGCTTGGTGTCATCTGTGTGCAGTTTCACCTTCTCTGCTTCACAATGTAAGGAGGCGTCAGCTGGTGCTGTTCCTTCTCTGGGTTTCTGACCTGCACTGGCAATAATTCACCACCAGCTGGGCTTTGGCCTTGCTGGTCGGTGCAGTTTTCCATTCGCTTCACCTGCCTACCAGGAGAACTAGGGCCTAGAGTTGTGAGTCTGCTCCTGCTATCAGGAAACATTGCTGTGGCCTCTAAGATGTTTGTTACTTGCTACAAGGCTGGGCTCTGTGTGTTCTGGCCTTGTCCCTGCACAGGTCATAGCCCTTCCGGCTCCTGCATGCTTCTGTTCCTGGTAGGATTACACCTTTGTAATGTGTACGTACAGCTGTGCACGACCTCTGGATTCCTGCTGCATTCGTGAGGATTCCTCTGTTTGTGCAGACTTGGGACAGGGAAGGATTCCCCCATCGTGCCACTACCCATGCACCGTCACTGCTCCCTGCTGTCTCCCAGCCCTGTCCCTGCCACTCCTCCTGACCCGTACCCTCCTTGCAGGCATCCCTTCCTGGGCCGGGAGGTGCCCATCTCCAATGGTTCAGGCTTCCTGGTGTCCCCGGATGGGCTGATTGTCACCAACGCGCACGTGGTGGCGAACCGGCGGCGCGTGCGGGTGAAGCTGGCAAGCGGCGAGATGTACGACGCCGTGGTGCAGGACGTGGACCAGGTGGCAGACATTGCTACCATCAAGATCAAGCCCAAGGTGCGTGCGTGTCACAGCCGTGGGGACACCGGGAGGCGGGGACGTTCCGTGTCGTGTTTTGTCTTGCTGACCGTCTTGCTCTCCACAGCATCCGCTGCCCACGCTGCCGCTGGGCCGCTCGGCCGAGGTGAGGCAGGGTGAGTTTGTGGTGGCCATGGGCAGCCCCTTTGCCCTGCAGAATACCATCACCTCGGGCATCGTCAGCTCAGCGCAGCGCGGCAGCCGTGAGCTGGGCCTGGCTGCCACCGACATGGAGTACATCCAGACCGATGCTGCCATTGATGTAAGGGACATGGGGATATGGGAGGGAGGAGGGGCTCACGTGGAGCATGGGAGTTCTGGCCGGTCACCCTGGGATCGGCCTCAGGATTGGAGTCTTGTGGTGTGCTCACGCTCTCTCTCCTCTGCTGCAGTTTGGGAACTCTGGGGGCCCCCTCGTCAACCTGGTGAGTCCTGCCGCTTGTCCCCTTGCTGGCCAGGGCAGGGATGTGCTGTGTGCTCTGTGTCCCTGTGTGGGAGTGCTTGTGGGTGCTGGGAGGCTTCCTGAAGGGAGGAGGGAGAGGAGGGCTAAGCGTGGCGTGAGAATCCCTGTGCAGTATCTGAGGCAGTTGGAGCTGATGGAGCTCCAGTGGAGACGAGGTCTGGCTGGTGCTGGCAGGGCAGACCCAGGGAGTGCATGGACTCATCCCCTGGCACCTGCCCAGCTTCAGCAATGCCGGGACAGCAGCCTGGGAAGGGATGGGCAGCCAGGTGGGGCCCCAGGCTGGTGCAGTAGTTCCCCGGCTCTCGACAGTGATCCCAGTGCCCTTTCCCTGCAGGATGGTGAGGTGATTGGTGTGAACACCATGAAGGTGACATCGGGCATCTCCTTTGCCATCCCCTCTGACCGGCTGCGGAAGTTCCTGCAGAAGGAGGAGCAGCGCAAGAGTGAGTGGGGACCTCCCTGCTTGGGTGTCGGGAGGGGAGGATGAGAGAGGGAAACTTTGGCACAGCTAGGCTCTGGGCCCTTCTTCCCAAGAAAGGCAAGGAGAGTGGGAGAAGTCTTTGGGGCCTCATCTGGTGTCACAGGAAAGCTGTGCTGCTGCTGCTGCCTTGCCCTGTGTTCTCCTGTGACACTGGGGAGGGACATTCTCTGTCAAAAATCTGACAGACAAGGAAAGCCAAGTCACGGTGCAGAATGCAACACCTGGAATGCTCCTGCTGGTGCTGGGAACTGGACTGAGCTGTTGTAGGGATTTGGAATGGCTCTGGATGCTGCCTGCCCTGAGGACTCAGCCCAGCACTGTTCTGAGCATGTCTCTGTTTTCTAGCCATGACATTCCATGTCCTTTCCTTCCACAGGCTCTTGGTTTGGCAATGCAGAGACAAAGCGCCGGTACATTGGGGTGATGATGCTGACCCTCACTCCCAGGTACCTGTCCTGAGGTCAGGGGTCAACAGACCAGTCCTGTTGGGGCAGGGATATGATGGGATCTTCACAACTAACAGGGTGCCTGGTTTTAGTAGGATTGTCTCAACATCTTAAGCTTTCACTCTCAGATCTCTTTGTGCTTGTGTTGTGGTTAGATTCCTGACTGGCTCAGGGGTAAATGGGAAACTTGCAAGTTTCTACAGTGGTAGCAGACTTTCTGAGCAGATAAAAAGTGCTCTCCCTGATAGGAGGGTGGAGCCAGCTGGGGGTCAGGCAACTGCTTCAGGTTGTGCCAGGGAAGGTTGAGGTTGGATATTGGGAATATTTCTTCTTGGAAAGCGCTGTCCACCCGAGGGCTTGGGCAATGGTGGAGTCCCCATCCCTGGGGGACTTTAACAGCTGTGTGGATGTGGCACTTGGGGACATGGTCAGTGGTGGCCTTGGTAGAGCTGGGGGAGTGGTTGGACTTGATCCTCAAAGTCTTTTCCAACCCAGACAATTCTGTGAAGCGCCCACGTCAGCAAGCAGGACCTGTGCTCTCACCTCTGGGAGCAGTTCTCAAGGACAACACCTGCTCTGGTTCTTTGGCTCTTGCAGCCACATTTAAGAGACCTTCAGCTGCCTCGTGGGGCTGGTGTTGTGGCATGCTGGGCAAACACCTTTTGGGGCTGTACTCTGCCCTCCTAAAGGTCTGGTGAGTTCCCCAATGCCCAGCAGATGGTGCTGGTATCCGGCAGAACCCGAGAGATGTGGGAGGCCAGCCCAGCCTCCTCCTGCTTCCCTGGCCACGCTTATAGAGACCAGGTCTGTCAGGAAGCAGCGTGAAATTCCTCGGACACGGCTCCTGGGACACATGTCCAACTTCCTTCCACACAGCCCCCGAGCTGGTCCAGGGAAACCACCTGACTGCCAGGCTTGTTAGTGCACAGCAGGAAGGGCTCCCTTGGAATTGGGTGACTGCCCTGAACCTTTCTATCTGAAAACCTTTCCCTGGCACAGGAAGGAGAAGCTCTGTGTTGGTCACAGGCTCAGGCACAGACCCCGTTGCTCTGTCGGTGGTGCCCAGGCTAGATAAGAGGCAGTGGGCACAGAGACATATAGGAGTCCACAAGAAATCTTTTTTTTTTTTTTTACTGTGAGGAGGGTGCACAGAGCCTGACACACATTGCCTGAAGAGCCTCAAAACCCAGCTGGAGACAGCCCAGAGCAGCCTGCCCTGACTGAGCCTGATGGGGGTTGGGTGAGATGAACTTGAGAGGCCACTTCCCACCTTTGCTGTGTGAAACTGGGAAGGGATGGCAGCTTGTACTGGGCTGTGAGACAGCACAGTAGAGTTCAGCACAGACCACAGCCACGTGGGGAGCACTGGCTGGCTGAGCAGGGACCTGACAGGAGCAGAACTGGGCAGAGACTGAGTGTGTGGGTCTGCAGGGATTGGAGCTGATGCAGTGTTTTTGAGGGAAGAATGCAGTCACTCTGGAGATGACCAGCTGGAGTGCTATATCCACTTCTGGATTTCATTCAAGATGGGTGAGGAGCAGTTGGGGAGAGTCCAAAGAGGAGCTGTGAGAGATGCAGAGTTTAAATTTGGTTTAGAAATCCTAAAATCTGCGGGAAAGTTGGAGAAACTGATTGTTTAGAGTCAGGAGGAGAGCTCTGCTGACATGTCTGGCAGGAAGAGGGGCACAGCCTGTGTTATGTATCCTGTCCACTTAGGGCAGAGAAATGAAACCACAGCAGGGGAGGGGTGGGTCAGACCCCGGGAAGGCTGATGTGACATGGGGCTATGCATCACCACAGCTCTGACCCAGTTGCTCCAGGGATTTCCAGCTCTCCCTGGTGCCTATGGGATTTTCATTCTGTCGTTTTGACAGGAGGATGGCCGTGTTTGGGGCTGGCAGCTGTGGCTCATGCAGGGACACAGGAGGGGAGGTTCTGTGCCTGGTCTCTAAGCCTGTGCAGCTGCAGGGAGTGGGGTGGGATCCCTGCTCTGCCTCCAGCTCCATCCCTGATACTGATGTTCACCCTGCAGCATCTTGGCAGAGCTGAAGCTGCGTGACCCCACCTTTCCTGACATCTCCTACGGCGTGCTGATCCACAAGGTGATCATCGGCTCCCCAGCACACCAGTAAGTGCTGCCCTGTGCCTCAGGGGTGTGTGAGGGAGCAGCAGGGCTTGGGGTCTGCAGCAGAAACCACCTGGTGACCTTTTCCCAGGCTGGGTGTCTTGCTGGTCAAGTACTGCTGCAGCTATAGAACCCTTGGCACCACAGCTCCTGTGGACTTGGAGGATGATGACGCTGAGCGCCTGCCTCACCCTCTGTGTACTTCATCTGTGTTCTCCACGCAGGGCAGGGCTGAAGGCTGGGGATGTGGTGCTGGAGATCAACGGGACAGTGTCAAGGCGTTCTGAGGACGTGTACGAGGCGGTGCGGACGCAGCAGAGCCTGGCCCTGCTGGTGCGGCGTGGCTATGACACCCTGCTCGTGAGCGTCGTCCCCGAGGTCACCGAGTAGCAGAGATCACCCGGTGCTGGCCCGGAGCTGAGGACAGGACTGAGATGTGTCCGTGCTGGCCAGGCAGAGACAGAGAGTTCGTGCAGGGCTGGAAGGGGCCAGGAGAGGGGCCTGTGACTTGTGGTGCAGCTCTCCCCTCTGTACTCCAATAAAGCACTTTTCTAGCGGCCCCCAAGGCCATGTTGCCTCCTTCCCATGGCATGGTATGTGGGACCATGCTTTTTCTGTGAGTTCTCACATGAGACCCTGCAGCTGGGGAGGAGCTTGCTGTGCCTCCAGAGACTTTATCAGTGTTCATGGTGTCCTGCCACCTGCTTGGTAGCCACGTGGGCTGGGATCTGACTGCTCTCTGTACCTGACAGGCAGCTGTTGAGCCAGGGATTGTGTGGCCCCTTTGTGGGTGAGAGCAGCCCTGGAGCAGGTCTGGGACCAGCATTACCTCTGCAGTGCAGCAATGCTGGTGTGCCATGGCTGTCTAGTCACTTCCCTTCTGCTGGCGCCTTTCCGGGCCTTGGTGAAATTGGTGTCAATGCTGGACTTGCGATGGCTGGGGCAGCATCTCCTGGCCCCGATATCCAGGAGGGCTGAGGATGGAAGCCGCAGCCGGGCTCTGCCTGTCCCGCCCTCAGCTCGCTGTCAGTGCCAGAGCTCTGCTCCCACACACACCCGGCCCCTGGGGACCGCTGGAAGCCGAGGGCCTTCGGGGAAGGAGCAGCTCCGGCTGTTCCTCGCCTTCCTGGAAGAGCCGCTGGAGCGGTGAGGGCAGCTCGGAGCAGCCTCATCGGGCCCAGCACGGCGGAGGAATGCGGCTGTCGGGACAGGCCCTGCCCGTGACGGCGCTCCCGAGCCCCGGCCTGTTGCTTTTGGGACGTGAAAGAATCACAGTTCCTCAGGGGTGCTGTGGCGAGGGGCAGCTCCGTCCTGAGAACAGGCCTCCTTTCAGCAGCCCCAGCCTTGCTGGAGGAATTCGCAGCCTCGGCCAGAGCCGCCGGCTCGGGGGAAATCGCGGTGTCTGGCATAGCTGCTCTGGCTGCGCTGACCGCAGAGCGTTCCAGGACCGAGCCAAGGCCTTCCCTCTCCTCCTCCTCCTCCCAGGCTGGGGGTAGCAGCCCAGGGTCCCCGGAATGGGGAAGGGGCTGGTGAGGCCAGAGCACTCAGCTGAGGGGTGAGAGCTGGGCTGTGCCTCCCTTGGCCCTCCAGTCACATTCGAGGGTTCCTGCCCAGTGTCTCGGCCCCAGACCCTGCCGAGCTGTGCTCCCTCACGAGTTGAGGCAGCTCTTCTCTGCTACGAGACCTCAGTTCTTGTGGGTCACAGGCCCATGGACCCCAGTCCTCAAGAGTCACAGCCTCAGGATGGGATTTCTGTTCGCCCTGGATCTGGTGAGGGGGGACCAGCTCTTCACCACATTCCTGCTCCTCAGTTCCCCCTGACACGATGCTTGCTGTGGGGTTCATGCTGGTCCATTCCTCTCACCTACCTGGGCTTCTCCCAGAGGACAGGCCCTGGCTGAGGAGGGTGCTGGGGGGCTGGTGTGGGGCCAGGGCTGTGTGAATGAGGCATTGCAGGGGCCAGGGGATGCTCCCACACTGTGCCAGTGTGGTGACCAGTCCTGCAGCATGAACAGTGCCACCTGCTCCTGCCAGGTTCCTCATCCCAACCCAGAGACGTGCCAGCAGCCATTGGGAAATAGAACTTACAACTTTATAGAGGAAATAAAATTACAACTGAGAGATGGGATAGGAGCCACCCCCTGGGCAGCACTGTGGGCAGAGACACCTGCACCATCCCTGGGGGACCAGGGGCTCCTGGGGCCAGCTGAGGGGGAGAGCTGTGGGGTGAGGGAACCAGGGCTGAAGGGGGGAGTGGGAGTTGGGGTGCAACTGGGATGGGAAGGATGGAGCGGTGGGGGGTGCAGGACCTCCCAGACCGTACCCGTGTGCCACAGCCCAGGGGATGGGGCCACCGTCTTCTGGCCAGTGGTTGGGGTGGCAGCCCCAGGCTGGGAGGTGCAGGTGTCGGTGCCTCCAGCACCAGCCCCCCCGAGGTGGGGAAGGGCAGCCGGTGGCAAGTCTTGGGCAGTCCCCGGCAGGACACCGTGGCAGCAGCACTGGGCATCAGGCCTCCCTGCCGGTCTCCCAGCGGCTTCCTCCCACCCATATGGGGTGAGGGAGGGAGATGCCTGTCTCCCCAGGCCCGGGGCCCTATGAAATCTGGTTGTTGAGCTGACCTGGGTACTGCTCAAACCGCTTGTTGGCCTCCTCGCTGAGCGCATCTCCTAAGGACAGAGGGCAGGGGCTGTTGGCTCTGGTGCAGTGCATCCCCTGCCCTGCCAGCACCTTCCACTGTAGCTGCTCCCGGCACTCCCAGCCCATCCTCATCCTCGTGGCTTCCTGCAGCCCTGTCACTGCCCTCCTCCCTCACCCCTGCGCCGTGCCCCAGGCCATTACCAATGTGGCAGCTGTGCACCCAGATGCGGTGCCCGTCGTACTTGCAGTTGCATTTCATGGCATTGTTGGTGAAGTCACTTTCTGCCACCTCGAAGTTGGGGTTGATCACAACCTGTGGAGCATTGACAGTGAGACCCCCTGTCCCAGACCTACAGGATGTGTCTCCCCAGCTGTGGTGGGTGTGCTGGAGAGCTCCAAGGCTGCTGATGTGGTGGGGTGGTCCTGTCCCTGTGCACCTTGTGCCCATGAGCAGTGCTGCTCAAAGTTGGAAAACCCATGTAGCAGCATGTCTGAGCAGCCCTGCACGTCTGTGGGCACTAGGACAGGCACTATCCCATGCCAGCACACACACCAGTCCCAATGAACTCCAGTGGGAGAGAGGGATGAGGGGCTGAAGTGTGTGGAGGGCTGAGGTGCAGGGACAGAGGCTGGGAACATGGCAAGAGGGGCTGGGGAGGGTCAGATGCAGCACCTGCAGGATGTAGTTGCCTGGCTTGACATCAGTGATGTCGATCCACTGGCAGTCGATGTCATGTCGGTACAGGTCCCAGCAGCCCACGGTGATGCCCTGCTCCCCAAAGTTGGCACACTCGTACCTCTTGGCCACATCTGTGGGCAGGAGGAGACACAGCTTGTCCCTGCTGAGACCCCCAGCCAGGCCCCATGGTGGGTACACAGACAGGGATGGTGCTGCAGGGCCCCATGTTGCCCACCTTCCTCGCACTCAGTGTCCTCCAGGCAGAAGCTGGCCTTGTGTCCCTCGGCCACCTTGGTGCCGTTGGGGGTCAGGATGTCGTAGTGGGTAAAGATGTCCATGCTGTGGTAGTGCCTGTGGGAGGGAGCAAGCACCTGCTCCAGACAGCCCTGTCCTGCATCAGCCCCCTGCCACCTGCCTGGTTCCTTGCCACCAGGAATGTCCCCACAGCCCCTGCTCTGAGGTGGCAGCACTGTGAGGTTGGGCAGAGCTGTGTCCTGCCCTGGAAGGGGACACAGCTGTTCCCAGCCAGCTGGCCCAGGCAAGCAGAGGGCTCAGCTGCAGAGCACAGCCTGCAGCCCCATCCCTGCCCTTTTGGAGACCCCAGCCTCAACACTGCTCATTCATGAACAGCCCTAAGCCAAACCAATTGGACCCTAGGAAGCAGACTGGGGCTATCCAGTGTCACCCTCCCCCAGCGTCACTCTCATCCAGTGTCACCCTCACTCAGTGTCAAACTTGGATAGTGTCACTCTCTTTCAGTACCCAGTGCGGCCCTCACCCAGCCCACTGCAGCACCACCCCCCTCTCCCCACCCTGACCCCAGCCCCATCTGTCCCCTGCCCAACGCCCCTCCCTGCCCGTGCCCCACACACACACACACACCGGTGGCACTCGTGCCAGACCCAGGAGTGGCGGCCAGCCTTGGGGCGAAAGTCGGCACGGCCGCGGTTGTGGATCTGGGAGGAGAAGCGGAGCAGGCGGCGGTGTCCGTAGGGCCAGTTGGCCAGGCGGGCCGAGCTGGCCAGGCAGTTCTCCTCGGCGGCGCAGTACAGCATGTGCAGCGGCCGGTCCTCGATGTACGCCGTCTCCTGCACCAGCGGTGCATGCAGCAGCAGGTCAGAGGCAGCTGGGGACAGGCGGCTGCTCAGGGACAGGCCCTGCTCTCGGCAGAGATAGGGCGAGTGGAAAGGATGGGGTAGTGCCCAGTGCTGGCAGGGCTGAGCCAGACAGGGGGGAATTGTGTCCTCCCTATTGGCTGGGCATTGACTGACCCCTGACCTCCGTCTGCAAACCCCACTGACCACAGCCCCTGGTCTCACAACGCTGCTGCCTGCAGACCCCACTGCCCAGACCCCACTGCCCACAGACCCCACTGCTCGCAGACCCCAATGCCCACAGACCCCATTGCCTGCAGACCCTGCTGTCCACAAACCCCACCGCGCGCAAACTCCACTGCCCGCAGACCCCACTGCCTGCAGACCCCACTGCCCGCAGCCCCCGTGGCCGCTCACTCTCGGAGCAGATGACGCCCGCTGCGAAGCGCGTGCCCGTGTTCCTGCAGCTCAGGCTGGCGCCGTGGTGCTGGCAGTGGCTCAGGGACATCTCGTGGCCAGCACACTTCACCCCGCTCATGACCATCTCTGTCACGTTGCTGGCGTCCCAGTACCACGTCTCCTGGGGAGGGGGTGAGGCAGGGTGGGTGGAAGTGCTGGTGGCTGGATTGCCCAGGATCACTTATACCCAGGCTGCAGCCAAGCCCCCCACCACAGCTGGCCAGGCCCCTAGCTGCCCACGTGGGTCCCATCCTGTGACACGGAGCAGCCACGTTCCTCTGTCCCCATCTATTCCCATGCAGCCCCATGGTCATTTGGGGAATACCAGCTGGTGCCTGTGCTCACCAGGGAGTCACCGGAACCCTCCCCGCTGGCACCTACCGTCACCGCGTGCAGGGAGTAGCCCAGGCCGAGCTGACGACAGGCCACCATGGCCTCCTTGGTGGTCCAGCCATCGCTGCAGACCGTGCCCCACTTACTGCCTCGCTTCACCTCCACGCGGCCCTCAAATTCCGTCCTCCCGCCAGCCAGGCGGATCTGCGGGGAAGCCCTGGGGCCGTGAGCGGGCACCCCAAGCTGTGCCATCTCCTGCCCCACCGCCATCCCCGTCCACCCCTGTTCCCCAGCCCCGTGAGCAGTGGTGGTGGCTGCTGCTGCCCTGGCCAAGCTGGTGTTGGCACCTACTTGTAAGCCGTGGTTAGCGAATCCCAGACCCAGCTGGCGACAGGCCACCATGGCCTCGAGCGTACCCCAGCCTTCGCCGCAGACCAGACCCCAGCGGGGCTGGTCCCCGTCGCCAGCCCCCACCGCCACCTCGACCCGCCCCTCGAAGCGGCTCCGGCCCCCACTCAGCCGAATCTGCAGAAAAAGGCAGTGGCAGCGTCATCACCATCACAGGTGATGCTCCCCCTGGACTGCAGGACTGTCCCAGCCCCTATCCTGTGCTGCAGGGGATTGGGAAGCCAGGAATTGAGCAGAGCCAAGCACAGCTTTAGTGGGCAGCGAACTTGCCAGAACTGGTGGATTTGGGGACAAGACACTGCTTTTGAGTTTGGGAATTGTCTCACCAGCGCAGGGGAAACAGTTCATTTTGAAATGGGATCATTTCAGAAATGACAGGTGGGAAAGAGTTAAAGATAATTTAAAAAGCTCAAAATGGATGAAACAATGGGCCAGGGCAAACAGGAACAAGTGGCTCCATTTGCTTGTTTCATCACACCTTAAAAAAAGAAAAAAAATCTCTCTTGGTTGGCTCACCGTGATTTTTTTTTTCTGGTGTTTCTGCTGGGGAGTGGGCACAGGCTGGCAGCAAGAAAAGCAGCAGGGAGCAGCTGTTCCACACCTCCACTCACAGAGCAGCATCCACAGAGCACCCAGAGACCCCACAGCCTCCCCTCCACCCCTTCCTCGCAGGGGCTCCCACCCACAAAATCCCTGAGCTCCCAGGGCAGCCCTTGCCCCAGAGCAGGGAGAAATGTGTAGGGTGCAGAGCAGAGATGAGGTCCCATGGATCCTGTGGGCCTTTCCCAACACCCCACTCTGAGACCCTGCTGCTGGGAGCCCCATGGAGCCAGCAGCCCCCCGTGGTGCGCACCAGGTTCTCGTAGCCCATGTAGGGGATGTTGCAGCGAACAGCCGCATCCTCCGAGTGCTTGCAGTCCTCCTGTGTGATGTTCCTGAAGGGACAGTTCCAGAGGGACTTCTCGGTGCCCCGGCACTGCACCTCGTTCAGGTGAATGGGGCCCGTCCCTGCCGGAGGACAGGGCATCAGGACAGAAATCAGGGCCCTGTGACACAGAGATGCCCAGGGCCACCCTGTGCCCAAGGCTGCCCTCTCTTCTTGGCAGGTCTAAGGGAGTTGGACACTCCAGCCTCCACAGCAGCTGTTCCCCGGGGCAGTGTTGTTGGGTGGCTGTGATCCCACTGGGACGCTCTGTGTGCATCCAGCAGCCCAGTGCCCACAGGACACCCCAGCCAAGCAAAGCCTGGATAAGTGCCTCATCCACAGCTCTAAGAGGGGATGCCTGGCCCCTCTGCCCTGGCAGCCTCACCTTGCCCCATGCGTGCCCCGGTGAGGGCCTCCTTGGCGCTGCCGAAGCCCAGCTCGCGGCACACGACGCTGGCCGACTGCAGGTTCCAGCGGTCATCACAGATCGTGCCCCACTCGCTGCTCCTGAGCACCTCAACGCGGCCCTCACCAATCCTCGCACCGCCCTTCAGCCGGATCCGGGGCTGTGGGAGCAGGGACAGGTGTGGGGTAGTGTGGAATGGCACAACACAGTGCTGGCCACGGCTCCTGGGATGTGCAGGGACAGGACACCATCCCTACCTCCTGCTCTGTAGCTGGTCACCCAGCAACCCTGCAGAGCCCAGGGGGCAGAGCCCAGGGAACAGAGCCTGGCTGTGGGGCGCTGTCCAGCTCTGGGCCACCACAGGACTCATTCCCCTCCCTGCAGGGCTCACCTGGCCCTGCTGCTGCTGCTGGCGCTGTTTCTTCTTGTGGGCATTGCCAGCGGCGAAGAGGGGCCCGGGCACGCAGCTGACCACAGCGGGCATGCCAGCCCCGCAAGCTGCTGAGGAGTTGCCTCGGTAGAACTCAAAGGAGCACATGGACAGGTGCACCTCTGTCCCCGTGCAGGACACCGAGTGCAGGCGGTAGTTGAGCTGCTGTCGCTCCGTGAAGAGCCTGTGAGGGGAGAGGAGCCCTGAGCCATGGCCAGTGGGGCCAGTGGCAGCGGAGGTGTCACCAGCCACCCTGCCTGCAGCTGCATGCACTGGCTGTGCCCCTTGTCCTGTCCCCAGGGTGACACACAGTGCCTGCCAGGCACCTACCCCTTGCCAACTGCCTGTCCCACACCCCCAGCAACACAGGGACACATGTGGGAACACACACAGATCTGGTAGGACTGCACGAGGCTCCTGTCTCTGGCTCTCCACTGGAGCCATTTACCTCTTCTTGAGCCCTACGTCCTCCCTGCGCTTTTGTTTAGGCTGAGATTTGGAGGCCAGCCTGGAAAATAGAAAACAACCATCATGAAACACAGGGCCTTAGGCTGTCACCTCTGCCAGCAGCAATGACACAGGGAGCACAGACTGCCCTGGCTTCACTGGAGGCTGAACTGGACACCTTGGCCCTCAGGAAGACTCATGTGCATCCCCTTTGTGTCACACAGGGGTGCAACAGCATCATCTGCTGCCAGCAGTGTGACACACCCACACCCTGCAGCAATGATGCAGTTTCCTGCATGCATCCCACCAGGAAACTGCTGGATGCATTCACATCCTGCTCTGCCTTGTCACATGGCAAAAGATCAAACACCAGCAGCCACCATTTGATCGGTCAGGTGTGGGTCAGGTGTGTCTGTGTCTTCATCCAGATATCATGCCACCACTGTGTCCCCAAGGTGCAGGACACCTGGGAAGCAGCACCAAGCAAGCAGAACAGCAGCCCCAGGGTGCTTGCCCTGGAGCCATGGGGCACGGTGGGACTTGCTGCAGGCTGGCAAGGACCTGCTGCCAGTGAGGGAAGCAGTCCTGGCACAGGCTGAGCCATGAGGGGAAGCTGCTTGGGGATCAGCACACACAGGGTGCTGGTGCAATCCCAACATCCTCAAATGCTTGCTTCCCTCAGGGAGGAAGATGCTGAGCAGAGCCAAAAATTCAGAAGATACAAGGAGTGAAGACCAGAGTGGCCCAAAGGAGGGCAAGGGACTGACAGTGCCAGGGACCAGA
Source organism: Cinclus cinclus (assembly GCF_963662255.1). Lineage (NCBI taxonomy): Eukaryota > Metazoa > Chordata > Aves > Passeriformes > Cinclidae > Cinclus > Cinclus cinclus. The sequence goes on from NC_085050.1 coordinate 2,142,843, forward strand.
TGGAACTAAGCCTGGCCATTGTCCCCACAGGCCAGCACAGGTTGGTGTCAGCCTGCACAGCCCAGCGAGGACACAGCACGGGGCTAGCATTCAGACAGCCAGAGGGCATCAGTGCCCATTCACACTCAGGAAACCACTTCTGGATCCTGTATCCTGGGTCCCCAGGACAAGAAGATGTCATGTATGTGGTGCAAGCCCCAGGGAGAGCAGCAAGACAGCGGTGTGGGAGGAGATGGGGGGTGTGGGACAGTTCCAGCCATGGCTGAGGTGGGAGCTGTGAGCATCTTGGCTCTTCCAACAGGGAGGGAAGAACACAAGAGAAAAGAGGCGTGACTGACAACAAAAGGTTCAGGCTCAGGGTAAGGAAAAGCTTTTGCCCATGAGGGCTGTTCCATAGCGGAGCAGAGACCACAGGGCTGCAGAATTTCCATCCTTGGAAGGTTTCAAAAGCCAGCTGGATGAAGCCCTGGGTTTAACCCACAGCTGGCTGTGCTTCACACAGGGAGCTGGACCAGGACTCCCAGAGGTTTCTTCCAGCCTGGAATTAGCCTGTGCCTTCATATGATCATGGCTGTGCAGCCCCAGACTGATCAGCCCCTACAAAACAGTGTGGCTTGCAGGAGCCAGTTCCTGCTCAGGGCAGAGGGACAGGACTGCAACCTCATGGAGACAGAAAACATCTTCCCCAGTGCTGCAGGGGAAAGACCTGCTTGCTGGGAAAGGGACAGTCATCACCAAACCAGATAGAAAACAGCACACTGGAGTAAACAGGACCTTCATGTGGGGGTTGAGGAATGGGATGACCCTGCCTGAATTCCCATTGCCAGATGCAGGAGCTGGCAAGGATGACTGCTGGGGACACAGACCTGGGAATGTCACAATGAAGAGCTTACAGTGGATGTAGGGCACATTCAGCACCAGGGAAGGTGGAGGGACTGAGGCAGAGCATTGTGGCAGCGGGCTCAGGAAAGAGCTCAAAGAGGATGGGCTCTGACTCACTGTATCCACCAACAAATCCAGCAGCAGGATTCAGGGACGGAGGGAAAAGGCAGCCACACCATCCCCTTGGCCTGGCAGAAAGGCAGCAAGAGTGAGTGGGCAGAGGATGCAAGAGACCCCAAGCAGATGTGGCACTTGGGGCAGGACCTGCCACACTGTGCCCATCAACACTGCTGAGCATGGGCTCTGGTGCCCACACCAGCCCATCCTACAGGGAATGGAGGGGTGCACAGCCTTTCCAGGGTCCCCACTGCTGCTTTCTGCAGAAAGCAGCCCATTCCCACAGCCCTTCCTCCATATCTGCCAGGAGAGACGGCTCTGCTCCGAGGCCTCCTGCTCCCCTCCCAGGAGGGACTCCTGCCTGGTGTGCAGGACAGGGCTGCTCTGCCTGGAACATGACCAGCCTGGGAGGGAGATCGTCTCTCGCGGGGAATGGAGGACCCCAGCATGCACAGGCAGGTCCCCTGGGATGGGGTTTGTCCTACTGGGCCAGCACAGCCCAAGCCTTCAGTCTGCTCCGTCTGGATCTGTTTGTGCCTGGATCCATTCTGACGGCAGAGACTGGTGGGGCCGGGCAGCCCAGCTCTGCCATGGCTCAGCAGATGGGGCACCCTGGCCCCTTACCTGCTGGCACCCTGGCCCAGCCTCGGGCTGTGGCCCTTCATCCTGGCTGCTCGCTTCAGCCGCCTGCAGAGCAATATTGAAGCTGCCTGCTCAGGGCACACACAGTGCCAGGCACGGCGCGTCCGTACCCCTTGCTCAAGCCTTGGTGTGGCTGGAGCATCCCCTGATAGCTGCAAACCTCCCCTTGGGTTGGGGACAGCACTGCCAGGGAGCAAAAGTGCTCCCCTTGGAGTGGTATTTGCTGTAGTATGTGTGGTAAAGGGATAGCCATGGACCCCCAATCACCCCACGGCTCCCCAGCTTGGTTAGCAAGTGTTCAGATGGCCAGCTGGGGCTTGGACTGGCGAGCAGCAGGGTGGGAGGGATTTTAGGAGCCACAACACCCCACAGCACAACCTCTGCTGTCCCCCCATCACTACCCCAATCCCTGGCACCATTCCCAGCCCCGTGCCCCTGGCTCTGCTTGGACACCCCACCCCTGTGGGCTCCCTGCTGGCCTCACTCACTTGTAGAAGTTCCTGTTGACTTTCTTCTCTGCTGGGAAGCCCATCATGCCACAGACGACGCGGCTGTTGTGGCCGTCCCAGCCCTGGTCACAGATCTGTGCCCAGCTGTCCTTGTAGCGCACCTCCACGATGCCCTCTGTCACCGGCAGCTGCCGCCGTCCCCCGGACACCACTGGCCTCAGCCGGACCTCCTCCACATGGCTCTGCTCGGTCTGTGTGCATCAGGTCAGCCCCAGCTCACATCACATCCCATCACCCCTCCTCCTGCCAGCCCACTCCCAGGGAATCTCCAAGGATGCAGGAGAGGGGTCCCCAGTCACAGGTGGGGCACAGGGATAGCCAGTCCTGCATTCCTACTGGCCACATCTGATGGCTCCGGGCAGTCAAGGACTGAACCTCATCCAGAGAACTCAGTGCTTCTTGTCCCCTGGGGTCCCTAGGTATATATCCAGGGAGAACAACCTGGAAAGCCAGTGCTCTCTCCTGCACCCCAGGGAGAGTTCTCAGACTGCCCCACGCCCCGTGGCATCCTGGACATCACCAGCTGCCCACTCTGGCCAGCAGCTTCCTCACCTCGATGACGTTGGAGTCCTTGAAGCCTGGAATGCGCTCATCCTTGCAAACAACACCTGCGTCTTCCTCATGGCTGCAGTCGCTGTTCCCCCAGCCCCGGTGTTTGCAGTCCCCGATGCTCTTCTCACTTCCAGCACAGTTCACATTGTCCAGCCAGATCCGCCCTGACAGACACAGCCTAGGGGTGAGCCAAGCATGTCCTGGGAGCAGGGAACGTGCCCACAGACCATGGCCAGGGACCACGAAGCTGAGACCAGTGAAATACCAAGAGTAAAGTTCTGGGCGGGGGATCTGCAGATGGGGAGTCTCGACCTCCCCGAGGGGCTGCTCTGACAGACAGAAAGCTCTCACGTGCGCACACACGAGCACACAATCACTGCCAGGCACTCTGCAAACACAAAACTTGCCCTGCCAGGGCACCCACCCCACTCCAGGCAGGGTGGGGGCTGTGCCAGGGGGATGCTGTGCCCACCACCCGTCTCTTACCGACTCCTTTGCCATACTTGGCGCTGTGGGCCCAGCCAGTGGCAGCCACGAAGCCGAGGTGCCGGCACAGCACGTGAGCGTTGCCCAGCGTGAAGTCGTCGTCGCAGATGGTTCCCCACTCGTCGTTGTAGAAGACCTCGACGCGGCCCTCGTTGTGTTTGCGGGGGTAACCGGCCAGGCGGAACCTCAGCTGGGGTCCAGGGCCATGTGTGGGGCCCGTGGGGCTGGGCTGGGCACTGCCCACCCACAGCCACGCGCTGCCCAGCAGCACCAGCCATGCCCGCGAGCCGCAGCCTCCCATGGCAGTGTGGAGCTGTAGGGGCAGACAGGGTCAGGTGCTTGGTGAGACTTGAGGTCCGCTGGTGGAACATCAGCACCCCCATCCAGCCCCCCTGCCCAGCCCTGTGCTGGTTAAACCCACTGCCCAGAACCAGCACAACCACGTGCCCTGTCCTGGCCAGAGTGCCTCCAACACACAGCCCCTGCACCCCTGGGGCTGTCAGGGACCTGCCCAGTGTCCCTGTCCCCTGTCCCCCTCTGCCAACAACCCCTGCTGAGCTCCCACCACGCTGTCCAGTCACATCTAAAGGGCAGTGAGGGCAGATGGGCACAGGGGTGTGCACACCCCTCTAGAGGTGAATGGAAAGAAGGGGATGAACTGCCAGAGCTAAGGGAGCTGGAACAGGCTCAGGGCACAGGGAAAGCCTGGCTGGACCGGCCAGGAGCTCGATCCAGCAGGAGCAGGGAATGGCTGCTGGCTGAGGGAATTCCAGCCCACACTCCTGCCCTCTGTGACGAGCGAGGCAGCCGGAGTATTCACATTCCTCTGTGCTGCGTTCCTCCATTCCTCCGACAATATTTGTGGCTCCCTGAATACCTGAGGGAGATGTGGTATTCCTGCACCAGTCCCACGGCAAACAATAGTGAAAACCCTTCTCTGTGAGCTGCCCTCCCTTCCCAGTGTGCTATTCCCATGGATCCTGTAGCTCAGGAGCAGCATTTCTGCATGGGTGGTGTTGAAAAGCTCTGACAGATGCTGGCCCATGACCACCAGCATGGTCACTTGCCCACCTCCCTGTCCACTGCAGCCTGGTGCCACCATCCCTGCCAGTCCCTTCCATGGTGGGAAAGCATTCCCCCAAAACACCCCCAGGGCATTCCCCCAGCAGGATGTCTCTGTCTCCAAGTACCCCCTGAGCACAGATCATGACCGCTGCACTCACACAGACCATGCCTGCCATAAGAAAACATTAAAAACAACAAGTTTTGGCTTTCCCAGGGTGATTTAAAATCCCCATATTTAGCTGCAGTGTCACAGAGAAAGGAAAACAAATTCAAACTCCACTCAGAGCTAGGGGCTGGCATAGCTGCTCCACCTCCCCACCAGCCTCCAGGGCAGCGTTTTCACAGAGGAATCAGCCCCATTCCTGTTTGGGTCACTTTTCCAGATGATGAAGACCTGGCCCACACTCCAGCCTCTTAAGAATGCCTCCTGGGCTGAGGCAAGAATGAACCAGCATGGTGGCCAGAGCCAGCCCCTTTTCCACACCCATAACACCAACACAAGCCTCCTCAGGGGCCAGCCCTGCTGCCTGCCTGCCCCCTTGGGCACATGTCACGTTGGAGGTGCCACCAGGAGCAGTGAGAGTCTCAGGATGAGCCTGGTGCCTGCAGAGATGTTCAGGAAGAGAGAGAAGAGTAACAAGGACCAGCACTGCTGATCCAGTTCTACACCAGACACAGTCGTGAGAATGACTGGACATGGCACTCAGTATTCTGGTCTGGCTGAAAAGTGGGGACTGGTCACAGGTTGGAGTCGAGGAGCCTGAAGGTCTCTTCCAACCCTATAGTTCCATGAAGCACATTACCTCCCTTCAGAGTAACCACATCAGCGTGAGTCTGGGTCTCTCCTCTATCATAGCTGGGGCACAGGGGACACCAGAGATCTCGTGGGGCCATGGCCCAGGCATCTGGGAGCCCTGGGGCTGGTGAGAGCCAGCTCTGGGCTCCTGGTGCCTCAGCTGCCTGCTCTGGCACTGTGAGAACAGCAGAGCTCAGCAGGACGTGTGTTTGTGGGCAGACAGCGAGGAAATACTCTGCTGAACCTTTTACCCAGCCAGCAGGAAGGGAGGGTGAGTGCAAAGGGCCACTCCAGCCCTGCCAGTGGCTTAGGAAAGGGGATCTCTGGGCTTGGAATGGGGATTCTCCATCCTCACCTCCACACCAAGCAGTGAAGGGATAAGTTTGCCATCTCGCAGCAGTAACAAAACTTTCTATTCCACCCTTGCATCACCGAGGGGACATCGCCCTGCCCAGAGGAAGGGCTGTAAACCCTCAGAGCTGTCCTGACACACGAATGTGGGTCCTCTCAGTGCTAACTGTAACACACCCGGGGGTGTGTTTCCTCAGGGAAAGCTGGAGCGCACAGGGATTGGAGCTTCCCCAGCACTCCTGAGCGAGGAGGATGGATGCTCTGCTGTGGAACTGGGCAGTTTCACAACAGGGTCAGTACAACCCTGAAGGACAGCAGCACAATTAATGCCAATCTCCACAGTCCAGCAGAAACGGCCCGTGTCAGGAAGTAGGAATGGCCTTTTATGAGATCACAGGTCCTGTTAATTGGAGTAACTGTGTTGATCTAACAGGCTGAGACTGGAAGGCATTCAATTCATCTTGCACCACCTTTTAATGAATAATTAGCACTCAACAAAATCAGTGCACCTTCTCCTAAGTGGATTAAAACTGGTCACCTGCTGGAACTAAAATGTGGTTACATGGGGAAGTCACCACTCCGTGGGCCTTCTGGTGAAGATCACATGCTTTTCAAAGCAAAACTCTGCCAGGAGGAGGAAAAAAGTACCTTCCTGGTACAGACTGCAGAGACAGAAATGGGGGAAAACAGATGGGAATAGGGACATGGTGAATCAGCATCGTGCAGCCTAAATCCTTGGCTAAGAGGAAAATTTAAATCTGTGCATTGAGAAACAAAATGTAGAGGACCAGAGAACAGAGCATGGCACCTGAAAAGTCCTTGGGCTTTGTGCAGCAAATCCTTGATTTCCCTCTGAGCCTCAGCAGCGTGGCTTCCAGGGTCTGTAATCCCTGCTCCTGGGTTCTGCTTCAGCTCTGCTCCAGCATCTCTCATCCCCACTGTGCCTCCTCTGCCCTGGCACCTCAGCTCCACCACTCACCTCAGAGTTTCCCAGTGACATTCCCAGCTGAGCTCTGGGGGGCCAAAACCTTTTCCATGCCCAGCCCAGGACAGCTGCCATGCGAGCTCCCTGCAGCACAGCACGGCTCCTTCCCCATTCCTGTACCACCTCCCTCTCCGAACACGCTCCATATCCATGTCCTGGGCAGTCAGGCTAACAGGGCTCTCATTGTCCACATCACTTTTTCCGCTCTCTGAGGCACAAGCCGTGCGTTTGCTCCTCTCCTGCTGCCTGGCTACTCATTCTGCTCACAGGCTTTGCTCCAGCCCTGCCTGCTGCTCTGGATGGGGAGCCCACCCCAGCATCCCGACCATCCTGCTGTCAGCTCCAGTCAGGGACAGTCTCCTCTTGGACCAGGGCTTGTGCCACTCTGGATGTGCTGCCCTGGACACAGATGCTGAGCAGAGCTCCACTGCAAGGGTAAAGGGCTCTGGAGGACGGGCTGGCTGGAGTGAGTGCAGGGCGTGGGAGCCAGGACGCAGCCCAGGTTCTTGCCACTGCCTGGGAAACCTCAGGAATGTCCCAGCCGGGTGTGCACGAGGCCCCGAGCCACATCCCAGCCTGCAGCACAGCTGGGGCTGCGGGTGGGATGTCTGAGAGTACTGCAGAGTCAAAATCCTGGGGATCCCTCCAGTCCTCAGTCTCAGCCCTGCACTGCTGTGGCTGGCATGGGTGAGAGGAGCCTTCAGGGCAGGGGACAGCCCCACGTGGCAGCAGGAGCCATGGCACTGCTCAAACTGCTCCCATGCTGGCCCACCGGCTCTGCTTGTCCCAGTGGGTGACAGAATCACCCTGACAGGGCCTACAGCTCTTATGGCCAGGCACTGTCCCCAACATAGCTCTGCGTTTTGCACAGGGGCTGCCCCTTCCAGAGGGGTCAGCCATGCTGGTGGGGGTGTCCCAGGCCCAGGACTGTTCAAATCATGTGTGTCCTTCAGCACACACTGGGCACACAGCAGGACATCAGTCTGCCCCACCAAAACCCCAGTGAACGGCCAACAGACCTCGCAAAGGGACAGCTCCTGGTGAGGCAGGTCCTCTGGTAACTCCACGTATTTGATCAGCACGGGGCATCCCTGCAGCACAGGGATAACATCCCAAGCCACAGCAGCAGGGAAGGGCCAGGCCACAGAGGCCCCTCAGGGACATTCTCGCACAGCAGCAGCCTTGGACAAACCCACATGGAGCATCCCAGGCACTGACAACTGGGAGGCCTCAGAGAAGGGCAGCACAAGAGACCGAGGACCTGGGAAACCCGCCAGCACAAGGGAGAGGAAGCTCGCTGTGTTTATCCTTCCTTGAGAAGGTTAAGGGGTGACACAGTCACTCTCTGTTGATGTCCCATGCCAGGACATCCCTGAGAGAATGGGGTCATGTCCCCCAGCAGTCAGGGCAGGAGAAGGTCTGGTGAGTCCCATGGCTTCAGGGCTCCATCCCTCCCCTTCTCCCCAGGGCCCCCTCACACACGGCCCAGCGCTGGCCCTTTCGCAATCTGGCTGCCTGCATGGGTCTGCTCTGCTTTTCCCGCTTCCCGGCAGCCCTGGAGTGCCGGGAACTCATGAGGCAGGGGAGCCCTGACACCCCCACCCTGCTCAGACACGGGGCAGAGCTCCGGGGTAAGCATCACCAGGGTCTGGAAGGCAACAGGGTTCCACAAACTGGTCCCAGAAGCACCAGGAAGTGGCCCAGGGTGACCATAGGAATTCCCTGGAAGGATTGGTGTCACTCCCAAAACTACAACCTCCTGTGGCTGGGAACTCACTGCCCCTCGCTGTCTGAAGGGAGGGTGTCTCCCCCTGCCACCCACTGTGTGTCCCCATCCCAGGCAGGGACAGGGACTCTGCTGCAGAACAGGCACTCCAGCTCTCGGGGTGTCAGCAGGGACAAAACATTGGCTGGGGCTGGGGCTGGGGAAGGGCTTCCCCTTCCCCTGACAACTCCGGGTCCAACCGCTTTGGGACATCTGATATCCCCATGTCCTGTTGTCACCCCCTAAGCCAGGGCAGGTCACAGCACAGCTCCGTGCAGCTCCTACCCCCACCCAGCCTCCTCAAGACACAGCAGGACCCTCAGCTCTGCTCTGAGCTGCCCCGGAGCCGGGAGAGGCAGCCCTGGGAGGAACCAGATGCCGGCAGGACGGAAAGACCTCGGAGGAATGCGCAAACATCAGCCATCCCCACGGGCTGAGGGGCGGGCAGCGGGGCTGGGGGCTATGGGGCTACTGGTGGGGCTGGTGTCCCAGACACCCTGGAGCAGGGAGCCAGCCGTCCTGGATCTGCTGGAGACGGAACCGGCTCAGCTGCGGGCTCCTCGGAGAGCAGCTGGGAAGGCGAAAAGCCAACCGCAAAGAACCATCCCTTCCCTTCCAGCGCCGCCAGCCCTCCCGCCCCGCATCCCTCCATCCATCCTCTCTCTTCCATGAGCTGCATCAAGTCCGGTCTTCATGGAAACCCTGAGCCCCCATCCGCAGCTCGGCGCGCAGCCCCGGTCACGCTTTGGGGTGCGGTACAGTACAGCCCCGAACCGGCGGCCACAACCCCGCCGGGTCCGCCGGGCTCCGCTTCCCGTGGGACGGAACACCCGCGCTGCCCGCCCCGGTCACGCTGCCCGCGGGGCACGGCCCACGGCAGCTCCCGCACCACGGCAGCGCTCACGGACACGCCACGGACACGCTCCGACCACCGGGGCTTTGGGGCGGCATCGCCACACCCGGGACGCCCCCGAGGCGCCCCGGCCCCGCAAGGCGCGGCCCCCGCCGCTCCCGGGCCCCGCGCGGTATCTCCGCGGTGCTGGCGGGCCGTGCCGTACCGAACCGAACCGAGCCGTGCCCGGCTGTGCCGAACCGAACACAACCCAGCCGAACCGAGCCGTACCAAGTTCTGCAGTGCCGTGCCGAACCGAGCCGTACCGTGCCGAGCCGTGCCGAGCCGAGCCGAGCCGAGCCGAGCCGAGCCGAGCCGAGCCGAGCCGAGCCGAGCCGAGCCGTGCTGTGCCCTATCGTATCCTGCCGTGGCGAGCCGAGCAATTTCGGTCCGTGCCGCCGCGCTCCGCCCCGGCCCGCCCCGCGCCGTGCCCGTCTCCGGGGCCGCCCCGGTCCGCGCCGAGCGGTCCCGGCCCCGCCACCGGGACGGCCCGGACGGGTCCGCCGCCCCGGCATGGGGCCGGCTCCAGCCCCCGCCCTGCCCGGGCTCGGCTCCAGGGCCGGCCCCCCGGGACGGAGCTGCCCGGCCGCTCCTGGGGCCGCGGGGAGCTGCCAGCCGAGTTCCCCGCTGCCGGGGTTTTGGCCATGCCGACCCCACCCAGCCATCTCCTCACCCCGGGGCTGGGGCTGCCTTGCCTCTAAAGGGCAAGAGAGGGAGACAGCCAGGAATGGTTTGCCCCTGGCTGCCCTTTTCCAGAGGCTGCGGTGGGGTGGCTGGATGGATTCACACCCCCCCCCCCCCCCCGCCCCCCTTGGTCATCCTGTCTGGGTCCCCAGACCCCTCCGAGCCCGGGGGTCCCCTCCCACGGGAAGGCCCTACAGGGCTGGGGCCGTGAGCTCACACTGACAGAAGCTGGAGCACCTTCCCGGAGTGCAGAGCAGGGTGAAGTTGGGGAGCAGCTGGGATGTGAGGAGAGCTGCTTTGTTTGAGGGGACACAAGAGCGACTGTAGCAACAGCCAGTGCGAGATGCCCGAGAGTGCATGAGGGTGTGAGAGGGATGTGCTGGCACCACAACACTTTCCCCCAAGAAACGAGCCATGGTGAGAGCCCAGCAAACGCTTTATTGCCGAGAACAGCGCTTCCCTCAGGCCCCAGGCACAAAAATAGAGGCTGTCTCACTGCATCCCATACCGGATCAATCCATAGAGACAAGCAGTTCCTCAGTGCCGAGAGCCAGCCCCAGTGCTGGCTGCCCAATCTCAGGCCACACAGGGGATGGAGAGAGCTGGACAGCCCAGCCTGTGTGATAGGGACACTCCCGTAGCACTAATGCACCGTGCCGTGCTCCAGGACCACAAACCCAAACACTGCTCATGGGCTCCTGCATGCCTGAACAGTTGGAAACAGTTGGGGTGGCACAGAGGTGGCCAAATCCCGTGAGTAGCAGAAATAGTTCTCAGCTACCCAGGTGCCTCACAGCCCTGCAAACATCCCAGTGGCATCCTGCTCGCTCCCATGTCCCCTCTCACGTGTACCTGGCCTGCATGAGGTGCCCCTCTGCTCCCGCTCATTCAGGATGCTGTGTGGGATGGGGGGGTTCAGCCTGGCCTGGGGAACCAGCCTGTCCTGGGGCACTGACTCCCTGTGCCCCGTCAGAGGAGACGTCCCAGGAGCTGAGCACCAGGAGAGCTGCCCCAGGCCACCGGCAGGGCGACAAAGCCCAGCTTGCTGTAGAAGCTTAGCTGCTGTCGGTCGGCGTCACTGACCTGGCAGAACACTCCCCGTGAGCCTGGAAAGGAGGGGAGAAGTCAGGGCACTGGGACCCCAGTGCTGGGACTAGGAGCACAGTGACATGGACCCCCTCCATATGGGGATTGGTCTCTCCCCTGCCCCTTTTGTCACAGAGTACGCCTGTGATGTCCTGAGACACAGATCCACATGTCCCCCAGTGCAAGGGGACGGGACGGTGCCTGGCAGTAAGAGAGGGGACAGCTCCCAGCCCTGGTGGGTGAGGAAGCAGCTGGAATGGGGTTGTGCTGGATGAAGGGCCAGCACTCAAAGGTCATGCTCACCGTTGGCCCTGAGTGCACTCAGCAGGCAGAGGGCCAGGCTGCGACTGGCCCCCACATCCAGCACACGGGGGGCCGTGCCCAGCTGTACCAGGGAGGGGAAGCGCCTCAGCACAGGCTGGGGCACTGCCAGTGGCTCTGCGTGGAAGAAGAGCACTGCTTCCTCCAGGGCATCCTGCGAGAGACAAGCACAAGTGAGGGAACCCCCTCCATCTCTCTCATCCCCCCCTCCTCTCTGCTCCAGGTGTCCCCTCACCTGTCCCAGAGCTGAGCCCCCTGTGCCCAGGTCTGGGGGGTATTTGTGCCGTATGGCTGGCAGCCAGCTGCTGTCTCGCTGCTGCAGGAAACCTTCGGCGTGGAGCGCTCCGGCTGCGTAGCCGCACGGGCCACCCTCATCCTCCAGCACAAAGGTGTACTCGGGGCTCAGGCTGAGGAAGCTGCCCAGGAGCCTGCCAGGCAGAGTGGGAGCATGGCTGAGCTGAGCCTGGAGCCCCTGGGAAACCTCAGAGCAGCCTCCTCCTTCATCCCCCAGCTGGACAGCATCCGGCACCCAGTGACCCTTTGAGACTCCTGGTAGAAATCCTCTCAGCCAAGGGGAGCCACTGCAGCCTCCAGCATCCAGGCTGGACATCCACAACGGTGGCTGCCGTGACCCTGCCAGACATCAGCATGGGGATGTCTCTCCCTGTCCCTCCCAGTGAGATGGGGCAGCGCTGGTCCCCACAGGGATGCCAAGAGAGGCCATCGTCTCACCCCCCAGGCCTGCTTCACATGTCCAGGCTCGGCACAGCCTGGCCAGAGGGAGCCTCAGAGGGGCCACATCTCACCTGTCACCGAGGAGATCTGGGTGGGCCACGAGGATCTCTGCCACTTTGGGATCACAGTCCAAACTCTCCCGGCACATGCGGTAAAGCTCTCCCTGGAAGACCCGGATCCATGTCAGTCTTGGCTGTGCCTGCCGTGCCACAATGCCAGCCACCACCTTCTGCTGGCCTCGGGCTCATCGCCACAGCACAGCCAGCCTTCAAACCAGAAATTGCCATTCCGGTCAGGCATCCCGACAGCAGCCACTGCAGAGACAGCCCCAGGCTGGAGCGTGCTCAGAACAGCCAGAACGACACCAAAAAACAAATCTGAAACTCAGGTCACCAGAGAGCCTGAGCACAGCAGGACATCCCCAAATGTCCTGTCTTGGTCACAGTTGAGTTTGCTGCTGCAAACATTCTGATAAAAGCCTTGCCCCTGAAAGGGGAGGCTGCCCTGATCACCCAACAACAGGGGCAGGACCATGCCCTGCTGTGCCTGTTCCTGCAATGGGCTGATGGGCTCAGCTGGCTTTTCCTCTCAGAGTTTCACTGGACACAAACGTTGTTGTTGTCAAGGTTCAGCCTGAGCAGTGAGGTGCACTCGTGTCTGTGATGGCTGGATTTCTGGTGTTAGCCTTTCCTTGAGCTGGAGAGGAGCAGGGTTGAGGGAGGGGGGTGCTTGCTGCAGGTACACGGGAAACCTGGGGCTCTGCTGGGTTTTGGTAGTACTTTGAAATTTTGCCCCTCCATATCCAGATTCTTCCTTTCCCTCCCCATCCCATCGGGCTGCTGGGATATCAGGGGGCTAGCAACAAGCAGCTGACAGAAGCTACTACTCTCTAGCATGGAATCACCTTGTAAACTGGATGAGTGTTTGGAGATGGATCCCCACAGGCTCTGGCAGTGCCCAGAGCTGCAGACTGGTGAAGGCTGCAGGAGATAGCCCTTCAGACTTGTCCTGTTCTGGATTTTTCCTGACATCTGCTCACAGACAGTGCTGGAGGTCAGCACTGGGGCTGCTCTGAAGATCATCCACAACCTGGCAACACTGCCCTGGTGCTGGTTTATCTGTGGCTGTGGGGACTCCCTCTCCTGCTCTGCCCATGCCCCTGTCACACACAAGGGGGTTTGCTGAGGCCACAGCACATTCTCCAGGCCAGGGTCTGACAGCTCCAAGAGCTGCCCCAGGCCAGCTGGCTCTGAGCAGAGCTGGACCCAAGGACCTTCCCCACCTGTGTCACCCCACACTGGGAGCTCAGCCTGGGGTCAGCAGCAGATGAACCCGTAACTCATAATTTTATGTGCAGCACAAACCATGCAAAGGCTCTGGCAGGACACTCCTCCATGCCACGACTCCCACCTTGTCCAGGGGCAGCAGTGGGCGCAGCAGGTACAGCTGGCTGGATGGGAAGAGTGGGGGTGGATGGTAGAAGAGGTCACAGCTGTTCCCAATGGGCAGCAATGCCTGAAAGAGATACAGTCCATCAGTTCATCCTGATTCCAAACCTTGTCCTGGAGGCAGCAGAAGAATGGCTCCAAGTCTCCTGAAACCCCAGGAACAACAGTTTGCAGGACTGGGATACTGGGCTCCTAATGGCTCCTTCAGCCCCCACAGTGAGGGACACACTCTCACCTGCAGCTCTCCAAAGAGGCCCCCACGACGTGCCCAGGGCTCGGCATCCCTCCCCAGCAGGATCGGGGCAGTGATGCTCTGGCACCCTGGAAGCAGCAGGACACAGACACACGTGAGGTGAACAAAAACCTGATGGGCAGGGGGAGATCAGCCTCTGCCACACAGATCCCTGCTGTCACAGCTCCAAGGACCTGTTCCCCAGCTGTGCAGCCCAGGATGGTGAGAATGTGCCCTGCACACTGCTTCCCTAAGGAAGGGGCTCAAGGCACACAGCTCCCTCTCACACTGAATTTGGAGACCTGTTCAGGTCATCACCTGGAAGCAGTTCTTGGTTTGTAAGAGGTCACAAGGCCCACAGAGCAACCAGGGAACACTAAACCAGAGGAAAACTGTGCAGTCATGAACAAGCATTCAAAAAACAGCCCCACCTATCACCCAGGGCATTACTGCTTCCAGAGCCCTTTTTCCACACAGGCTAAGAGGTCTTTGGGCTAAAGGGATGAGGAACCGTATCCTGGAAATAGCCATTCCTTGCAGGCTGTGAGATATGGTAAAGGTCTGCTCCAATGACTGCTCCCTCCCTGGAAGCAGTGCCTCATCCTGCCCGAGTGTGTCATTCGCAGTGCCATTCCTGCTCCACTTGGCAGGTAGAATGTGGAGAAGGGCAGCCTGATGAGTGCTGGCTGCTGCTGTGGGGCTGGAGGTGATGGGGGGCAACAGCCACACCCCCCACCCAGGTGGGTGAGCCAGGGCAGTGCCAGTACTTACAGCCAAAGCAGTTTCCCCAGGTGCCCTTGGGGTCAGGGTCGCAGAGGAGGTGACCATCTGCAAAGGAGGCGAGGTGGTGAGCACAGGACACGGGTCAGCAGTGGAGAAAGTGTCAAGAGGACGTGAGCTCCCAGGAGGGACCCTGGCACTACCAACTGGACACTGGAACCCCAGATCTATGGGGTGGGTCCCAGAGATCTTCACGTCCACGTTCACCTCCTTGCTGGGGAAGCAGTGGATCCCCAGAGAAAAAGCATGAGGTGTGCCCTAATGCTGCAGGGTCCTGGCACTCCGACACGGCTGGGTTTGGAAAGGTGTGCTGGGGGGGCTGGCAGGGGCTGGCAGGGCCGGCATCAGCCACGTACCCAGCCAGAGGACGAAGGCACAGGCGGCCAGCAGCATGTTGCGGATGTCCCAGAGGTAGGGATGCAGGTCGTAGAGCAATGCCCGGCCGGCGGTGCTGACGAAGCGGCTGTGCAGGCGGCACGTCCTCGCACAGAGCAGCTGGAAGGACTGAGCCCGGCCTCGCCACCGCGTGCCCTGGGGACACACCGGGTGTCAGCCGCCTGCGGGACACACGAGCCACCTTCCTGCAGCAGCACCACGACCGGTCTTACCCCGCAGGCATCAGGCGTGGTGGGAGGGACCCCCACGCTGAGGCTGTTTGCCCGCAGCCACCGAAAATGCTCCAGGAGCTCCTGTGCCAAAGCTCCGTGGTGGTAGGGCAGGTAGAAGAGCTCCACCAGCATCCGCACCTCCTCCAGGGTGAGTGGTGCTGTAGGGCTGGACACGGCTTCCTCTGGGGTCAGTGGTGCTGTGGGGTTGGATCTGGCTTCCTTTGGGGTTATCAGTGCCATAGGGCCAGACTCAGCCCCTTCTGAGGTCACTGGAAGCATGAGGCTGCTCCTGGCCTTCTCTGGGGTCACCTGTAGTGTGGGGCTGGTCCTGGTCTCCTTGGGAGTGATGGATCCAGAATCAGCCTCCTCTGGGGTCACTGGTGCCATGGGGCTGGTCCTGGGCTCCTCTGGGGTCACCTGTAATGTGGGGCTGGTCCTGGCCTCCTTGGGGGTCATGGCGCCAGAACCAGCCTCGTCTGGGGTCACTGGTGCTATGGGACTGGTCTTGGGCTCCTCTGGGGTCACTGGTGCCATGGGACCAGGGCTAGCACCAACCTCATCAGTCAGTGGGGCTGGGGCACCAGGGCTGGCACCAGCCCCAGATCCTGGGGGTGTCCGGGGCACATCAGTCCTGATGACCTCAGACTGGGTGCTGCTGGGAGACTGGCTGGGGCTGCCATCCCCTGTCCTGGCATCACTGGTGGGCAGGGAAATGTTCGGACTGGTGTTGGCCCCGTTGCTGGAGCTCATGGTGGGGCTTGGGCTGGGGAGGGTCTTGGTGGCCACTGGGATTCCTACAGACTGGGCACTCCCAGCCTCACTGGGCGGAGCAGAGGAGGGCTCACAGCTCTCCCTGCTCCCTGTGGTGAGCTGGTCCTCAGCCCTTGTAGGGCTCTGCTGATGGCCAGCAGGTGTCCTGTTCCCACTGTTCTTGTCAGGCTCCGAGGTCACCTCCCTGCACTCCTCCTCTGGTGCCACTCTGCAGGGCTCAGGGCTGTGCTGATCTGCCCCACCAGGAGCAGAGTAGTGGGACTGAGGGTCCAGAGTGACCTCCTGTCCTCCCTCTGTGCCAGCCTGCAGCCTTGGTCCTCCCTTGATGCTGATACTGGGGTGTCCTGGGGCTCTTCCTCCTGGCAGGAAGGAGCAAGAGGGAAGATCCTTCGGCATCTGCATAGAAACTACTGCCCATGGGGCAGGACAGTGCTAGGGACCTCCATCCGTGAGCTGGCAGGGGATGAGTTGCCAGGACCCTAGGCTCAAGTTCAGGCCCCTGGGGCTGATGAGGCTGTGGCTTTGCAGAGGCAAACTGCAAAACACCCATCTCTTCCCTGGTTGACCTCTTCTTCCAGAGCTGGCCCAGGCTGTGGTTCTGCCAGCCAAGGAAACCCTCTCCAGCATGTGGGCATGGCAGGACCACCCACGGGACAGAACAACAGCATGGACACCCACACCTGCCCTGCTGCCACACCAGCCCTAGAGACCCCACAGATGGGCAAGGCTGGGGCTCCCTCACCCCCACCTGCTGAGCTCCTGGCAGAGCTGATCCAGCACTCCAGGCACTGAGGGATGCTGCACATGCAAATCCATTGCCTACCTGGCTCCAAGGCCTGCTGGTTTATCTCGGCCACCCAGTCACACAGCGCCAGTTCCAAGGCTTCCTGGGGGCTGTAGCTTCCATCCTGAGCACCTTGGCTGTCCCCCAGGGCTGCCACCACCTCCATTCCTGAGGAACTGCAGCTCATCAGCCTGGGCAGCCCTGGTTCCATGCAGGAGAGCTGCAGGGATGGGCAAGGATGGGCAGGCACAGAGATGCCTAGGCATGGGGGCCAGGTACCTGCATGGTCAGGGTGGGCACAGCTCCCCAGCTCGCTACGAAACCAAGTGCCCAGTGTGTGTATGGGGATGAAGTTGGCCTGGAGCTCACAGTTGGGGTTGAGGAGCAGCCCGTGGAGCCTGGACATGAGGCCAGGAGCACGCCCCATGTAGGGGCCCAGGAAGACACGTCTGCAGTCATAGTCATTGGCGTAGAGGTTGTCCCAGATGACAGGGTGGCGCCTCAGGACAGCCTCCACCTCCTCCAGCAGCACTGCTGAGAGCTCCTGTGACACCACCTTGGGGCCTGGGACATCAGGGCAGGGACACATGTGGGGCACAGGGTCCATCACAGACACACATCAGGGCACGGAGGTGAGGTTCCAGTCACCACACCCACATTCCCAAGTCAGGAGAGCAGACACCCAGCTCAAACTCCAGCCTTGATGGTGCTGCACACCCCAATCTCAGGGTGGCACCCAGGACAACTCGTGGCCACAGGGTTTGCAGACACTGCACGTGGCCACACACCCAGAGCTGGTCCTGGCACTCACCTGTCCAGATGACACCGATCCCTGGGAGCAGCTCCTGGCCAATGGTCTGGAGGTAGCAGGATTGGCTGGGGCTGGGAGAGCAGAGTGAGCTGCAATATTCTGAGGAGAGAGCACAGAGCATTCCCTGAGAGCTGGGGACCAGGAGAGGAGGGGCTGCTGGAATCATGGACAGGGATCCTGCTGCAGTCTAATCCTGAGATGTCCAGAGTCCAGGGAGAGCTGTGGGGGCTGCCAGAGCACTCAGCTCTCAGCAGGAACAGGGGCTGGGTGCAGCCAAAGGGGGCTCACCCCAGTCTGAGGGGGCTCCCAGGTTTGGGCAGCTGGGGCTGTGGGCAGTACCTGTAGGGCAGAAGAGGAAGATGGAGGGTTGGCCCAGCTCCTGGTACACCTCGTTGGCCACAGAGGCCTGAGCCTGTGCCAGGGAGGGGAAGACATCTCTGTCAGCTTGGCACATGCAGGGGTCGATGTCATCAAAGAGCAGCGCAAAGGAGCGGCACCCCATGGCAGCCACCTGTGGGCACAGACAGGGGCTGTTGGGATCCCTGGGCAGCAGAGAGCCCCAGAGGGCTGGAGAGGGCATCTGGGGACAGCACATCATGGGGCAGTTTCTGCCTGGGCTGTGCCAAGGGAGTAGCAGCTGCCTGTGGAGCAACCCCACCATGCCAGCGGCTCTTTGCACTCCCTGGGGACCTAGGGCTCTGCTCCAGCCTGTGCCAGCCCTCAGTCCTGCCCAGCAAGTTCTGGGGCTTAGCTGGTCCTTCTCCTGCCCCCGGTCAGGCATCCATGGAGCCCTCAGCTCTCTGTCACCATGACAGGGACAGCACATTGGCCACTGAGGACCCCAGAGCTGGTCCCTCTGTGCAGCAGCAGCACCCACACCACCCCACGAGGACCACATAAACACATGTGCCCTTTCTTTCCTGGAGCAGTGGGATGAAGGAATGGCCCACGGTACCTGCCTGAGTTTTTGCTGCAGCAGGAGGCGATCCCCAGCACTGGAAAACACCATGTCCTGGCCAGCAGAAATGGCAAAAATAAACTCCACACCCTGCTCTTGGGCAGCTTCGATGAGAGACCGCATGCGGGCTGGGGACAGAGCACAGGGGATCTGTGAGAGCTGGGAGGCACTGGGAGGAGTGGGACAGGGGCTGGAGGGGGACGAGGGATGGAATGGGATAATGAATGGAGGGAGACAAGGGATGGAGGGGGACAAGGAATGGAGGGAAATAAGGGATGGATGGGGCAAGGGATGGGGGGAAGTAAGGGATGGAGAGGGATCAGGGATGGAGGGAAATAAGGGATGGAGGGGACCAAGGGATGGGAGGGAGTAAGGGATAGAGGGAGAAAAAGGATTGAGCAGGACAACGGATGAAGGGAGAGTGAACCCCAGGATTTTGAAAGGAAGGAGCTGAGGTCGTTGGGAGGGGAGAGGCTCCAGGAAGACCACTTCCACTCCCTTAAGACACAGAGAACTTTTGATAAGGTCTGTGGGCCGGGGTATAATCAAGCACATTGCTTGAGCCCCACATGGGAAGCTGGGTGGTCCTTTAGACAATTCCATCTGATGGGTGCGATCTGGGAGCCTTCTTTGCCTTTGGCAAGGTCTGGGGGCCTCCGTGCAATGGGCAGGGTCCTGGCAGGATGGAAATAGCTGGGACACAGCCCATGCTTTCCCTTCAGGGACCTGGGATACCTGCAGCCCCCCGAGGGGCCCAGCAGAGCCGCTACCTGCCTCATGCTCTGTGTAGGGCTCTCTCCAGAGCAGTCGGTGTTTCAGCTCATCCTTGGGCGCGTACATGTAGCAGTTCAGCCCCCGGCGTTGCAGCCTGTGCAGGGAGAGCAGGGAGTCACCCAGGCTCTACACGGGCCCTTTGCACAGCCACATGGAGACAGAAATCTCAGCCAGTGCTCCCAGTGCTGAGCTCTAAGGTTTGTGTCAGAGACCAGCAGGATGTGCCCCCTGGGAAGGCAGACACCTCCCTTTTTTGGCACTTCTGTATGGAAGCCATCTGATATATTCATTTGGTTTTATTTCTCCTCCTCAGCAGACACTGTTTTACATTTTTCCCACGGCAAACAGAGTAGAAAGGACTTCAGGTACCTCATGATGAAAGTCTATTATTTTGTTTCTTTCCAGATAAGAAAACTATCAATGGACATGTCACCCTAGTGCCACCATGTGAACACATTCCAGACAAAGCCCCCATTAGACCTTCTCATTCCTGAGGTACTTTAAAACATCGCCGCTTGTTTTCCTTCCATTTTCTGTATCCTTTTCTATTCTCTGTACCTCTGGTCCCTCCACTCTGGTCCTTAATTACACTTGCCACTGCCCACCCTGTCACCACCGCACTGCCCATGAGACAACTGCACAGCCACAGTTCATTGGTGGCAGGTCCTTGTGCAGAGCCCCAGCACCACCTGCCGGCACGGGGCGACTCCGCGTCCGTCCGTCCGTCCGTCCGTCCGTCTGTCCCGCAGCACCCACGGCCCGGTGCAGAACGATCCTGTCCCCCGCTGGGACAGGGGGACACTGCAAAAGCATGACACCCCTTGGCTGCCAGCGCCCCTTCAGAGAGGAAAATTCAGGGTACTTGCCATTGAAAGAGAAGTTTCCTCTGATCCATTGACCATGGTCTCCCATAGAAACCTGTAAAGGGAAGGAAATAAAAGGCAAAATGCAATTGTTGGGAAGTGCTTAAAAACAGGCATACAACAGAATATAATATGAGAATACATTATGTCTTGGACAGTGATGGCAATTGGCCATCAAGGCATCTTCCTGCTTTCTCTCTGCATCATGGGCAACTTTTGAATCAATCACTGCACCTTCTAGCACTCAGGGCCAAGGGGAGCAAATACTTGGGAAGTGACGGCATTCCCAAAACTGGGTGGTGCACCAGGCAGGCTGCACTGACTCCATGTAGCTGGGAGAAAGGACCAGCTCTCCATGTCTGGCATGAGGCCAGTGACACCGAGGGACCTGCATTTCCCAAAGCACCTGAGTGTCCCAGAGCTCATCTGCTCTCATTCTCTTAGCTCTCTTTGGCAGGAGTCCACCCTGCATGCCCCAGCACCAGTCCTGGGCAATGGCGAGGGTGGCTGCACCACTCTCAGCAACACCAACTCTCCATCTGTCTTCTCTCTGCAGACAGATTTTCTACCTGCCTGAACACCTACACGGTTATTCCATATGCTTTAAATTCATATATAGTCACCTTGCTCTCCATCCCCTACTGTGCACAGGGCCAAATTTGTGGCCATTTGAGAATCTCAGCAAATATTTTGCTCAAAAAAAGTTATTTCTGTGGTAAATAATTTGCTATTTCAAGATCCCAGCGAGGTCCCCAGAGTCCCTGTATGGCAGCTGCAAGTGACACTTCCACAGCACGTGTTGCTGTGAACTGACAGGGGCTGGCAAGGAGGCCACTCAGTCCTGCACACACCCTGCCAGCAGTGTTCTCCTGGAATGGATTTGCCAGCATCATCGCTGTCCTCTTTCCCAGGTCAGCTCTACTATATCAATGATTCATGTGTGACTCATGTCAGCTTCTCCACCCCTGCATTTCCTGTTTATTTTACATTTATTTGCATGGTGCTCCTGCTTCCTCTCAGGTGATGCAGAGGGCAGTGCCCCTCACAGGGGTACTGTGCTGCCAGGAGAAGGGCAGGTGATTTTTCCTGGTGGGTGCCAGGCCTGGCTCAGCTCTAGAGGGGGTTGGGGATGTGGAGAGGGAGAAGCACAGAGCTCTCCCTGCCCAGCTCTGGGCAGGGGTCCTGCACTGCTGCCCCATGAGCAGTGTGGGCAGGGGGGACACACCGGGAAGATGCCCCCGAGCCCAGGGCAGCCAGGAACCCTGTGTAGAGCTCAGGAGACCGAGCAGAGGGTCCCTGTGGGGGCTTCAGCTCTGCAGGGGTGGCCGCAGGGCTCAGCGGAGCTCTGGGGAGAGCTGGCAGCATCCCAGAAGTGCTGGTCCAGACCCTTGACAGAGATGGGGGACTGTGCAAGGGCCCCACTCCCGCCTCCCCACAACCTGGGGCCCTTCCCGACCCCGATTCACTTCGGGTGGATCGGAACAGCCCCTGCGATGCTCGGGCAGGTCGGTCACCGGCCCCAGCCGCGGCTCCGGAGGGAACCTACCTTCCACCACACCACAGAGGAAGCGCGGCCGCTCCGCCATCCCAGCGCAGGAGCGGCCCTGCCGGCGCGGGGTGCACGGGGGGGACGGAGTGATGCGCGGAGGGACGGAGGAGTGCGGGGAGAGATGGGCGGAGGGATGAAGGAGGGCGCGGAAGGATGCAGGGCGCGCAGAGGATGGAGGGTGCGCAGGAGGATGGAGGGTGCGCAGGGGGGGATGAAGTGTGCGCGGGAGGGGATGGCAGGTGCGCAGAGGGGTGGGATGGTTGTTTGCTGGAGGATGGAGTGCTCGCGGGAGGGGATGGAGGGTGCGGGGAGGGCTTCGCGCAGGGGCGGCTCCACCGGTCCCCGCGGGGACGAGCTCGCCGCAGAGCAGGGGGCGGCCCCGCGGGTGGGGCCGGGGCGCGGGGAGGAGCACGGAGGGGGTGGGGGGTCCCCGAAATCCGTGCGGAGCCTCTGGGAGGCGATTCTCGGAGCTCACGGACCGGAACCCCCGGCGCTGCAGCCGCCGCTGCCTCTGGGCACCGGGGTTCCGTCTGGTGCCCACGCCAGCCCCGGTGCCCCACGTCCCCGACTGCGGGGGTTCGCCCGGTGCAGCCCGAGGACACTTCCTTCTCCTGCCTTTGAAGCTTCCCGGGACCCCACAGCCCCAGAATTGTTCCTGAGAGGTCGAGTGTCGTCATCTCGTTGTGTTCACCACTGAGCTGGCACCTGCCCTGGCCACACCTTCATGCCAAGCCTAGGGTGCGATGCCTCTCCAGGTGCGTGCCACGTGCCTTGCAGGTGACTCACCTGCCTGCCTGTGTCAGGCTGTTTGCCTTGTGCCACCCTGCTCTGAGCTGCTGACGCTCGTCTAGCTCATGGCTGTCTCCATCCCACGGGTTGTGGTTTGCAGATGTGCTGCCACGTCATGAGCTCCCTGTCCTGCAGCTGCACATCACAGAGCCCTGCCTACGTGCTGGTCTGGGTGTTTGACACCACCTAATAATTTTGTTCTTTTTCAGACCACTATGCCTGTTTGTTGATGTCATCGTTTTACCCGGGTTTGCGGTCTGATGGATCGTCTGTGTTGTACACTTTGTTATTTGTATTGCTGTGGTTACATCGCCATTGCTGCTTTGAGCACGTTGTTCTTATCTCAGCCTGTGTGATCTTTGCTTTTTTTTGCCTCTAATTCTCCTCTCCGTTCTGCCTCGGGGGAAGGTAGGGCTGTGAGCAATTGGTCTGGGATATTTCAATGTGAACACTTAATTGGGGAATGTCATTCCTAAACCAGGACACCAGCACAATTTTATTACTATGCAAATGTGAGGGGTGAAGCCGGGACAGTGCAGAGAGTCACCCCTGCATCCATCCAGGCACTGCAAAGCTCCCCTCAGCAGCTCTCCCCACCTGCAGCCCTTTCATCAAAACCACAGGTGGAGAAATGGGCATCAGGGCCTGGAAAACCAGGATCTGTAGCTTCTCCCTCTTCCTTTTGCAGGTTTATGTTGTGTCAGGAAAACGAGTCATGGTGCTTGGGCCATCAAAGCAGCAAGAAGCCCAAGAGTGTCTGACCAGCAGTGACCTGGCAGGGTCACAGAGCCATCAGAGTGCCACCAGGCTGGGTCACTCACACTGGGGTGTGCTGAGCACAGGCTGGCTCACAGCCAGCACATGTCCCACCTGCAGCTGGGAACGCTGGACTCAAGCCTGGCCCTGCAGGACGCTTCTGGGGCAGACTGGAGTGGCCTGCCATGGCAGGGACAGTACTGGGAGCATCCCAGTGCCCCTGGTGCCCAAGGATAGGGCATGGTTTGAGGTAGAGAGATATGGATGGCATTACCCCGTCCACAAGACAGAGAATGAAGTTGTGCAGGGCCGTGCATACACAGCTGTGATTCTTTACCTTCTCTGCTCTCTCTGTGAGCACCTGGCTATTCCACTATTTTCTTGGATTATGAGCTTCAGGTAAGCAGCCTCTAACGCTCCACTTCCTTTTTATCTCCCATCAACGACATCACTCCTTTTTCCCGTCCATGTGAAAACCTCACCTATCCCCTGTCCATAAATGCCCTCGCTTATCCTCCACCCACCCGAGCGCGTTTTCCCGTCCCTAGCAGAAGCACACGGCTGTGTCACACGCGTGTGCACAAGGTCGCAGGTGTGCGCGCGCACGTTCACACTCGGGCACGCGGGCGTGTTCACACTCGGGCACGCGCACACGCGCGAGCACGGCCGGTCCCGGTCCCGGTCCCGGTCCCCATCCCCGCCCCGTCCCGGTCCTGGTTCCCGCCCCCGCTCCATCCCCGCCCCATCCCCGCCCCGCCCCGGTCCCCGCCCCAGCGGCGCGGGCGGAAGCGCTCGGGGATGGAGCCGCCGGCCATGGAGGGACCGCTGCTGGTGCAGCACAGCCACAAGTTCGGTGCCAAGGTAGGTCCGGGCATCTCTTCCTCTCCCTCTTCCTTCTTCCCTCCTTCCCTCTTTCCCTGCCCTCGGGCCGGCTGCGTGCCGGGTCGGAGTCTCCCCCGGTTGAGCGGCCGTGCCGGGTGGGGAGCGGCCCCGGCGCGATGTGACCCCGCTCCCCGCAGCGCTGGAAGCGCGGCTGGTCCGCGCTCTACCCCGCCAGCCAGCACGGCGTGGCTCGGCTCGAGGTGTTCGACTGCAAGGAGCCGTCGGCGGCCGGGCGGGCGGGCACCCGGCGGCTCGCCCGCACCGTGGTGCGGCTCAGCGACTGCACCAGCGTGGCCCCCGTGGGCGAGGGCGGACCCCGCGCCGGCACCGCCACTTTCCGCCTGGAGACCCGCGACCGCAGCTTCCTCTTCGCGGCCGAGAAGCAGCAAAGTGAGGAATGGGTGGCGAAGCTGTGTCAGATCGCCTTCCCGGTGAGCTCCGAGGTGGGCGGAGGGGACAGGGAGGGACACGGACATCACTGTGTGTGGGTGGCTCCTTCTCAGCTGTCAGCTCAGGAAAGGACGCCCTGAGGCAGCGCCAGTGGTCCCAGCTTTACAGCTCCCGGCCCTGGCACTCTGGTGCCCTCTCGACGGCTCCTGCTGTGGTTTGCGGGACTCCTCAGCGTGCTGTCACTAATTCGTGGCTGTGGCTCCAAATTTCAAGTCGAGCTCTTCTTGCCCGGTGTAGAGCCCGTTCTTGCCCCTGCAGACAGCTGGCGGGAGGCCAGGTGATGGCCGAGGAGCGTTTCCTCTTGGCCCAGCCACTGCTGCCTTTCCTGCCACAGCAGCGGCGGCGGAAGCGCAGCCTCGAGAGCGTTGTGGTGCCTGGTTCCAGTTCTTGGAGCCCCCTTTCCCGGCCTTGGGGCTCACTCCTGGCTGCTGCTGGGGACACCCCATCTGTGCTGGGCCTCTGGAACAGCTGTCCAGCCCCTGGAGCTGGTGGTCAGCCTGTGTGACCGCTCAAGGCTGTTCGGGCAGTGTGGTTTTCCACGCCCTGTGGGGCAGCAGCCCACGCCTGCCCAGCTCCACAGTGCTGCCTCTCCCTCCTGGAAGGTGTTCGCAGAGCCCTGGGTTGGTCTCCAGCTGACTCCAGATTCCAGAGCTGCCTGGCAGGAGGATGGGTGCACAGCTGGTGATCCCAGGATCTCCTCCTGATGGGTGTTTGCTGAGTGTGATTTACCTTTGTCCCTCATGTGTCTCCCTGCAGTCGCCTGCCAGGCCAAGTGTGTCTGTGCAGCAAGTCAAGGCTGATGGGGCTGGGAGGCACTGGTGGAAATGACTCTGTGTCTCCTGGTGCAGTCAGGGTTGCAGACCTTGCCCTGAAAGTGCCTTTCGGGGCTGAGCTGGGGACACAACACACCTTTGGAGTGGGGCACAGTGGTGGCCAGGGCTCCTGCCATCCCTCACATGGGAGCCATCATTTGTGTGCCTGAGGTCCAGAAGCAAGCTGACAGTTCAGGAGGTTATGAGCAAAAGACTGCAGGGCTGGCATGTGTTTTAAAAAGGCCTGACCTGGAGCAGGAGGCATGAGAGCTGCACGTGGCCTCTCTTGCACAGAGCTGGAGATCCTCAGCTGGGATTGCTGATCATCTGCATGGAGAATGTGATTTTATGTCATGTTTCTACCCAGAGGGTATGCAGGGTCCAGCAGCTTGGGAGCTCAGACCAGAGATCATTTGGAGTTCAGAGCAGATTTTTTTTTTCCTTTAGAAGATGAGGAAAAGTGCAGTCAAATGGAGCCTTAGAGGCTCTGGCAGATTTGGTGGCCCTTGACTTTCCAATCCCAGGCTGGAGCCCTGCTGCAGTGGATACTTTAGCTGAGGAGGAGCTGCTGCTATCAGCTCTTAGGACATGAGGTTTTAGGACCTAAACACAAGGGCTGAATGGCCCTTTTATGGGCTTCTTGTTAAGACACTCGTGTGTGGGTTTTAAACTGAAATTGTGGTTCTTGCCTTGCAAGATATACCCTCTTCTGCAACCCCAAGGAACAACTGCAGCTCCTGGCCACACACTGAGCCTCACTTGTGCTGTAATTTGTCAGGGACTTTTCTGCAGGAGGATCTCTGAAAACACCAAGGGTTTGTGTCCCTCCCCAGGCCCTTTGGGGGCCCTGCTTCGGGGACATGGTCGCTGACAGTACGTGTGTTGCATTTTCAGTTCTGCATGTGCTAAAATAGAAGTGCTCGCTTCCCCTCTGCAGGCTCCCCCTCGTCCTGGGCAGGGCAGGACATAGACCCTGGTGTTACCAGGCCATCAGCCCCTCATGCTTGTGCTGGTATGGCCAGGGGGGTTGTGCTGCCTGTCAGTGCAGAGCCCAGTTGGGGACAGGGTGCTGCCAGGAGCTCAGGGAAGTCCCCCCTGTGCTGCCTGGCCCTGTTCGTCCGTGTTCATGTGGGCTCAGGGGGGTCTATCAGTGGCTCTGGGGTGGGCAGGGTGCAGGACAGCCAGGCTGTGTGGGGCTGGGGAGGGCAGCAGGGCCCAAGCCATGCAAGGGTGCCCAGGTGCTGATGTGGGAAGAGGACTCTGGATTTGATCTGCTCTCCTTTGCCAGGGAAATGGCCCCAGCGATGGTGTGGTGTCACAGTATGGCCGAGAGGGCAGCGGAGAGTCACCAGCCCTGGAGATGGCTGTGAACTCCATCTACTACTCTAGAGATGAAGGTAGGACCTGCTGCTGCCCTGACTTGCGGCCACCTTTCATGGAGCCTCGTCCTGCTGCTGCCCCATCACTGAAGCCGTGCTGGGCATTGTCTGTCAGTGCCCCTGCCCTGAGCAGCCCTGTCCCTGCAGTGGGGCTGGGTGTGTCCCTGGCCTGTCCTGAGCAGCCCTGTCCCCACAGTGAACGCCTTCTGGGTGACAGTGCAGCGGACTGAGGCTGCGGAGCGGTGTGAGCTGCGTGGCACCTACGTGCTCAAGGCTGAGCGTGACAGCCTCGTCCTGAAGGACCCACGGACAGACAGGATCCTCTATGTCTGGCCCTACCGGCTGCTCCGGAGATACGGCCGGGACAAGGTGGGGAATGGGGCTGCTGCAGGTGCTCCCCTGTAGCTGTTCCCTTGTGGAAGGCTGAGCTGATGTCCTGCAGCCAGCCCTGCCAAATGGCAGGATTGCTGCACCTTGCTTGTCCTCAGTTCCTGCCTGTGTCACCGTTCTGTCACCTGCTACCACCTGTGGGCTGGCAGGACAGTCGTCCCCTCTGTGGTTGTCCCGCTTTTGCTAAGGCCATTGTCTCTGCTGCTCTCTTCCTCCATTGCAGCACTTCCCAGCTTGTGCCATGAGCAGGGACATCCTTCAGTGCTGCACACAAGCTCTCCCCAAACTCCAGGAACCTTTGCTCCTGGCAGTCCTGTCTCTGCCCTGGGTTCAGTCCCTCCCTGATGCTGGCCAGAGCAGAGGGGCTTTGAGACACCAGTTGCTCTGGATTTGTTCACTCTGTGGGGTAAACTGCTCCTATTCTTGCTGTCATTGAAGGTCTGCCCCTCTCCAGAGTCCTGCAGCAAGTCCCCAGTCTGCCTTGCTGCTACCCTGAGTGCAAGAGGTCTGGGCCACACTGGACAGGGAGGAAGTGGTGGCCCTGGGGCTGTTTAGTGGTGGCCCTGGGGCTGTTCATAGCGGTGACCATGTTGGTTGCACTCTGCTCATGTTGCTTTCTGCAGCGTGTTCCCAAAACACATGTGGAAACTGAGCTGCCCTTGGGATGTCCAGCTCATCGACAGCGTCTGTGCTGGGGGCAGGAGGAGAGTTGCAGGGTGTGGGGAGCTGAGCAGTGAGGGGCTGACTGTGCTTCTGTTTGGCAGCACTGACCCACAAAAAGAAGTTTGTCCCCAGAGACCTTGGTAGCAACCACAGAGATGTTGTTCTGTCTGCAAGAGAGGCAGAAAATCCCCTGGTTAAGGGAATGAGGCTCAGGAGGGGTGTGGGTGTCAGCTGGTGGGAACCTGCTCACCAGAGCAGGTGTTCAGGCTAGAGGAAGCACAGCCCTGGTGCAAGACTTCTCTTCAGAGGATCTTTTGCCATGAACAGATTAATGCTGGTAGGTCAATGCTTTGCATACTCTTGGTAACTGAGCTGCTGCTACTGGGTTTTCTCCTGTGGAAAGCTGTGTTCTTCACTTGTAGCTCTTGCTTCCAGATTGCTCCCTTCTCACCTAGAGTTCCATATTAGTTTACCCTGCTGAGCTGTCAGTCACCTCCTCACCCTACTCCATCCCCAGTGTTATTTCCTAGACTATCTGGTGCCAGTGGTTGAAACTGCTGGAACTGCTCACGTAAGGCAGCAGGAATCCAGCAGGAGCTGCAGCTCTCTGGGGCACTCACAGTGATGTCCCCTCAGGTGTGCTCCAGTGCTACAGCTTGTTCTGGGCTGCTGAGCAGTGGGCCTTTCCCTGCCCAGCTGTTAGGCACAGGGTGGCTCTTGCTGTGGGAGTGGAAGGAGCAGGATTTCGGAGCAGGATGTGCAGGATCAGTGCAGCAGTCACACACCCTTTGGTGAGAAGAACAGCCTGCACAACATGCTGGGTCAGCGGGTGCTAAGCAGGATGCGACCTTTCTGATTCCCCTTCAGGTGATGTTCTCCTTCGAGGCTGGCAGGCGCTGTGACTCAGGACCTGGAAACTTCACCTTTGAGACCAAGCAGGGCAACGAGATCTTCCGCCTGGTGGAAGCCTCCATCCAGGAGCAGAAGGCACAGGTGGAGGAGAACCGGCAGAGCCGTGACTCGCTGGAAGCCGACAGCCCCGGCATGGTTCAGATCCGCCAGGCTCTGGCTGACAACCTGAACCTGGAGCTGCCCGCTGAGGGGGATGACACTCCGGCACCCAAAGCAGGGCTGGCACCCAGGGCCGGTGCAGCAGCAGCGGCGGAGGAGAGAGACGCCGCGTCTCTGCTGAAGGGCCGGACTCTGCCAGAGCTGCCCGTGCCACCAGCCAAGCCCACGGTGTCCAGCACCCCGCCGCGCTCCCCTCTGCCCAAGGTGCTCCGTGCTGTGCCGCCGGCCGAGGACCTGTCCAGCGTGTACTCGGAGCCCCTGGACTCAGTGAAGGCTCTGCAGCCGTGGCCGGACCCGCTGTACTCGGACCCTGTGGACAGCAAGGCCGTGAGCGCGGCCAAGGCGCCCGGCGGGGCTGTGGAGGAGCCGAAGCAGCCGCGGCTGCCGGTGCCGCCGTACTCGGGCCCGTACGAGCAGGTCCGGCCTGAGGGGCAGGGCCGGGCCGAGGGCCAGGGCCGTGCTGAGGGTCGTGGCCAGGCTCCCCCTGGGCACAAGGAGCACATCTACGACGAGCCCGAGGGCCGCGCTCCCCGCTCGCTGCGCCCCTTCGCCTACATCTACGACGAGGCGCGGCCCACGAGCGAGGCCTGGCGCACCCAGGGCCACGATGGCAAGGGTGGCTACGAGTACCCCTACAACCCCAGCACTGACGATTACTCGGTACCCGCCTTCCCGGCCAAGGCCAAGAGCCCCAAGCCAGTGCCAGCCCCCAAGCCCCAGGCGGCCTTTATCCCCAAAGGGACAGAGAGGGTGGAGGACCCTGGGCGGCGATGGGGCGGCGCTGTCCCTGAGAAGGTGCTCACCAAACCCGGCCTCAACAGCAGCAACAACAACAACGTGGAGGTGCTGTACAGCCGGGTGGTGAAGCCCCAGCAGCTGCAGAAGAAGGAGCAGTGTGTGGATGAGTACAGCTTGTCACCTCTCTATGAGGACTTAGGGGAGCTATAAGGGGACTGGGCATCCCAGTGCCAGCTGGGCTCCTCCTCCCCAGGGTGATTTGGGGCTGTTTGAGCTCAGGCACAGCCCCTTTTGCTCACTAGTGCTGAGGGGCTGTGTTTTCCTGAAGGGAAACAGCAAGAGCAAGAGAGCTGTGGCTGGTGCAAGCCTCTGAGTGTTTCTCCAGCTCTGGAGCTGGCTCCACTGTGCCTTCTGATCTGCAGGAGGGCTGGTATTTTCCTGTACCTGCTGCTCTGGCTTCCTGCCTGCAAGGCTCTGGCTGTGGTGTGTGGAAGGCTGCTTGCCATCAGTCTCCAGAAGTATTTTTATACAAAGTTATTTTAATATTAAAGTTTGTATGTCTCAGAATGACACGTTTGCCTGTGGCCTGGATGGGGAGGTGCAGGTGCATGTTTGTGTCTGTGCCAGAGCTACTGAGCTAAGAGGGAGCCTCAAAGAAAAGTGCCTGCCTGCCTGCCAGGTTGAGCTGTGGCTGGATGCCCTGGTGCCAGGGGATTAAGGGAAATGAGAGCCAGGCTCAGATATGTGATGGCCTCCAGGCATAAGGCTGGGCAGGGACTGCTGCTCTGGTGCAGCTCAGTGGCTGTTGATGAGTCACAGGATCTCTCCTTCTCCAGCTTGATCCCACTGCTGTTCCCCCCACCACCACGCTCCCAGCTGCTTTGGAAGGCCTGGAAGGGCCCAGTCTAGATCCCGTTGATTTTAATGGCAAAATCTGTATGGTTTGGGTGTTGGGTGATTGCTGTGTGGCCAGCCTTGGGCAGAAGCTTTCGCAGGAAAAAAAACAGGTTGTCATTTCTGTGTGAGGCCACACCAGGCATGCCAGCATTGGCTGCCCCCATGTCTGGATGGGGCTGCTGGTGACTTCTGCAGGTTTAGCAGCCTGTTGATACCAAGAGAACAGGCAGGTGACAGGCAGCACTGTGCTGTACCTGTGCAGAGGGCTAAACACGTCTTACTGCAGCCCCAGCTCGGCCAAACTATTGGGGAAGTCTGGAGGTTCAGGTCCCCAGGCTGGGGAGATGGTGACAAGGTGATGAGCTCTGGCCATTTATCTGATGCCCAGGTTGCAGGTTTACAGCCTCAGTCCTGTAAAAATCCAGCTCAGCTGTGGCCAGGACCAATTTGCAGCTGCTCCCTTCTGCTGTGTCCTCTACTCCACTGGGGTTTTGCTGCAGGAGAAGGGGAAAAGTTTAATGGGTTTCGGGAAATCTGAGGGAGGCTAAGGTGGTTCCAAAAACTTTGTTGCCTCCCTGCTGCTCCCTTCCTAAACCTGATTTTGTCATTTTTATGTTGTTTACTGGTTTGCAGGCCCCAGGCTGGGCCATTTGTTTGTTCATTCCTGCCCTTGGCTCCTTCCTGCAGCCAACGATCCCTGTGCCTGTGGGGGTGTCTGCTTTGTCTTCCATGGTACCTGCCCTTGATGTCTTGTCCCAGCAGCTTCCTGATGAGATGCCAGGGCATGGGGAGAGCCAGCCCATGCCTTTGTGCCTGTCAGAGCTGGAATCCCAGGGAGAAGAGATGGCTCTGATGGGATTGGGGTGCTTGCCTCTGAAGCTGTTTCCCAGGAAGCACAGGTCAGTGGTGGGATAGCAGTGCTGGACATGTCAGAAACCACAGTCAGAGAGTGAATGCCATGGAGGAAAACTTTATTTTGAAACAGCTTTTCAAAACCAAGTCAGTAGAACACAAACTGTGCTGGTGCTTGGAATCAGGGGCTCAGTGAGACCACCCCACCTCAGCTTGGTCAAGCTGCCCTTGGCTCCTGCCATGCCAGGGGCACCTGCCCTAAACCTGCACTGAAAACCAGGCTGGCATCTGGGCAGGAATTCTCTGGAATCGCTTTGGCTTGGCATTTGCTACAACACCCTTCATGAACTAGGGCGTTGGACAGCAAGGCCAATCTTGGAAGCAACCAAATCATCTGGGAGAGCAGAACTCCAGGCTTTAAGATTAAATCCAAGTTTCATTCCTATTCAACCACCCCACTGAACCTGCTGCTGGGGGATGAGGGCAGCTCAGCACGACTGCCCTGCCTTATCTGTCTGATTTCTTCCCTGCCCTGCCTGCAGCTCTTCTGCCTCCACCGACAGCGATCTGTGGCCTGTGCTTGCCCAAATCAGAAACCCAAATTTGAGGCAGGTTGGTGACGTGTGCTGGCAAGAACAGGAAATACGTGGTACTTCTGCTGCTGCTGCAGGGGACAGCTGGATCTCTGGACAGAGGGTCCCCAAGCAGCAAACTTCCTGCAGAACTGGCTCGGTGACGAACACAACGGTGAAACAACAACAAGGAGGAACAAACGATGGGAAGTGCTTGTCTGACCAAGGCCAAGCTCGGTGTCTTGCCTGACCACATCCGGCCAGCTGCTGAGCCAGGACCTGTGGCTGCCCAGGGGCAGGTCCTGGTGCTCACTGCAGGAACTCCTCGTACTCCTTGGGGAGCAGGGAGCCTTCACAGGAGCCTCTCCTGGCTGCTGCTGCTGGTCTGAACGTTTGGAGGGGAGAAGAAGCCATCAGCAGGGGAGCCACTGCAGCTTTGGCTCTGCTATGAGGCTGCAAGACAGGGACAAAATGCAAATCCTCATGGGAGGAGGTGCTGGCTGTGCTGGTGCTACACCCAGCCCCTGCAGGGCACAAGGAGCAGTTCCCCTGCAGGAATCTGACCAGGAGGGCACAATCTGCTGGAATCTAACCAAGAGGGGACATCAGACCCCATCCAGGCTGCTCACACACAGGGACTCACCTGCCTGGGCTGGTGCCGCTCCGGGCGCTGCTCTCGGGGCTGGGGCTGCTGCCGGTGTGGAGGTTTGTACAAGGAACTCTTCAGGTATTTGTAGAGGTTGCTCTTCAGGTGCAAGGGGTTGTAAGCAACTTCCACTTCCAAGCTGTTCAGGGCGCTCTGCTTGGAAGAAAGAACTTGAGTTTGCTACAGGATGTGACAGGTAGAGGCTGTGGGGTTTGCGTGTTTGTGGTTTTTTGGGTTTCTTTTTTCTTTGACAGTGCTGTAGATACTCCAAGCCACCCTGCAGTGACAGGTAATGGGAATTTTTGGCTGTGCTGCAACCCATAAGGAGCACCTTTAGCTGTGTACAGAACAAGAGGCATCTCCAAATAGATCCTAATGGATTTCAACATCCCCTTGCAGGATGTAGTCCTACCCTTTCCCATGCCCAGAATCAGCCAACAAGCTGGAGCACCCTTTCTGGACACTGTCACCCTCAACTCTGCTTCACAAGGCCTCTTCCCCCCTCAAGAGACATGCAACATTGCCCCAAATGACAGGTGTTTGCTGTCCATGGAGAAAGCTGTCTGCTGGGAAGGAGTTCCGGAGTGCTCTATCACACTCCAGCTGTCACTAGACATTGTCACAGCCATTTCCTTCTCTCATTATCTGCTGAGGTGATAAGGAGAGCTGATAATGAGTGACTCACCTCGATGGGGCCCCTGACTCTCTCAGGGTGCTCAGCTAGGAGGGCTGGGAAGGCTGATGGCAGCAGGAGCTCTCTGATAGCCACAGCTTTCACCAGGAGAGTGGCAGAATCAGAGGGGATGATGATGTAATAGGGATGCACCACCACGTTCCAGTTTGGTCCAGTGTTCTGGGGCTCATGCCTGGCCAAGAGCATCCACTTCCTTTTCTAAAGGGCAAAATCTAGGTGTGAACAACAGGCAACAGCCACTTCCTTCAGCACTGCCACCGTGGGCTCAGGGCAGGCACACTCGCACGTCAGGGAAGGGAAACTTCTGCAGCAGGGCTGGGGACAGTATGGCATTTGTTTTGTTTTTCAGCAAGTCAGTTAAGAAAAACATCTGATTTTGCTTTAGGGCTGGTCAGTAACAGCCAGTTCTCCACACTCCAAGGCTTGGTTAATTATTTTTGCTAATTATTAAAGTCACAAGTCTAACTCCAACCCTGGAATTTGCACTTCGCACCTCCAAACATTTCTGGTAGGCTTGAGGGTCTTCCCCAAGGTCTGATGAGCTGTAGCATCTTTCCAGCAGATGGAAGGATTTACAAGCCCAACTCTGGCCTATTAGATGAAGCTGCAGCTTTTAAAATGTTTCCTGGTGCAGCCAGCCAGATGTTACAAGGTGTGCCCTCACTGTTCCTTTCCCTGGCCATCCCTCCCCATCACACTGCAATTTTCACACACTCACCAGCAGACTGTGACACAAAGCATGGAAGCTGTGCTGGTTTGTCTCCAGTTCATCCCAGTCCAGCTGCCAGCAGCTTGTGGGCTTGAGGATGAAGGGCAGCCCATAGAGTACAGACTCACAGACCCCTTCAGACTTCAGAGCCCTGCCAGGATACAACTCATGTTAGTGCTCAGCATTGTAAGAACAACTGTACAGCTTAGAAATTACATTGTTTTTTCCTAGAAAAAAAATCTCAGAAAAGACACTGAGAGCATCTCTGTGCTCTGCCCTGTGCCATGATCTGCTGCCAGGAAAGCAAATTCTTAGGTGAAATCACAGTGCTGTGAGGCTTTGCTTAGGCTCTGACATCCAATTAATTGCTGTGGCCTCATTAGGTAATGAGAGGGCAGAATTATTGCAACAAAACATTTCACTGAGGTGAAAGAACTTTTGCATGAGTGACACCTGTGGTGTCACGCTCATTGAGTGGTGTGGTGACACCAGGTGTGACTGTGGTCTGCACGTGGGCTGTGCTGTTCCATGAGAGGAAGAATGATGGAATGGGGTTTTTTTTCACACCACAATTTGGCTTACCAGCACCCCAGAGCCTCCTGGTGATGTCAGCAGGCCCCAGGATGAAAAGTGAAGCTTTTCTTCCACCCTCTCCCAGTCACCCAGTGGAAGAGAAGGAGCAGCACTCACTTCAGCACCCGGAGTTTGTGCAGAGCTGTGGATGGCCAGGCTGCCACGTGCCAGGGAGAACTGGGATCTGCTGCTCTCCCAGTGCCATCAGCTGGTCCTGAAAGCCAGGCTGGGTCCAGCAGCCTCTCCTGCAAATCACACTTCAGGCACACTGGGAGGAGGAGAACAGTTTAGGTCGCTGGGACTGGCAATGTTTAGCACATGACATGCTCAAAGCACTTAAAAATCAATGTTTTCTAGCAACTGTTGGGGGAAGGAAAATACTAAAGCCTCACACAAGGCATCAACCTGTCCCCAAATCCCTCTGCAAGACAGCCTTTATTTAAGTGCAGCTCTGGCACAGACTCTTGGTTTTGAACACAATTTTTAGGGCTATTCAACTCTCCAGATCTAAAAGGCTCCTTTTTTACCTTCACCACATGGCTGTAAATTCACATGCCCCCTCCAGGCACATTTTTGCTGCAGAATGGAAACAATTGCAGCCTCAGCAGCCATGCCAGCAAAGCAGTAGCTAAAGATTTTCCAAGTTAACCCCAGACCTCACCTGGGTCTCTAAATAAGAGGGAAGGTGCCCATAGGACAATCCTGGGTAATATGTAAGGCTGAGGGATTCAGGAGCTCCTTGAAGGGAGGCAGAGGGGAGAGAAAATGAAATACTTAAGGTGTTCTTTGGTGCAGCAGCATGGCCAAAACCTCCCGAGGGAAGGAGGAGGTGGAGCTGTTCCCTCTCCGTGCCATGGTCATGGAGCCACGTTTTAAACAGCATCTCCAGGCTGATGACATTGTCCTCTACAGTTTGCACCTCGATGTCCATTCCCAGGATTGCCATATCTGCAGGAGAAAGGAAAAAAAAAATAGGTGAAAAACCACCAATCTTTTCAGCCAGCGAAAAGATTCCTCTGGTTTCTCATACCCAGCAATTATTAAACACCTTTGTTGGAGGTGCAGACAAATGTGGTGTGATGTAGCAACGATTTTTAAGCATGGAGAAATGTAGGCTGGGTAGCAGAGTTAGGCAGTGTATAAACAAGATAAACCCAAAAAAAACCCTCCAAACCACCCACAAATAATACCTCAGAGGTGCGTGCAGATGAGAAGCTAGCTTGAAGTCCATCAGATAAATGAAAATAAAATGGGATAAATAAAATGAAAGGGGAAAAAAATAAATTTGCAAATTGCATAAGACATGCAATATAACCACTTGTAAACACAGAAGGTAAGGTCTAGTAGCACTAATAGCTTTACCAGACAGCCAGGATGTGGAAAGGCTTTCTGAGAAGATGAATAAATAGCAGAAATAGCCTTTTCCCCCCTTGTGTTTACCAGGCCAGCAGAGGGGTTAAAAAACTGTGCTACATCCATCTACACTGAGAAATCTTTTTGCGTTAGCATTTCTAATGCCATTTGGCAAAAAATCACACTTAGGCATTAAAAAAAAAGAACCCCAGAAATTAATTCATTTCTACCTGGCAAAGAATCCAGGACTACTGTAATGTTTGTAATTCTTCAAATGCTCTGCAGGACACACTTTTTGGCTGTCCCCACCTCCCAGCCCTGAGGAAGAGATTAGTTGGTTGTACCTCTGCACCAAAGCAGACTCGACTCCCACTCAGGAGATCTTTAATGCTGCCCTTGCTACTAAAAACCTTTCCTTATCATCCTCCCTGGCTGCCAGGACATTGAATTTTTCTTTTTTTTTTAAAGTTCTTTACTTTTTTTTTTAAAATATATATTTCTTTTTATTTAGTGGGAAGCTGCTCTGCATGAACTGAGCTGTTCCCACTGCGAGCCCCTTACCCTGACACTGAATCTTGCTCCCATTTCCCTGCAGAATTCAGGATGTTTCTGTTTTGGATGCATTCCCTACAGATTTTAGATTTGGGTTTCTCTCAGGGATGTGCACTGAAAAGGGCATTAACAGCTCAGAAGACAAAGCACCAGGAAATCCATGTAATTGACTTTTGCAAACAGCAAAACACAAGCTGACAAGGGGAATTATTTGTGTTTTGGGGCAGGTAAATGCTTTAGTTCTTCCTTCAGTAAATATTTCCCTGTTGGTTTTTTTTTGTTTGTTTGTTTTTTTTTTTAATTTTTTTCCTCTGTAATAGATATTTAATCCCTTACACGTCTGCAGCTGGCACAAGACATGACAATTTTAAAAGAAATTCACTGCATTCATTAGGAAAAACAGGTTGGGGTGCCAACATCTCCTGTGCAATGGGTCTCAAACTTCCTAGAGAGCAGAGCCCACATAGAGAAAGAAACCCTGGGACTTGCAGAAGATGGGCTGTGGTCATAAAAAAAAGGCATTAGTGCTTTATCTGCAGGGCTTGTTTTTTGTTTTTGTCAAACAGAAATAGCTGGGAGCAGTTATCTTCAACACATGCAAATATTAACCTGTGTTAGCAAAAAGTCTGGCAAGGCTCAGCTGCTTTCAGGGGCAGGGGAAGAGAAGAAATAATAATAATAATAATAATAATAATAATAATAATAATAATAATAATAATAATAAGTGTTGTTATCAATTAGAGATCTGTCCATCCAAAGGCCAAGCATCCTGTTGGTTTCTGCCCTAGATTACTCCCACCTCAAATGTCCTGCTCTCCATGGGGTTTAGTTAAATCAGTTTGCTCTGATTTTGAGATCTGAGCATGTTCAAAGCTGTTCTAAGATCTGCCAGCGTGGGGTTTTCAGACTCCTGAAGTCTTTTCCAGCTGCACTAACCTGGGAATGAGCCTATGGAGGGGATATCCTGAT
This sequence comes from Cinclus cinclus, assembly GCF_963662255.1. Taxonomy (NCBI): domain Eukaryota; kingdom Metazoa; phylum Chordata; class Aves; order Passeriformes; family Cinclidae; genus Cinclus; species Cinclus cinclus. Next base: position 2,180,036 of record NC_085050.1, read on the forward strand.
CCTGCTCTGGATATTGAAAATGTAAGTAGGTTCAAATAACCCCTAAATAAACTAATGGAAGAAATATTCTCAGTGAAATGAAACTCTTGATTAAGTGCTGCATCACAATATTTATTTCCTAGTTCAATGCAGCACTAATTTTGCACTTCCTGTATGAAGGCTCTTGAAAATTCAATGCTCTTCACTGTAATCTTTTTATAATAAAATGGATTTTTTTTTTTCTAAAACAGAAGGGAGCTCCAATGGGTGTCATAAACCACTTTGGCTAATTTTTCCAATTATCTGACCTATTCACATATGCCTCTGTTGCTTTGCTTAGAGAGCAAGCAGTTCATCTACTCAGAAAATTAGAATTTCATCACTTGACATTTCACTGGCCTTTATGTCCACAATTATGTTTTCATTCAATTTACTGGGTGAAAGGGCTACACAAGAAATCCACTTCTAAAACTAATATGGTGGAGTTTTGCCTTCCCTAAAGCAGAAAAAACAAAAACCAGAAAAACAATTTAGTTAGTTTACTATTTTTTAAATAGTTTTTTATTACTTTACTTGGAAGAGGAGATTTTTTTTTTTTTTAGCTTATGGAGATATTTTCACAAGAAACAGTTTTCCTGTGGTTTTGATGTTATAGTGATTAGTTATTTGGAAGAATGGAAATTTGATTGTTATGTAATTTTTTTGACTAACAGTTTTTTTTAATAATTATTATTGAGGATTATATTAATTTATGAGGCACACTTTAAGGATTATAATAGTTTAAATAAAAGTTTAGTTTAGAAAACAGAGGTTTGTTTTTTTGGGGGGGAGTAGTAGGGTTTTTTCTTAAACTTAGGGGATTACAGTAATTTTAACATGTGTTTATTATGTATTTATTAATTATGCATTTGTTTTGATTTAAGCTAAATTTAGGAGAAAACTTTTGAATGGGGTTTTTTCAGGAAACAGATTTAAAGGAGAAGAAGGAAAGGAAAATGCTGGAAAGGCTGAAAAGCTTTATCCCCTGCTTCTCCTTTAATAAACTGGGTGTAATTACTAATAAATTTTTAAAATATGTTATTGGAACTGGGACGTAGGGCAGGACCAAGAAACTATAAACTACATATATTTGTAACAAATTTTAGTACCTTTATAAACTTTTAATAAATTATCATTCAGAGTGTGTTACCCCCATAACCGGATGCCTTTTTTTTTCTCTTTAACCCCCCACATGAAGCTGTATCACACCTGAATTTTACATAATACAAACTTCCTCCAGGCACAGCAGTTCCCACTGACCTAAGGGACATTAAATGGCCCAAAGGGAAGTGGCAGATGTTGGATCAGAGCAAGAACCAGTGGCTGTTGTGCTGCCCAAAGCCATAACTTCCCTAAAAACACCTTCCACTCACCACTGCTGGGCTCCTCTGCAGGCACACACTGCTCCACGTCCTCAGGCTGCAGGAAATCTCTCTTCAGAACCTCAATGACCTGTATTCTTCTCAGGCTCACCAGATCTATGTCTTGTAACTTCTCTTCCAGCTGTTTTACCATTTCTCTGCTGGGCTGGCTGGTCAAGACTGTGATCTGAAACACAAATCAGAGCATGAAAAAGCTGCTTCTACCCCAATTCTGTCTTGAGAGGTAAAGATGTTGAGTAGCACTGATGATGTTGAGTAGAAATCTTGCTGAAATATCTATTCAAAAGCAGATTTATAAGCAAAATTTATTTAGCTTTGGCTCACGTTTAAGTCAATATGAAATGGATTGAGAGGTTCACTGGAGGAACATCCACAGGTTTTGTGCTCTGTGCTTTGCACTTGTGATCACTGAGTGTGTGTGTAAGAAGGGACTGGAACACTAATTATAGTTCAAACAGACTAACCTTGGCCTTCTCCCTTGAAAGCTGAATGGGAATTTTATATATTTTTTAACATATACAGTCTATCCTGAAGATATTTTCAAAGAGAGCAGCAGTAGGTGTGATTCTCACCCCCCAGTTTTGGTCTGATACTGAGAAAAAGAAACAAAAATTCACCTTACTCTGCATAAAAAAATGCTTGTGAATGGAGGGGGAAATTGCAATCACTTAAGTATCTGAAGCAGAAAGAGGCCTTTTTTTTAAAACTTTTTTTTTTTTGGCTTTTTGTAAGGGTTAAAACTCCCTCTGGCTTGTCAGTGATCAGAGCCTGTCCCTGCAGCATGTCTTAGATCCCCTTGCAAAGAGAAGTACAATAAAATTGTATAATCTAGAGGAACAAGGATTGCTTAGGGGAGTAAAAACTCTCTATATCCATGGATTAACTTAATTTTTAATGTCGCTTATTCCTTCAAAACATCCTGGATTTTGTTGTGTGCCGAAAAATGTCTTGTCTCCAAAGCATACTCTCTTTGTTCCAACCCCCAGCTTTAGAGTTAAAGCACAAATCACCTTTCAAATGCTCAGCAAAAATACCTTAAAGCCCTAAGAAAAGCAGAAAATCAGTAGAAAAGTTTCCTGGACAGACATTGGGAGTGAGTCCCAATTGCAGCCTCATCAAAGTGTGACTCTATGAGACTCTGGAAGGGTTTGAGGACCTAAACAAAGCAGAAAGACTTGGCAAAATTACACTTGTGGGAATCTCAATTTGTTTTTTATGACTGGCAGCTGAATCCTGAGCCTGGGAAGTCTGAAATTCAAGATTGTTTGGAGCTGGTATTTTCTGCTGTCCAGAGGAAAACACCATTTTTGTGTGAGTCCTTTCCCCTCGATAACTCCCTGTCCTTTCATCTTAGTTGATACTGCTTAAAAAAAGACTTCCTCCTGTGAACCTTGCTCTGCTTTCTGCATTCAAACATCTGTTCTCATGTGTTATTAGCAGCTTCCCTCCCCTTTATGCAAAAACACACATTCAGATCTGAAATCACACATTCAGAGCTGAAAACACAACCACCAGCTTCCACCAAAATCCATCAGCTCCTGGATCAGGACAGCCTTCCCTAGAAAAGATTCCTAGATTCCACAGGAATCTGTCCAGAGGGATTTGAGGACTTGATCTCTTCCTTCAGGACTTCTGGACAGTGGATCTCTGAAACAGCCAGAGTGCTGGAAACCTAAACTTTTCTGAAAGTTCACTGCACACGAAATACACGTTTATAAAGCACGATGATGTGGGATGGCTCCCACTCCCTTCCCAGCATTTTCTTACCTCAACAGAGCTGTTTGTGGAGCCTCCTGCTGCAGTGTGCCTGCTGTACTGCTTGAACTGCTGCAATCCATCCTGCACAGCTTGCACCACTCCATTCCCTCCCTGTGGGAAGCAACCTTCGGCCGGCAGCGAGCGGAGCTCCGAAATGCAGGCTTGAATTCGGCCAAAGTTTTCTTTCACTCGCTGCAAAACAGGGTTCAAGGAGCAGGAAAGGCTGGTAAACAGCATGAAATAACTCTCCATAATATGCAGGAAGACTGGTGGTCACAGAGATGTCAGCTCACCTGAGCCTCACCAAGAATTCAGAGCTGAGCCGGACCCAGCAGCTAAACATTGTGGCCACGGGATGGATACTGAGTGAACTCCACCAAATTAATTTAAACCCATACAAGGCACTGCTGCCAGAGGTCACCTTCCCCACTGAAGAGGCAGCAGGTGAACATTTCACTCGTTTGCTTCGGGTGTGTGGAGCTCTGAGTCACTGAAGCACCCCTGAGCCACAGTTTGCAGGGTGGGGTTTCAGTGGGACTGAGTGGGAAGCTGCAAAGGCTTTGCTCACTCCTTATTCGGTCCCACATTAAAATTTTTGATGCTTAAATGCTGATTTCTTATCTTGTCACCATCTGCTCTCCCCCACAGTTTTCTACTTTCGTTCTGGCTTCTCTTTCTTTGCCCTCCCTGCCCTTTCCAGGGAAGCTTTATGGACTCTCCTACTGGGGACACCAGTGGGAACAGAGAGCATAAACAAACACTGAGGAAAGATTAAAACCAGAGCAAGAGTGTGTGACACTTCCCCATGTACTTTCCCCATCTCTATTTGCAGCTCTGGGGCTTTCCTGACTTCATGATTTGTCTGGCAAGCACCCTTTAACACAGCTCTGAAAAACAGCTTCAGTACAGCAGCTGATGTCTACCACTGGAATGTAGCACCCAAAAAAAAAAAAAACCAGCAGAGTGAATACAAAGAATGGCTTGGAAATTATTACAATTATTGTAAAAATGTTTTGCAGTTAAACTTATGATTTGTTCTTGATTTACCAGCCAGAACAGAGAAGGCACCTATTTCTATTTAGAGGAAGAAAGGATAAAATACAAGCATGTTCTTCAACCTAGCCACAAAAATCAACATATTAAGAAATCCCTGGAAGATAAAGCAAATAAATGCAAATTAGGAATGAGGTACAGGTTTCACAATGACAGTTATTAACCACTGGATGAAATTATCAAGAGAAACACTTGATTACCCATCTTGTCTTCAGATCAAAGCTGGATGGCTTTCTGGAAGGAAGTTTTAATGAGATAGGGGTACTTTGGTGAAATATAATATCCTGTGATATGAAGAAAACAAAACAGTGATCTAAGGGCTCCTCTGTCTTTAAAATTGTGACTATCAAAATGAGGAATTGTTGTTTAAATAAAAAAAGACAGCTGATCAGGAGCAGCAGTCATAAGATTATCCTTGTCACATTATCTATAACCTTTCCTACCAAATAAACACCAGCATTGCCCAGAGTCTTCCTGCAGATCACATCTGCTAATTTACTCTTGACCTCTGTTTTTTTATTTTTCTCAAGATGTGAAGACTTGACAAAACTTTTCAGAATGCTTCCACCATTGCTGTATAAGGAGGCAGGGTTAATCCTGCCAGTGTTTATTTACACTGTTGCTGTGTAAATGGGAGTGCTCAGTGTGATTGTTTCTAACAGGATGGCTTAAAAAATTCTCGTGGAACTTTAAGATGCATATTTATATTCCCAAACTATTACTGCAGAGCTGCTACTCATTCTCCATCTACATTTATTCCTCTGCAGAGCCTTAAATGAGAGCAATATTTGTTTTTACTGACTTAGATCTCTACATTTAAAATCTGTGTGGATGTGGCACTTCGGTACATGGTTAAGTGGTGCATTTGGCAGTGCTGAATTAGAATTAGAATTGGATTTAGTCTTAGAGGACTTTTCCAGATAATTCAGTGATTTCAGGATGTTTCTCAATTTCAGCACAGGTATTTTAACTCTGCACCTTACCCCTTCAATATCTAGAACCCCTCCCACATCAGTAATATTTGTCCAGTGTCCAAATTATTGCAGCTCCAGTTGGGTGTGGTAATTCTGATCGAGAAGCAGCAGAGCACAAAGCAGCACATGAAAGGTGGAACAGATGCTCCAAAACAGATATTTTAGGAAGGAAGAGCACAAAAACCTGATTTATCAGGTTCACAGATCAAAAATGAAAATCCTCCTTTTAAACTTCACCCTTTCATAAAATTCACCTCTCCATGAAACGATCGTTCTGAGAACGGCCGGTTTTCAGATATCAATTTGTACACAGATTTTTAGTTATAAATTCAGATATAAATAATAACCGTAAAAAATAATAATTAAAAAAATAAATAAATAAAGCTGCACAGCCTGGGGCATACCGTGAAGGGCAGCAGACACTCCTGCTGGGACTGCACCACGTAGAGGCTGAGCAGGGGCACTCTGCAGGGTCCTGCCAGGCCACATGCCAGGCACAGGACATTTTCCAGAGCCTCAGAGAGCACAGAGCAGGTGTTGGCCCAGGCAGGGGAGGTGACATCCACCACCAGGATGCGAGATGGCTGCTGGCTGGGGGCTTTAGCAGCAGGAAAAATCCTCCGTGGTTCCGAGGGTAATTTTTTGGAACTCATGGCTTCTGCACGTGGCTGTTACATGCACGGTGAGGCATCTGAATAGGAGAAATAAATAAAAACAGCAATGAGTGAGGCTCTCCCTTTGCCATTCACTTGAAAGCACAGCTCAGTAATAATTTAGACTCCTACATCCTTTTTCTCCCAACCAATTGCTGTCCGTTCTCTAATAAACCCACACAAAATGCATGTGGTCAGGAAACAGAATGTTTTCACCAATTAAAAACTCACAGGTGCAGCTGGAGCAGTTTCAAATGTTGGCAGCATGGAGCTGTTTGAGGTGATCCCCCAGTCTGGCTCTGGTGCATCCATCAGCTGCTGGAAACAAAACTGGGAACTCCACCTCCTAATTCTGCACTGGCCAGGAGATTACACCCAAACCCTGGGGAGAACAGTCCCTGTTCCTTCATCCCCAGCAAAATGAAACAAGGAGCTGGAAAAGCCAGGAGAGGCCAGCATGAAAATCCTGAATATCCATGAATTTTTTTCTTTGTGGGTGTGAAGAACCAACTTTTGTCCTTCGGAGTAACAAACACCTGAGATGAGCTCCTCCACAGACCTTGAGTATGATATTTGTTCCCCTCCCCCATCTCCCTGCAACCTTAAACACAAGAGCATTTTCCTGCTAAAAAATTTCTTTTTTACTTTGTGAGCAAAGAGCCTTTCTGAAATCCTCACTCCACTAAATCCATGCAAATCGTTCAGTGCTGTTTCTACAAATACAGGAAATGCTTAAAAAAAAAAAAAAGCTGGTATAACTAGAGATACCTTCTTGATATGAGCTAGGATATTTCTTTTTTTTTTTTCTTCTTCTTCTTCTTCCTAAAGTTTTCTTCCCAGCAGAATTAGTAAAAGTTTGAAGAAACCTTGGATTTACACCCTTGGGATCTGGTCAGAACCCAGGCCTGTCATTTGAGTGGTGTGTTCAGCTCACACAAACAGCTCTTTTATGGTCTCCAAGGAGACAAGATACTGCATTTTCTACAGCCTCCAGCACTTTGGAGTAAGAATTTCTGTAAGGCTTGGGAAGAAATGAGTTTCTGTCTGGCTGAAGAATCATCAGAAAAAAAAAAAAATCTGAATTTCTAGGATTCCTTAGGATGCCTGTCAGTACAAGCAAAACGAGAGTGATCACAGCCTGAATTTCAAAACTGGGGTTAACTTTTCAGAGCTGATGAAAATGTTATAAACACAAATATAGATCCTGTAGGTATCTTGCTTTCATTAGTCCTCTGGTACAATTTGATTGCCGTATGAAAAACTGTCAGACAGCACTTTAATCAGTGTTTCTCCTGGAGCTTTTCAATTTACAGCAGAGTTTACTCAATTACATCACTGAATCTGGGAATGGACTTGTCTGTCTGAATTTTTTGTGATGAGGCTTCAATGCTAGTGAACTCTGCAAGCCCCCAGAGCTTTCTCAAACAAGGGAACAAAACTCATCCTGTCAGAAATCCACAAGAGCTGGGCCTCAGCATTGGTTTCAGAGAGGAAAATGAGCTTTAATGCTGAAGCCAACCCAGTTTTCCCAATTTTGAATGAGTTCTGTCGTTCTTGGCACTCTACAGGACTGTGCTTATTTTAAATTGGTTTTGTTAAAATAGATCCCTCATCAACTCCTTACCAACTGAATTTCATTTCTTCCTAATTGTGGCACCTTAATTAATATTAATGCCATTTAGATGCATCTGTCTGGACAATATTTGACAATATTTGACCTGTTTTATACCTCTCGTGAAGATGGAGAACAGAGGAATTGTGGAAATGGTTGCTGTAGTGAAATGACATCTTCATTTAGGCATTGGGTGGACTGACAGAGTCCATCCCGAGGGATCCCTCCACAATTCTCAGAGAATTGTGCAAACTGTGAGTTCTGGCAGCTGATTTGACATTAAGTTATTGCTCAATAAAACAGAACTCTCCAGGTGTCAGGGCTGGTGATGTGCGTTTTGCTCAAGGCAAGGAGACACAAATTCTGCAGAACTAGAAAGGGGCAGGAAGGAAACTTCTTTATGGTGAGTGATTTGTGACTGCTGAGGACACTCTGCAGTTGCACATCATCCCTATGTGCTTAGTTTGTTGTAAAACAAACAAACAAACAAACAAACAAACAAACAAACAAACAAACAACAAAAACATTATTAAATAATATCCGGGTCTAAAAAGGCAGAGCACCAAAGCCAGTGGTTAAAGAGGCTTAAGGAGAACTGGTTTAAAAAGGTGCCATTTTCAGAGTAAGCTTCAAAACCCTGAGAAAAAGGAATATTCTCATGTGGAAAACAAATCAAGCCACATAAATGAGTGGGTTTATTTGAGAATAAACTGGCTGTGCAGTGTGGATGGCCTCTGGTGTGAATACTTTTTTCCACCTAGCCTAGAAAGGAAGGTATGTATTTAAAAAGGTCAGGGTGAATGGAAGAATAAAGTCAAAAAAGCAGAAGAGTTCACAAAAAAATCAAGCTACTAAAACCAAAATTATTCCAGACCCTATATAATAGAAGATATTGTGTGTTACTCTTTTCATCAGTGCTATCAACAATCAAAAATAAATGGCTTTAGGCTTATGCTTTTATTGACATAAAATTATCAAACCTTAGTAAGAATTGTCACTTTATATTAGTGTTAAAATCCTTCATTATAACCTTTATAGATTTTTGTTGTTTTTTTTTTTCCTCAAAAGAATAGGAAATATAGCATTATGGGAGTTTTGGAAAAAAAAAATATTTTAAAATCCTGAATCACTAAAAATGAATAAAAACAATAAAACCTATACCAGTGTGTGGACAGAGCAGCAGAGCAAGGACAAAATCCTGCAGAATTCCCAGGTGCTCCTGTGGAGGAACAGCAAACTCAAACCCCAACCACGAGATCTGTGTTATCAGGGGGGACCTCGTGCTTGAGTGACAGGCTGGAACTCCCAGAATTAAACTTGATAAGAACTGTAATAACTCTGTGATCAGATTATGGGCACGGCTAATGAAGCCTCACGGGGGGCAGGTGCTCCATCTTCCCTGGCATCTTGATTAAGAATCTGGGATGACACCGTGTCAACACACACACACTAACCTGATAAAAACCTGCATAATTCATGGGCAGAACGTGCTGCAGGCGGGGAATCACCACTGAGGCTGCACAGAAAATCCTGGATTTTCTCCACGTGCTGGAGCAGCCTGGAATTGTTCTGCGTTTCCATGGCTCCTACAACCTGAACTCTCCTACTCTGGGTGTCACCCCAGAGTCTAAAGTCTCAATCTTCCTGTGATATTTCCATATTCATATTTCCTGTACTGTTTCGGTGGGTTTTTTGTTTTTTTGTGGTTTTTTTTTTTAAGATTAAGGCAGCAACACTCCCCCACTGGTGGCTGGATCCTGGGAGCAAGGGAAAGCAGCATTGTCCCACAGGGAATTCCACCTGGAACACCAGGATGTGCCAAGGTGGCTCTGGCTTTTGGGGTCCCTGCAGGGACTGGGAGAGCTCTGCTGGGGTGTACTGGGACTGGGAAAGCTCTACTGGGATTGAGAGAGCTCGACAGGGACAGCTGTACTGGGTTGTACTGGGATTGGGAAAGCTGGACAGGGACAGATGTACTGGGTTGTACTGGGATTGGGAAAGCTGGATCAGGACACCTGTACTGGGCTGTACTGGGATAGGGACACCTGTACTGGGATTAGGACACCTTCACTGGTCTGTACTGGGATTGGGACACCTGTACTGGGGTTAGGACACCTTCACTGGTCTGTACTGGGATTGGGACACCTGTACTGGGATTAGGACACCTTCACTGGTCTGTACTGGGATTGGGACACCTGTACTGGGATTAGGACACCTGCACTGGTCTGTACCGGGATTGGGACACCTGTACTGGGCTGTACTGGGATTAGGACACCTGCACTGGTCTGTACCGGGATTGGGACACCTGCACTGGTCTGTACCGGGATTGGGACACCTGTACTGGGCTGTACTGGGATTAGGACACCTGCACTGGTCTGTACCGGGATTGGGACACCTGCACTGGTCTATACCGGGATTGGGACACCTGTACTGGGCTGTACTGGGATTGGGACACCTGTACTGGGCTGTACTGGGATTAGGACACCTGCACTGGTCTGTACCGGGATTGGGACACCTGTACTGGGCTGTACTGGGATTGGGACACCTGTACTGGGCTGTACTGGGATTGGGACAGCCGTGTATGCCTGAGGGGTGGCCCGATCCCGGTCCTGATCCCGATCCCGATCCCGATCCCGATCCCGATCCCGATCCCGATCCCGATCCGGATTCCGATCCCGATCCCGATCCCGATCCCGGTCCCGGTCCCGGTCCCGGTCCCGGTCCCGGCTCACTCCGGGGCTGTTCCCTTGGGAATGCCGCGATCCGGACTCGGACCCACCTGGGCAGGGCCTTTTCCCGGTCCTGTCCCGAATCCCGGTGGATCCCGCTGAATCCCGGTGAATCCCGAGCGGATCCCGGGGAATCCCGGGAGGATCCCGGGCCGATCCCGGTAGATCCCGGTGAATCCCGGGAGGATCCCGGGCCGATCCCGGTAGATCCCGGTGAATCCCGGGAGGATCCCGGGCCGATCCCGGTAGATCCCGGTGAATCCCGGGTGGACTCCAGTGAATCCCCGGTTAATTCCGGGTGGATCCCGCTGAATCCCGGTGAATCCCGAGCGGATCCCGGGGAATCCCGGTAGATCCCGGGCCGATCCCGGTAGATCCCGGTGAATCCCGGGAGGATCCCGGGCCGATCCCGGTAGATCCCGGTGAATCCCGGGAGGATCCCGGGCCGATCCCGGTAGATCCCGGTGAATCCCGGGAGGATCCCGGGGCCGCCGCGCATGCGCAGCGAGCTCTTCCCGCAATCCCGAGTTTGGGATGCTCGGGAAAACGGGGATCGCTCTCCTTCCCCAAAACTGCGCTTTGTGACCCCTCCATCTCCTCCAGCACTGCCCAAAGTCGTTTTTGCTTTCATCCCCCCCACCCCGATCACCCAAACATTAATTTCATCCAAATTAACCCCGGGAAGTCTCAATTAAAGCCAAAAGGAGTTGGAATTTCGGACATCTGGGACTGTAAATTTATGGCATTTCAAGGACTCCGGAGGAGCCAGAAGATTCAGAAGGGTTTAAGGGCTGGAAATTTGGAAAGTCCCCGTCTGAGAAAAAAAAAGATGATTAAAGGGTTAAAGAAAATGGGCCAGATGAGAGCGAGAAATCATTAACTAATAGGGAGAGAATGCTAATTAATGAAGATAATTACCTGACATAGAACCAGTGGACATCACCGGCTGGCCAGAGGTCCCTCCTAACTGTGTGACAGCCCAAATAATCCCTCCTTGAAGGGTAACTCTGTATTTTTGGAGATAAAATATTTAATGGCATCAGTTTGCAGCTGTGCCAGTTCAGTGATGCAAAAGGAAATCCAGGATTTCTCTAAAGGGAATATTTTTACTGGAGGTACATAAACATAGGGAGTATTTTTACTGCTTGTATGTGCATAAAGCCACATCTTTTTAGTGACTTATTTTGATTTGGGGTTGTTTTTCCTGTTCACTCTTTACATTTTCACTCTTGATTTCCAGCTCCATTGTGACAAGAGGGAAAGGACAAGTCGGGAATCAAGGCGGGGCATTCCCAAATTCACAAACAAAAAGGGAGTTAACAGCCCAAAAAAATGCCTGAAAACTCACAGGGAGTGCGTGTGCGTGTGCGTGTAAATACTAAAACTGTTCGCGTTCCTCCCCTTTATACATATTGACAAAATTAATCTAGATAAAAAAAATTAATTTCAAAACAAAACGCCGTGTCTGCTGCATTATATATAGAATTTGAGCATATAAGAAAGCTCCGTCTATAGACCCGTAGGGTTTGAAAGGGCAAATATAACTTCTGTATTTATAAATTAAAATAATAAAAAAGCTTGAAAAGATCAAATCCGGGACGTGAGTCGGTGCTGCCACCACGTGGCGAAAATAAAGAACTGCAGCCTCCCCATGACTCAGTGGTACCGCAACAAAAAAAAAAAAAAAACAAAAAACCAAACCCACGCAAAACCCCTCCGAAACGAGCAAAACACGAACCAAAATAATCCATAGAGCCACCCAAATCCCCTAAAAAAAAAATAAAATCAATTTATCGTTTCACCTTTAATTAAAAGCAGGATGGAACAAAGCCAGCGGCGCATGCGCAGTGGCTTTTCCCTGGCTCAGTGCTGCCGCCCTGTGGCGATGCTCGGTACTGCAAGTTCGGCGTTTTCCCCAGTTCTCGCGAATTTTAGGGGATAAAAATGAACATTTTGGGGATAAAAAAATGAACATTTTGGGGACAAAAAAAAAATATGAACATTTGGGGGATAAAATATGAGCTACCTGCGCTGGAGAAAATTGAAACTTTGATGTAAAGTTGGGGAGATTAATAAGTTATATTTTGGGTGGTAAAATTGAGGTTATTATTAGGGGACAGGTAGGGAAAATTGGAGGGATAAAACCTGTAACGGATAGAATGAACATTTTTTGGCCAAGGGGGATGTGGGGTAAACTATAGGGGACAGAGTGAACATTTTGTTTTTAAAATGTATAAAGGGGAGAGAATATCTTGGAGGGAAAGGCATCAGTGAATTGGTCAGGGGTGATATTGCAGACAGAGATTAAAGTATAGAAATATGCTGATATTAATGTTTAATATATTCATAAGCAAAACATCTAAAAACACTCCATAGGAGGCTACGAAACCTGGGTGCTCTGGAAGTCAGAATAAATTGTGACTTTATTTCCTGGTTCTGTAATTAGGAAATTGCTCAGGTGCACACAGATTAATTTTTTATATCCTTCGACTGTCTCGATTGAAGGAAAAGCATCATTCCCTTCCCTCCTTTCCAGAATTTCAGGGTGAGTATTTGTTCTTTTACAGCTGGAATTTGCAAAGGGAGTGCTGCCTGGAGCGTGCTTACAGAAATTTTTATAATTTTTTTTTTTTTCCTGAGCTTCAAGCAGCTCGTGGTTTCTGCTGCCTGACAAAAATCCTGGGATTTTTATTTATTTATTTATTTGATTTGGGGAGAAATACAAGGAAAGGTTAAGTGGATGGCAGAAATGAGACAGGATACAACAGCCCTGTGATAGTTTAGCCTTGAAAATGGAAATAATCTTTGTTTTATTCCAAATATTTAATATAATATTAGAAAAAAAAACAACCAGAAATAATAATTGGGAATCGGAGCCTGAAGTTCCCTCTCCCTCCGTGGTTTTCTGAGCAAGGAAATTTCTGCAATTTCCAGGTTTTCCAGCCGGCGTCACTCCTGGGTCAGGCAGAGCCCTCCCAGCCAGCAGTTCTCAGTTTTTATAACCTTTATAAATCCAAAAGATTTTGGGGGTAATTTTTCCCCTTTGTTTCCTTTCCCTGCTGCTCTGAGGTGCGTCTGTGATATTTTGAGTTCCTTGCCACGTGTCACATCCCACATGCGAGTTCTTGAAACGCTCAAAAAAATGGCAAAACTTATTTTTATAGTTCAGGGGGAAAAAAAAAAAAATTGGGCTCCATCCTTATTAAGTTCCCACGGCAAACTCGCAAAAGTAGATTTAAATATTATTTATCTGTAATTATCTGAAAGCGTTCTGTGAAAAAAATGGTTTGGAAGGTGTTTTCTGTCTTGGATCTCCAGCTGAACTCTGAACTCGGTCACCTCTGGAAAGCCAAACTTTTGCTTCTAATCCCATCCATCCAGTCAGAACAGCTGAAATTGTGCAGAACCAAATCTGATTTTCAGATCCTACAAGACCCACTGAAGAAAAGTGTTTATTTTACAAATTCCCACCAAAAAAAAGACTTAATGGGGGTCTCTGTATCACAGGATTCCTGAGAGCACAAGGGCTGCAATTACTCCAATTCATAATATTTTTTTTTTATTTTTAAATTAGCCACTTTATGAATTATGGAAAAAGGAAATGATTTGCATTGACAGCTGATTCTTTAAAATGCTGTGTTAAAAAGAAAATCACTAAAAATACACCTGGAGTTCACCAGTGTTGACTCTGGCCAGGGATTGGAATGTTATTTTGCAATTTTCCAAAATTCCTCATTTTCCAGCTATTCCCCTGTCTTATTAAGAACTATTTATAGTTCCTGGGTGCTTGGAGATATTCGGAAGACAATTTTAAAATAAAGATTTTAAACTCTATGCTATAGATGGGACATCCTTGAAGCCTGACTCCATGAAGAGCTGGGGACAAGGAACCACAAATTATTGCTTGTTCACCAACAATTTGGTTTAAACATTGAATATTGAAAAAAAACCCCACACAAATAATCCTTATTTTTAAAGAGAAATCTGCATTTCTGCTGGAAAGTGGTCGTGCTGGAGGGGTTGGTCACTCCTGGATTTGGTCACCTCTGGTTTAGCTTTAGGTGATGTGAGCTTTTGGAGAATTCCTCCACCTTTCCTCGTCCTTGAAAATCATGCGGGTGTTGTTGAAAGAACAGTGTTGGAGGTCACAGGAAATTTCATGGAATGGAATTAAACGAATGAAAATGAAATTTCATGGAATGATATGACATGAAATTTTGTGCCATGCAATGAAATAAAATGAAATTTCACTCCATGGAAAGGGCATTTCATTTCATTTCATGGAATGGAATGAAATGCAAGGAAATTTTGTGGGACGAAATGAGATGGAATTTCAAAATTTCATTTCATGGCAGGAAATTTCATTTCGTTTCATGGAATTAAATGAAATGAAAAGCAATTCCATGAAACAAAATGAAATTTTGTGGAGTGGAATAAAATTAAATAAAATAAAATTTTAAGTGTCATTCTATGAAATTCCATTCATGAAATGGAATGAAACTGCATGGAATGAAGGGAAGTGAAACAGAATTTTGTGGAATAAAATGAAATTTCTTGGAGCTAAATTAAGTGAAATGAAATTTTATGGAATAAAATTAATTTTTTTGGAACTAAATGAAGCAAAATGAAATTTTAAGGAATGAAATGAAATTCGGAAATGGGGCTGCACTGCTTCTGCCTGAAGCTGAGGGCTGAGTTTAAACTTTCAATTTAAAGCCGGGTTTAAAGAAGAAGAAATTCCTTCCTGGGAGGGTGGGCAGGCCCTGGCACAGGGTGCCCAGATTTGCTGTGGCTGTCCCTGGATCCCTGGCAGTGTCCAAGGCCAGGTTGGACATTGGGGCTTGGATCTACCTGGGACAGTGGAAGATGTCCCTGACCATGGCAGGGGTGGAACTGGGTGGGATGTGAGATCTCTTCCATCCCAAATAATTCCCTGATTTTCTGATGTGTTCATGCTTCCCTGCCCAAGTGATTTCATTATCCCTGTAGCTAATTAAGAAGCTGTTTGTGTCACTTATGCGTTCAGCCACAGCCAATTCATCTTTATGGGTTGATTTTCCCTCACTTTTGTGCCTGGCTAACCCAGAACAGCTCTGATCCCAGTAAGTTCATGCTCCACGTACCTGGAGAAGATAATGAAATTACACCACGGATTTTACCTGCCCAGCGTTAATCACTGGGAACTTCAGCTCGTCCTGTTAGAGGAAGCAGGAAGTGAACAAGAAAACAAACAGGAAAATAAAGATATTAAGCAGGCAGCACCTTCCTGATCCCATGGAGCCTGGCTTAATGGTAACCCTGTGGATTGATACAATCAGAAACTCCCCTGAGCCAGATCATGGATGATGGATGGATGGATGGATGGATGGATGGATGGATGGATGGATGGATGGATGGATGATGGATGGACAGATGATGGATGGATGATGGATGGATGGATGGATGGATGATGGATGGATGATGGATGATGGATGGATGATGGATGGATGGATGGATGATGGATGGATGGATGGATGGATGGATGGATGGATGGATGGATGATGGATGGATGGATGGATGATGGATGGATGTATGATGGATGATGGATGGATGATGGATGGATAGAGAGATGGATGGATGGATGGATGGATGGATGGATGGATGGATGGATGGATGATGGATGGATGATGGATGGATGGATGATGGATGGATGGATGATGGATGATGGATGGATGGATGATGGATGGATGATGGATGGATGGATGGATGGATGATGGATGATGGATGATGGATGGATGATGGATGGATGGATGGATGGATGGATGATGGATGGATGGATGGATGGATGATGGATGGATGGATAGAGAGATGGATGGATGATGGATGGATGATGGATGGATGGATGAATGGATGATGGATGGATGGATGGATGGATGGATGGATGGATGGATGGATGATGGATGGATGATGGATGGATGGATGGATGATGGATGGATGATGGATGGATAGAGAGATGGATGGATGGATGGATGGATGGATGGATGGATGGATGGATGGATGATGGATGATGGATGGATGATGGATGGATGGATGGATGGATGATGGATGGATGATGGATGGATAGAGAGATGGATGGATGGATGGATGGATGGATGGATGGATGGATGGATGATGGATGGATGGATGATGGATGGATGGATGGATGGATGATGGATGATGGATGATGGATGGATGATGGATGGATGGATGATGGATGGATGGATGGATGGATGGATGGATGGATGGATGATGGATGGATGATGGATGGATGATGGATGATGGATGATGGATGGATGATGGATGGATGGATGGATGGATGGATGGATGGATGGATGGATGATGGATGATGGATGGATGGATGGATGGATGATGGATGATGGATGGATGGATGATGGATGGATGATGGATGGATGGATGATGGATGGATGGATGGATGATGGATGGATGATGGATGGATGGATGATGGATGATGGATGGATGGATGATGGATGATGGATGGATGATGGATGATGGATGGATGGATGATGATGGATGGATGGATGGATGGATGGATGATGGATGGATGGATGGATGGATGGATAGAGAGATGGATGGATGATGGATGGATGATGGATGGATGATGAATGGATGATGGATGGATGGATGGATGGATGGATGGATGGATGGATGGATGATGGATGGATGATGGATGATGGATGGATGGATGATGATGGATGGATGGATGGATGGATGGATGCATGGATGATGGATGGATGGTGGTTGGATGATGGATGGATGATGGATGGATGGATGATGGATGGATGGATGGATGATGGATGGATGATGATGGATGGATGATGATGGATGGATGATGGATGGATGGATGGATGATGGATGGATGGATGGATGGATGGATGGATGGATGGATGATGGATGGATTTACTCTCTGCCTCCATGGGCTTTTATGGTTATCCCAAATTCATGCCTTTAAGAGCAACACTCATAAAATAACGAACTGTGGCTCCATGTGGTTGCAATTAAAATCCAAGCATGAACACACAATTATGTGAAACTCGTTTCTTCAGCTTCCAAGCCCCACAAGGCCAGCCTTTAGGTCTGACATTCAGCGCTGATTCACTGAGTCTTGAGTGCCTGGCAGGTTGTTATTAATTTTCATGGCTTCTGTTTTCCTGCAGGAGGCCTGCAGTGGTGTTGGCCATGGTGATCACAGCCTGCAGCAGTCTGGGTGTAATTGGTGTGCAGATCCTGGCAGCAGAGGAGGGGGGAAATGCATGGACAGATGACAAAAACCAAACAGAAACACGGACAGAAATTCAGGAGGAAGCAGCTCTGTGAATCCTTTCTCTGTGAGTCCAAACCTCCCTTCCTAGATTGCTCCAAGCCCCATCCAACCCAGCCTTGGATGGGGCATCCTTCTAATTTTCTGTGCATGTTCCAGAGAAGGGACCTGAGCAAGGGCCTCCTGCAGGTAAAACAACCCCTCAGGTTGATTCTTTTGGATCATCAGTGTTGGTTTTTATCCCTTTGTCAGGAAAGTTAAGCCACAAATATCAGAGGTTTATGTGCAAAAGGGAGACAGAGGAGTAGTTTTGCTTTGTTCAAAGATGGGGAGAGGCCATGAGGCATTCCCCTCAGGTGTCTCAAGTTTTTGGAGGACTCAGCCTTCCTTTTTATCCCAATTTCCCAGCCCCATTTCCCTCTCTGTTTCCCCACTGGCTGAGGTACTTGGGAGGCACAGACTTCCCAGAACGCCTGATACCTAAGATTCCCCTCTCATGTCTAACCCTCCCTTTTAATTTTTAATTATTATGGAATTCATGGTTTCCCCCCATTGCTTCTTTCATCTTTCAATATCCAATTTCATTTATCACCAAACCTACAGTTTGTTTGTAAAGGCAATTTTTTTTTTTTCATTCATCAATCAGTGTAATCCTTCCCATTGTTTCTTTTATCTCTCAGTGCTGGTTTTATCTACCAGCAGACCCACAGCTTGTTTGTAAAGACAAATCCATCATTCCTCTCAGTCAGAAATGTCATTTCTTCTGTGGTTTTCAAGCAGCTGGGGATTCCTGTCACAAATGTCATGGTCACCCTCAGAGATCCTGGAGTAATACCTAGAATCTGGGAATTCCTGTTGGCATGAGCCATCCCTGGATGGCCCTTCCAGGACAGAAATCCTCTTTTCCTCTGGTCTCAGCGTTCCTTTCTGCCTCTGGCTGCATCTCCTGCTGCAGGTGAAAGCAAATTCCAGGTTTTGCCTGGATGCAGAAGAAAGGGACAGTGGGAGCCAGCAAAGCTCTGCAGACCCAGAGGAAGAACCTGCTGCAATTTAAGGCAGGACCAGGGTGCTCTTTGCTACTTCCCCAGCTCAGCAATAGCCACAGGAGGCAAAGCAACAGCCAGGACATATTTTTTTTCTTTGCCTTTGCACCTTTTTTGTGGTTTTGCTGACTCCTGGTGCCAGTGGAACAAGGAGCTGGAGCAGCAAAACTCTGACAACAAAGGCATGAGAGATGGAAACCTCAGCTCATGACACAACACACATCCAGACTCAAATATTTCGTGTTATTTGATAATAAATTTATGACATAGATGCTTTTAGAAACCAGGAGCTTGCCAGCCTCTGAACAGACAAACAGAGAAACCTCTGCTCCTACAGAGAAAGGACTTTTTTAAAAAAATCAGAGAGTGGGAGGTAAAAAAACCTTCCCAGGGCAGAGAATTTCCTGTATGAGCAGAGATTTCTCAGGTGTGTAAATATTTCTGAGTGTCATTTAAGTTAATAACGTTGTGATATATTTAATCATGGAATATCCTGAACTGGAAAGGACCCACCAGGATCGTTTAAGGAGAAAATAGACCCAGCTCAAGTGAAGGTTTTGCACTTGCAACAAGCACTCGACTCTCACCCTGCTGACTTCTCATCTGCCCTTTCCTGTGCTTTGGCTGAATCCTCTTCAGATCATAAACATGGTCAAGAAATGACTGATCACCACCTCTAAACCTCCTGGTATTTAAAAGGTGCATCCCCCCGTGGCGTGGGGGGTTTTGCTCGATATTTTTGTCCATTCTTGGACATAATTTTTCCTGTTTGTTTTTTTTTTTGGTTGTTTTAAAGTCCAATGAGATTTTTCTAACTGCTTTTGAATTCCAGGAGGAACAGGGTGATGCTGTTTATGCCTGACTGCAGCAAGGTTTACATTGCAATTGCAGCTGGATAGTTTTAACTCATCTGCATCAACATCTTAAAAAGGGCTGATGTGTCCTCCCATTTTATGGTGGGATAAGTGAAATGAGATGTCAGGAGTGAAACCCAAACCCTTCCACCCCACTCCTCTGCCTGAGCTTCCTACCAGTGAGATCTTCAAAAAAGGGAACTAGAGAGAAGAGAAGTATGGAAGAAATATTTTATTATAAGAGTGGTGAAGCCCTGGGATGGGTAATTCCAGAGAAGCTGTGGCTGTCACATCCCTGCAAGTGCCCAAGGCCAGGCTGGACAGGGCTTGGAGCAATCTGGGCTAGTGGAAGGTGTCCCTGCCCATGGCAAGAGGTTGGATTTTTTTTTTTTTAAGGTCTCTTTCTCTTTCTCTTTCTCTTTCTCTTTCTCTTTCTCTTTCTCTTCTCTCCTTTCCATGATTCTGATTATTAAAAAAAAATAAAATAAAATAAAATAAACACCCCAAAAAACCCCTTCTGGCAAAAGAAAAATAGGACATTTCTCGTATTTCCTCCCCGAGGTTTTGCATCCTTCGCCTTGAGAGCCGCCCAGCGCCGGGAGGCGGCGGGGCCGTGCCTTGGGAGCGCTCGCTAATGAGATCAGTGGTTTGTTTTCATTCAATGGTGTAAAACCCCGGCCCCTTTGTTCCAGCTGTAAATTGCCATTTAACTCGACAGCTCCGCTCCTATTGTTCCCCGTGTAAAGATGGAGCAAGGTAAAGGACGAGATGAGAAGCACAAGGGAGAAAAGCAGACGGGGTCAAGGTCAAGGTCAGATTCCCCACGCCCTTCTCTTGACAATAAGGCAATTTATTTCTGTTCCCTCGCTGGAAGACACTTTTATATCCTAATTTTCGCTTCCTTTTAGCTGGTAAACGGGGAATATTACCGCGCTGGCAAGAACAGGAACCGCATTCATACATTCCCCATTAAAAGCTTGCAGATGCTTTTAACCCAACGTGCAGCCTTTCCTCCTCAGGTTATTATTTCACAGCTAGCAAAAGCAGCAGCAACCGAACCTCATTTTGTATCCCCAACCCTTCCCTTGTTTTATGGTGTTGCCAGCACAACACAGAGGAGCAGGAAAAAAATGAAGAGAGCATCAACACGAGAGGCTTTGTGGACGTTCCTGCAGATGCTCTCCCAGAGATTATCCCGGGTAGCTTCACCCCCTCCTCCTTTTTTTAGCTCTTGTCTCGCTTTTACTCGGTGCCCTCTTCTGTACAAAGCTCTCCTCGACTCCAAACCTCTCCCAGCTGGTCGGGAAAGAAGAATTTGTGATCATTGTCCTCATCTCTGTCAGAGAGGCAGCCGTGCCAGGCGAGCCCAGCGCTCTTCAGACGACAGAGAATATTTCACACATATTTTGCAGGCAGCAATTTGGCCATTTTCTTGACTCTGGCTCAAGACTGGATAATTTCTAATTATCTGAGACTGTGACTTAAGCTTTTTTTTTTTTTTTGCGCAGGGAGACGGCAGATTTCTCTGTTTATTATTATTATTTGTTGTTGTTGTTGTTGTTAAATCTAGGAAAATAGCTTTTCCTTTGTCTCCCAGAGAACAAAGAAACGTGAATACATTATTTAAACAACGAGGACTGTGATGGGCTGAGCCCATCCCTAGGGTGAAGGAGCTGCCTTTAATGGGGTTACACGCAGCAGAAATAAATTTGGCCGGGAGTCTGTAATCACTGCCTGAATTAATGAAAAAAAGGGGGTTCTTTGGTGCGGGCTGAATAGCCCAGCTGCAGCAATTATCTCGTCACTCATCAGAATGACGACAAAATTAGTTCCAGATATAAAACTGGACAATGGAGGCGAGACACCCACCAGGGATTTATTTCCCAGTTAAAGACACTGGAGGTTGCTTTTCCATCCATGACACCCACTGGGGATTTATTTCCCAGTTCAGGACACTGGAGGTTGCTTTTCCATCCATGACACCCACTGGGGATTTATTTCCCAGTTCAGGACACTGGAGGTTGCCTTTCCACTCATGCTGGTGCCACACGCTCCTGGCTCACTGGGGGTTCATGAGAGACAGGGACCTGGATATCAGTTTCTGCAATTTCATCCCTTTTTTTTTCAGGGATTTGTCAAAGTTTTGTCCCAAATCACCTCCCTGTTCCCCAGTTCCTGCCTTTGGAAGTTCCCAGTGTGGCTGAGCCTTGTTGTTGTCATAGCTGGGGATGCAGGGAGCAGCGTCCTCACACCTACAGTGACTTACACAGGTATTTATCCAGCTCTTGGGATCTCACGTCTCTCTTGGGGCTTCTACGTAGGTGATTTGGTTCTTGGGAAAGCCAAACATGAGACTTTTTGGCTGGACCTGCTGAACCCCAGAACCCCCCTGTGCTGATCTGATCCCCCAACGTGGGCAGCAGGGGAAGGGGGGGATTCTGCCCCTGTGCCCCACTCAGGTGAGACCCCACCTGCAGAACTGCCCCAGGTCCAGGTCCAACATCAGAAGGATGTGGAGCTGCTGGAGAAAATCCAGAGGATGCCACGGAGCTGCTCCAAGGGCTGGAGCCCCTCTGCACTGGAGCCAGGCTGGGAGAGCTGGGGGTGCTCACCTGGAGAAGAGAAGGCTCCAGGGAGAGCTCAGAGCCCCTTCCAGAGCCTGAAGGGGCTCCAGGAGAGCTGGAGGGGGACTGGGGACAAGGGATGGAGGGACAGGACACAGGGAATGGCTTCACACTGCCAGAGGGCAGGGTTAGATTGATAACAGGGAGAAATTCTTCTCCATGAGGGTGGTGAGACCCTGGCACATTGGAACATCTCATTCCACCCCCTGCCATGGGCAGGGACACCTTCCACCATCCCAGGTTGCTCCAAGTCCCATCCAACTTGGCCTTGGACACTTCCAGGTCTGGAGAATCCACAACCTCTCTGGGCAACCTGAACATCTGACACCACAAATCTCCCTGCCGTGTTCAGTACAAGCATAGGCAGCTCCAAGCCTAAAATAACTTAATAAATGCTGCATTGCCTATTTTGGGGGACTTCAGCTGGTGCACACTCTGGCAATTTGCACATCAGATACAGCTGTATTGGATGGTGGGCAAAAAGAAAGAGGCACGTTGATTTTGTGTTTTCATTTTAAATATCTGCAGGATGGACTTTTTTTGGAAAATTATAATAGCCTCGGTTGACTCACTGCACTTTCCCATTGAAGGAGGTTTAGAACACTCTGGGAAGAAAAGCTTGTGATTTATTAAAAGAGGACTTTTCCCCCCACTCTCCTCCTGGTACTCAGAGGCAATGCAGAACTTTTACTTAAATGAAAGCCTTGATTGCAGTTTGGCTTGCGTGCCCTGCGTCCCTCTGTGAGCAGCTACCAGGCACCACTTTGTGCATTGTGCTCATAAATAACCCAGCTGCTGCCACCGGGTGTCACACAAGACTTCCAGGAAAGGGCTGACAATGCCCCCTCCCCGAGGAAAGCTGGCAAATGTGAACCTCAGCAGTGGGAAAACCCCTTGGGAAGAGCCTGCCCAGCTGGCTCAGCGCTGAGTTTCTCAGGAAAACCTGATATTACCACCTTATTAGTGCTACCACATATTAGTGGCTTGCTTTTTTTTCTTTTTTCTTTTTTTTTTTTTTTTTTTTTTTTTTTAACTCAGAGTCAGGATTGAAACTCCAGAGACGGATTTTCTTGTTGGGATTCGGTTGTTTATTAATTCTTATTTAAAGTACAGAGAGTTCTGTAACACTTCTAGTTAACAAGCTAAGGGAGAGTGAAAACGAAGGTAGATTGCAAAGGTTTTGAAAGACTAACTATTCAATTAAAAGCTGGCATGTATATTATTTATACTTTTGACTCAATAACCAAACCCTTGTGACCCACATTGCAGTAATTTTTATCTAACCAAAAACTACTACTTGAAATCAAGTAGAAGAAGGAACAGAAGGAAGAAGAGACAACACCTAAGAACTTTCATCTTGTCCCATACCTATTGCTATATTCTAAACCCCCAAATTCCAAACCCTTTACCACGTGATATTACACATTTCTATTCAAACTACACACTGGCGATTCTAATTTTATCACTCACATTTTGAAGCTTTTTCCAAGGCCTCAAGTTAAAAGCAGTGCTTTTTTGGGGGGTCAGTGTCAGAAAGCACAGAAAGTTCAAAATTCCCAGGCTTCAGGGTTCCAACACTGCTCGTCACAAGTCACAGTGAATGACCTCAGGTGACAGCCACCATCCTGTGGCTCTTTCAGGAGGTGGAAGATCCTGTCTTTGGGGTAAAATACAAAAAGACATCACTTCCCAGCAAGTCCCCTTGGCCTTTTCCCAGCTGGCAGAGCTCTGGGAAGCTCTCTGTGCCTGTGCAGAGAATATTTTAATCTCTGCTGCTGTTATTAGTATTATCACTGCTAATGGTAATCGATAAATTAAGGGCTATGGGATTCCCCACTGAGATATTTCTCTGCTGAGTCTTAGCACTTTGCAAACACCAGCTGGGAAAGCCGTTCCTGCTGGAATCCTTGTGGAGCCGACTGGGATAGCCCTGGGGGAGATAGAGAGTTGTAAATCACCGTCTTGTAGAGGCTGGTGCTGGTTTAGTGAGAAGGATAAAGAACCCACAAAGGGTTTTGTGCCTCGAGCTGGAGTGACGCAATTTCTGCCCATGCCCAAGGGATGAGAAATCAGGGATACTGTCCTTATAAAAATCAGGATTTTTTTTTTTCCTTGTGAAGAGGCCAAGATCTTTGATTTGGCCCATAGTGTGTACAACAACGTGGTGAGGTTGGCAAAGGTGAAATAATCTGAAATATTCCAGGTAACGAGGGACAGAATAAGAGGAAACAGCCTCAGGTTGCTCCAGGGTGGGTTAGATTGGATATTAGGGAAAATTTCTTCATGGAAAGGGTTGCCCAGCCCTGGCATAGGCTGTGCAGTGCAGGGGTGGAATCACCAGTCTTGGGGGAGATTTTAAAACCATAGGGATGTGACATTTGAGTGGTGAACATGGTGGTGAGTTAATTCTTGGACTTTGTGATTTTAGAGGTCTTTTTTAATCTCAATGATTCTATGGTTTGATTCTCTGAAATCATCCCCTGCCCAAGTGCTTCCTGACAGATCAGTGGCTCTCCCTGCAGAAATTTGGTGAAAAAACTGATGGGAGCCCCCAAAAGGGTCTGGGGTGATGCAAGATTTGAAGTTTCTTGAGTCACAGAGAAGTAGCTCCAGCAAAGCCCAATCCCTCCAACACTCAGCTCTCAGTCCCACAGCAGAGAGCAGGCAAAAAAAGCAGATTTTGGGCTCTTATTTCCTAAAATGTGGGGCCAAAACAGAGCTCACAGGAGCCTCTGCAGCTGTCCATGCCCTTCCTGCGGCTTCCCGGGAATCTCTTCACAGCGACGTCTTACTTCTAGATCTCCCTTAAGTTCTCTGAGGATTTTTTAGCTCATGAAACACAGCGGAGGCTGCTGGCCAATGCTGGAATGGAGCTCTCTTGGATCTTGTTGCCAGCTCTTGTTCTCAGTGGTGATTTCCCCAGCATGTTAAGCAACAGGTTGGAGCATTTCCCTTTCCAGCTGTCCTAGACAGGGGAGAGAAGATTTTATTACTAAGCCCAGATTCATGGCTCGTCGTGCCTGTGTGCTTTCCCAAGCTGTGTATTTCACAAGAATAATTGGGAAGGGGGAAGCTCTCCACAGCTTTCCTTCCCAAGGCTTCATTAAACGAGCAGCTCTGTTTTTCTCGCCTGCAACTTCAGAAGAGGCAGCAAATTGACCAAATGCAATGATTTTCCTCGTGCATTCCCTCCCAAATCTCTTTAACTGCATATTTGATCTGCAGAGGATCCTTTTGTGGTGGCCTCCAGTCTGACCTGCTCGGAGCAAGCCATAAAATGAGCCGTGCTCCTCTAATTTGTCTTGGTAGAGGAGGGATGGGACGGCCCGCGAGCCCGGAATGCTGCCACGCAGAGAGGCCTTGCTCAGCACATCCCAGTCTGCCTCTGGTACAGCTCCAGGATCCATGCTGAGCATCAAATCCATGATTAAATGGCTCCAGGGGAACACAATGCGTTCGTCTCCATCCATCACCGAACAAAACCTGGGAGCTGAGACCGGCACGGTGCTCCGGCTGCTGGCTTTGTCCCATTTTTGTCCCTGCTGGTTCCCACAGCCCCTCCACCAAACTGTGAGCTCAGCCTTCCTCCCTCTGGAACGAGGCAGGATGGAAGAGGAGGATGGACTGCTGCTGGTTGTAATTATCATCGCCTTTGTTTTCATGGATGAGTGAAAATGAGTTTAATTTCAATTTCCGCAGAGGGTGAAGGGAATCTCTGCTCGCTGTTTGTTGATCACACTCCTGGATTTCCACTGGGCAAGCCAAATGTGAAGGAAAGAAAAAAAAACAAAACAACATCTTTCCAAGTGATCTCGTTGTTTCCTTCCCCTGGAGCCAACAAAGAGAGTGCACAGTGAAATGGTCAGCGAGGTATTGCTCCACGGATATCCAGGAAATGCTGCAGGAAAGCTGCTCAGGAGCTGCATTTTGGAGATTGGGAGGCAGTGGTGACTCTGCAGAATGGAAATCAGTGATGGAGCCTGAGGACACCAATGTTCTTCTTTGGAGAAAAAGGAGGGATTCAGAGGATTTAGGTCCCTGATCCCACTGCGGCGCTGGTGGTTCCCTCCCCTTGCAAAGGATGTGGGAAGCCCTGGAATGAAACATGGAGGTGGGTGGGAAGCTCTTGGAGATGAATCAGCAGCACGAAAATCCTACTTAAATGAAATGCTGACAAAAGGAGATGAAAAGCTTAGATGGATTTTCCCTTCCTGACATCCCTGGCATTCTCAGCTCACATTTCTGAGACAGAAACCACTGCAAGCTGAAAACGGGGAGTCTGGGAATGCAAAATTCCTGCTCAGGAGAAATTCTGGCTGATTTCTGGGAAAAACGGTGGGTGAAAGTTGAAGGGAAATGGTCTTAGAGAGAAAGAGCTTCTGTGGGACAGTTTGGAAGAGGAAAACCAGGAGAAATTTTCATGGCTTGTTCATTACAAGGGCCTCGAGTGTCAGGACAAGGGCAGTGGCTTCACACTGACAGAGGGGACTTTTAGATGGAATATTGGGAAAAATATTCTTTTCTGGGAGTGTGGTGAGGCCCTGGCACAGTGTTCCCAGAGAAGCTGTGGCTCTGCTCATAGCAGGGAGGTGGAACAAAATAATCTTTAAGGTGTCTTCCAACCCAAACCGTTCTGGAATTCTGTGATCCATATCTTCACAGAAACCCTAACAGTTTTGCAGTATGATGCAATGGAGTTACAGTGAACAGAAGCATCCTGGCCAATTTAATTTCTTAATCATCTCCTGTGGATGCCTTAGGAGGAGCCCAGAGCTCTCTCCAGGACCACCAGCTGAGGAGCTCTGCCCAGCATGGAGAAGCTTGGAGATGCTCTTCCCTTGCACCTCCAGCCTTTGAAGATGCTGCACTGCCTGAAATCACAGCCTCACCCCAGGCCAACAGGCAGAGACTTGAGAGTGAGCTGGGGAGCTGCAAAATCAGATGGGGCTGGCTTAAATCTGGTTTTAAGCAGTGTATCCTCAGGCAGTGGTGAGAGGAGGCTCCTGGAAGGGCGAAGCACAATGAAGGGAGGGATTTGAGCTCCAGAGGAAGCGGGATGGGAGAGGTGGGAAGTTGTTCCTGGAGATAACGAGATTCAGGAGAGGCCACACAGCAAACACTGTGGGGCTTCCTCTGTTCATCTGAGGCTCAGAAATTGGGGAAAAGAGAAGAGTGTGGGGCTGGTTGGTTCCAGGAGGTGGTGGCCAAACGCTTGGAATGCTGAGGGTGGGTAGGTAGGTGCAGGCTGTGGGAAAGGAGCAGATCCCAGGGATATCTTTGAGGTTTGGGGTACCAGGGAGGTTTCAGTGTCTCCACCCTTGGATGTGATGTTTTCAGGAGTAAACTGAAGGCAGCCCAGAACAACCTGGTCTGACCTCATGGGTGACCCTGCTTTGAGCAGGAGGTTGGACTAGAGATGTCCCAAGGTCCCTTCCAACCTAAATTTCCCTCGGATCCTAAGCCATACCCAGACTTCTGTTCCTTCTTTTGAAGAACCTTTCCAGAGCATCCAGGGAAGAGACATCAGCACGCCACTCCAGACAGCAATTTCCTGATTTTTTTTGCAGACCAATTCCCACGCTGGTAGATCTGATATGGCCAAACAAGAGAATCTTCAAGTCCCTTCCAACCCAAGTTATTCCATGATCCTATAGCACCTGGAGATGTCCCAAAACACGTTGAAATGAAGAAGCCATGACATTAAATTATTCTCAGGGACAGTGGTTCGTTCCCCCATCTGGCAGCAAACATCTCTCTGCTCCATCCACTGCTGGAAAAGCCAAAAGGAGCTTCAGCAGTGACCACCACCAGCACCAAATCCACTCCTTGCATGGAGCCAGTTTGAAAACAGAACATCTAAAAAATCCTTTTAATTTCCTGGTCACCCTCAGCCCCCTCTATTTCTTAGCCAAATTTTTCATTTACAAAGAGCAGTGGCTGTAACAAAACAAGTCTGGGTAACTCGGGGTCAGCACTGCTATTTTCTGACACGTTTCCTGTGCTTGCAGGATCTTGGTGTGTTGTGTCTCCATCACCTCCTGCATCTCCACCCTGTGTTTGATGGCTATGTGGTGCCAGGTTCAGGGTGGTATAAACAAGCAGATCACAGCTCGTTGAAGTAATTCACTCTTTTATTTGCTTTGACCTGGGGGCTGGTTTTTTTGCACTAAAAAGAAAACAGTAATTTCAGGGCAGAGGAAATTTTAATATCTCTCCTCCCAAAATAGCACTAGCAAAGAATGAAGATCTTCTAGCCTGAAGAACTTGGACAGATGGAGTAGGAGGCTTTTTATAGCCATCAGCATTTACTACTTAATTTTCTCTCCCCAGGTAAAAGTGGGAAACTTTTCAAACAGTCTCCTTTTATCCCTTTCTCATGCTATTCATAAATTTTTCAATAAAAGTTCTGTAGTCAGCAAGTTCATTCTCTGTATGAACATCCATTGCCTGGAGGGTGGACTCCTCTGAAATATTAATGGGATCCCAAAAATACAACAGGATCCCATAAATCTGAGCAAAAAGAAAGAAAAACAATTCTTATGAAACACAGCAAGGAACTACCTTGTTTGTTTACCATGCAAGCACAGCAGAACTCATATTTTCTCTCCAAGAAATCAGAATTATTTCTTTAAAAGTGCTGTTACAGTAGGAATATAGCTCCTTAGTGCCACAAAGGGATAAGGAAAAAGCAAACTGAAAGCCCTAAAGGACGGATCCTTGGCTCTTAGGATGCTCAAAGTGGGATTTGTGAGTCATAGAGCTTTTCTGTTTAGTTTTATTTAGAGCTGCTGACTCTGGGTTTATTTCTGGGGTTGCCTTTGCCCAGTTGAACATCAGGGATGGAGACAGGGATGGAGGTGCTCCTGGGGTTCCACCACCCTGGGAAGTCCTGCAGGATGGCTCATGGATGGTTCCTTGGTGCGCACCAGGATGTCAAAGTCATCCCACAGCCCACATTCCCAGCAGCCAACATTTTCCATGGGGAAGGGTTGTGCAGGTCCCAGTACCACGGGATATATCCATCAATTTTTAAATAAAATTCAGCCTCCAGCCTCACTGAGCAGCCATCAGCCCAGGGTGGGAAGTTAAGGCATTCCTCATGGATGGGGGAATACAGGACCTCTCCAGGTGCATATCTCAGGGTGAACAACTAATTTTGGCCTCTCTGTGTGTACAGCCTTGTTTTCTCCAGCAGGGATTTGCTAAAAATAAGCAGGTATCCAGGGAAGAGGGTGTGAAAGCAGCTGTTTCCACGGGCAGATGCCAATGCTGAGGCACCCAAGCTGAAAACACAGCGAGGAACAGCCCTACCAGGTCACACGAGCAGACTCAACCCAGGTCTGGTGTTTGCTTTTGGACAAGGTTTAGGTCAGGAGGACCCACCAAGGAACATCAGCAGCAGCTTTCCCCCCTCTTTCCAAACCACTCTGCTCCCCTCTTCCTTGCTTTGGGAGTTGTTGTGGATTTCATTCAGCTTTTGCAGCTCTCAAAACATGCAACAATAGTGGGATAGCGAAGCTCAGGAAGCTGGAGAGCAGGAACGAAAGCTGATGTCATGTTCTTTCCCCTTCCACATCACTCCTTCTCCAGGAAGCCTGACCTCTCTGTTGGGTGTTTTCCAGGCTGTTGACCTCAGTTTTCATCCCAAGGGAAATACAGGCTGCGGGTCACAGCTTGGTGCAATGCACCAGTGGGGTGAAATGTCTCCCCTTGTTGGCTGAAAGAGTCTTGGGGGCAAAATGTCCCTAAATCCCATCCTGGGAAGATCCATTTTTTTTCCTTCTCCTCTCCCACCATAGCCTTGCTGTGTTCCTGGGGCTTTGGAGTCCCTGGGCAGGCTCATGGAGATGAAGAGGAGATGGAAGAGAGGAGATGGAAGGAGCCAACGCATCACCCAGATGTTGAGGATGGCGCATTTTGCAGGGAAAGGATGCTCTGTCAGTGTGTCTCCATCCTTGTGTGAGTGTTGGATGTAGAGGGGGTTTGGGAAAGCCTTTTGGAAGCTGGTGATTCATGGACTGGGATGAGACAACCAGCAGGAGCTCTGCAGGAGACTGTCACACCCAGCAAATAACAAGAGAAGCAGGAGGGATGTGTTTCGGGAGCCTTCTACAGGGAAGCCAAAAGTTTTTTGCAATGGTATCCACTTTTCCTTCCAGGCCTTCAGCTCTCATTGCTGATGCTGCCTTAGCAAGCTCCAAGTGTGTCCAGGGGCTCAGAAAACAAGCAGAGTTTAGGACTGGGATGGGGCCAACTCCTTGTCAGCACAACCCATGCCATGGGGATGTGTCCATTCATGGAATCATCAGAACTTTACCAAGGCCAGCTAAAATGCTTCCCAGTGGCTGCAGGGCAGCATATTTATTTATCTTGTCTGCTCTTTGGCAGCGAGCAAAGTCCGATCTGGTTTTTGGGGAAAAAAGGAAAGAACACTTTGGAACGTGTTCTCACCTGTACCAGGTTTAAAGTGAGGTGGCAGTGA
This sequence comes from Cinclus cinclus, assembly GCF_963662255.1. NCBI lineage: Eukaryota > Metazoa > Chordata > Aves > Passeriformes > Cinclidae > Cinclus > Cinclus cinclus. Next base: position 2,210,515 of record NC_085050.1, read on the forward strand.
GAGCCCCTGAGGGTCCTTTGGGAAAGGAAAAGGAATTTGCTCCGAGTAGCCCCATGTCTCCAGCACACCCCAAAGCTGCAGGTTTTGGGCTTTACGCTGCTCTTGGCAAACACCAATATAATTAAAATAAGATGCAGACAAGGGGTCTTATCCCACTCTCCACCAGGGATGAGGAGCTGGGGTGATTAATGGGGATGGACACGATGCAGGGAGCTCGTCACAGATTAGCACTTGGGGATGGGGATTAATGTTCTGGAGGGGGCAGAATGAGAGCCTCCACAGCAAATTCAGTTTTCCTTAATGCTTGCTCAACCCTTTGTCATGCCATGGGGCAGGTCTTCCTTCCCCCGGGGTTGGATGATGAGGATGGTGAGGAGGATGCAGGAGGAGCAGGATGTGAGGGATGTTGAGGAGTTGAGGGATGTGTGATTAACAGGATTCCAGCCCCTCACGGTTCATTAAAGCCTGGCTCCAGATCCTTCCCTGCATTGTGATGAGCTCAGTCCTTCACAGGTCCTTGGAGGTTTTCTGTGTAGGACCCAAAATCCCTGCTCCCGCTCCCTGCAAGCTGGGGGTACTGGCTTAGGTTTTTTTGGCAATGGTGACACATCAGTAAAATGGGAAAAGACTGGGGAAAGGTTGTCAGAGGCCAGACAAGGCTGGAATCTCCCAGCTGAGCAGGAGAAGGCAGAGGAGGCAAAACTCCCTGAATTTCTGGTGTGAAGAGAATAAAAGGGTGCCTGTAAAGATGGTTGTGCTGGTTCTAGGACACAACAGCACAGCTGGTTGCAAAGAGAGGGGGTGTATTTTTGGGGGATAACAAGAAAAGGACCATATGGGGTGCTGGTGACATTCAGAGGGGTGCCTAGATGGGGCTGTGGTGGTTTTGGGGCAAGTGGGGTAGGGAATGACAACTGGGGACAGTTCCCATGGGGGTGCAATGCTGGGGGGAAATGGGGAGCCAGGACATGTCTGCATGCTGTAGGGTGTTGGGGGGGAACAATACTTTGGGGAGACCAGGGTACATCACTCCGTGGAGCTTCAGGACACATCACCCCTCGGGGTTCTGGAAGGGATACCGGGGGTCTCCGTGTCACCCCTCCCCGGAGGGATTTGTGTCACCCCTTCTCGTGGGGCTCCGTGTCACCCCTTCCGAGGGTATCAGGGGGTTCTAGGGGACTCCGTGCCACCCCTGCCCGGGAGTTCAAGGGGGTTCCAGGGTGTCCCAGGGTGTCCCTTGTCCCCCTCCCCGAGGACTCCCTGCCATCGGACGAGCCCACGCCCCGTCGTGGTGGGGGGGGAACATCAGCACTGGTGGGGGCCGGACGCGCCCACGGGCGAGTCGTGGGGGGGGGGGGGGTGTCGTGAGGGGTGTGTGAGCAGGGGGCTGGACTTGGACGAACCCATTCCTATCAGAGGGGTGACCATCCACCTCCCAGCTATGTTTACTCCGAACTAGGGCGGCCACCCAAGAATTCCCGACCTCACTTCTTGCGATACGCTAAAAAAATCGGGATAAATGCTGTGCGGACAGAAAGGCTGGGAGCAGAGGGAGCGATGCGGGTGTGCCGTATTTTTCTCCCCCTCCCCCTCCAGGCCGAGTGGTGCGCGCGGCGCGGGGCGGGGCTCAGGGCCGCAGTGGCGGAGCCGCCCCGTTCCTCCGGCGCATCGCGGTCGCCATGGCGCTGTGCGGCCGCTCCGCGCTCCTTCCGCCGCTCCCCCGGCACCGGCCCCGGCCCCGAGCCCCGGGGCCATTCGTCAGGTACCGGAGGGGGCAGCGGGGAAGGCGAGGAGGGGGGTGACAGCGAGCGGCAGGGCTGCGCTGAAGGGGCTGTGGTGGGGTATGCGGGGTGGGGGTCTGTTAGAGGGGCGCTGAGGGGAGGGTGTGGAGGGTTTTGATGAATTGAGAAGGGGTTTGGTGTGTAAGAAGCTGAGTTTTCACAGCTGTGGCGCTGCTCGTGGAGGAAATGGCGTTAAACTCCGGTTTGGAGGCGTTGGGGTGGGAGGGATGGAGGGCGCAGAGCTGTGGAGGTGCTCAAGTGCGCTGGAATAGAGGGCTTGGAGAGAGGGTTTAAGCGGTAGGATGGGGTATAAAGGGGTTTGATGTGGGGTGCGCACAGAGCTGACGGTGCTGATTTGGGATGAAATAGGGTTTGTGACACCTGATTGAAGGCGTTGGGGTGGGAAGGATGGGGGTTCACGGCTTTGGGGTGGAGCAGAAGGGATGGGGCGTTAGGGAGAGGTTTTCTTGGCACTGAGTTGTGGGGGGTGTTGCGGTCAGGTTTGGGGTCATTAAGGTGGTTTTGAGGGGCTGGGAACAGGAAGGAAAGGATTGATGGGGACATGCACATTTGGCCATGATGGAGACAGGTAGATTGGGCGGGTGGCTACTGGGAGGGAGGTGTTGGTGGCTCTGACAGGAGGGCAGACAGGGGCCTGGTGTGACCTTGTGGATGGAGGGATTGTCCAAGGCGGAATCCTGCTGAGGGAAGGTGTGTGGGAGGCTGCAGTGGATGAGGAGCAGCAGGACATCAAGGGGGGGCTTGGTGTGCACAGAATGGGTTTGGGGTTTGTTTCTATAGGGGATGAGCCTGGGACTGATTTGGGAGAGGGTAAGCGTGGGATATCTTGGCAATAAGGGGGGAAAAAAAAGTCTTGTGAAAGGCAGGAAAAGTGAATGAAAATAGGGCTAGCTGAGGTTTTGGAGGGGCTGAAGGATTATGGAAAGAAGATGCTATATTTATGTGGGCGCCTGCTGGGGGAGGCTTGTGGATACAAAGGTAATAAAATGTCCTGAGCTCTAGAAATATGTTGGGTAGGGCTTGACAGGAGCTGGGGCTTGGGGACATGTGAGATGGTAGCACTGGTTCTGTGGCAGCTCAGGTATCCTTAGGTTACCAGAGCTCTGTTTCCTCTTGGAGATTTAAAGCCTGATGTGTATGAGACTTCAGCCCATTACTTGAATGGTTTGAATAGAGAAAACGGCCTCAAGTTGTGCCAGGAGAGATTTAGGTTGGATATTAGCAAACATTTCTCTGCTGGAGGGATGGTGCAGCACTAGAACAGGCTGGCCAGGCCAGTGGTGGAGTCTCCAGATATTTAAAAGGCATTTAAAAACCATTTTTGTGGTGCTTAGGGACGAGGTTTAATGGTGGCCTTGGCAGTGCTTGGGTAACAGTAGGACTCGATGGTCTTAGAGAGCTTTTTCCAACCAAAATGATTCCATGATTTTGTTTTATGGTACTACAAAGGACAACCCAGGAACTGAAGTGCTTGATTCTTTCAATAGTTACAACACAATACATGGAAGTATTCACCAGTGGGAAGCCAGATAATCAGGGAATGGAGACCTTGCACGTGAATTGCAGACAAACACTTGGCCAAGTCTGTTTGGTGTAGATTTTCAATTAAAAACCAAACAAACACCAAAACCAAACAGCTTTTTATGTTAAGTACAAGGAGGGAACAAAAGCATTTTCACTTTTTGGACAATTTGCCAGTGAAATGAGAAATTCTGCAGTGTGAGAGAGAGAAATGGAGGTTGTTCTGCTTGTTGAAACATGTGAACATGGCTGTTCTGTGCTGGTTATGTTCCCTCTCTGCCTGCAGTTAGAAATTACATTGAAAATAAGACAGAAAGAGAAGTGACCTTTTAAAATATTATTTTTTTCAATGAATGAAGTAATTATTGAGAAAGAACTCAGTATTTCTTTAGAGCCGTAAAGTTCCTAAAAATTCATGGTGGGTAACGAAATGCCAAGATAGTAAAAAAAAAAAAAAATTAAAAAAAATGCTGGAAGAGAAAATGGTTTCCACTCAAGCCTTCCTCTTTCTGAGTGATTTTTGTAATTTGAGCCCCTGTTTTAGGGTTGTCATGAGAACATTCAGACTCTCTGAACATCTGCAAGCTTTTGAGCTCCACTGGGAGATGCAGCCAGCAACTGTAATTTGCTGGAGCCATTTGTAGGAGCCGTGTCATCTGTTACTTTTTTTTTTTTTTCCTCCTTAGCATTCATTCTTGTGCAGTTCTTTTTAAAAATATTTTATTGTCAGGCCAGATGGAGGCCAGCGTTTGCAATAAATTTCACAGGCAGTCAGCAGATAGCAGGCAGTTAATAAAAAGAACTTAAAACAATCAGTTACCATCCTCCCCCTGCCCCCAAGTTCCCAAACAGGAATGGAAAAATTCTTCAGACTATATAAAGACTAGAGAAAGGGCCAGAGAGAATTCTTGGAGTTCTTCCACATACTTGAGAGTTTTGGTCTGCCATGTGGCACTTGGGGAGCTGGCGACCCTCAGCATTGTAAGGAGTAAAGAATAGGTTTGTAAATAGAAAGAAAAAAAATCCCTTAAGTAAGAGAGGAGTGCTGCCCAAAAAAGGGGAAGTCTTTCTGGGAGGTGATGTCATGTTTCATGTGCTTGTGTTTAGTGGTGAATGAGTGTTTTCCTTGTGAATACAGGCATTTCTGAAAAAAAAAAAATCCTGTGAAGTGCTTGTTTTAAATATCTGCATCAGAAAATTTATGCAGATTTGTTCTATTTCAGCACTGCTCTGCACCCACCAAATCTGAATTACCTTTATGTAAAACAGAGGAAGCAAATCCTCATTATTCATTATCCATGGTGGTAACATAAATACAGATGAGTTCTCACCATGTGTCCATGTGGGGAAATGCAAAATGAGTCCTTGGGTTAATTTTTCTGTTGTCTCTTCCTCTCTGCTTAACATTCTCCTTCTCTAAACTGTTCTGTTGTTAATCACATCGTAGTTAAATATGTGGCTTTTTTTCCCTGAATGGGGTATTTGGGAGCACAAGACCAAAGAGTTGTTGTGGTTTCCCAACCAGGTTTTGTAGGGGACTTGACTGTGATGAAAGATTAACAGATTTTTCTGTGCCCCTGTGTTCCTTATGTAATTATGCTGAGGTTTAAGATTTTGTAAGAGCACAGTTTCATTGAGTTTTTTTTTTAGGGAGTGTGCTGTATTTTAGCAGTGCTGATTTCACTTGAAGTGCAGGAGGAAAAAAAGAGAAACAACCCCCATGCCATGAATATGGATGGTTTTCTGTCACCTTAGAGAAATAAGAATGCTTAGGGTCTACTACAGTGAAAATTGAGGGGTGTGGAACCATTTGATTGATGGGAATAAAGAGGCAGAAAGGAAATTTGCCAAGGAGAGGATCTAAGATATGGCATGGACCTTCAGCTGGAATTCTCCCTTTGTGATCATCACATCGTCTGATTTAGAGCTTTGTGGCCACTTGGCTGCAGAGGTGCTGGCCCAGGAATGAGCCCTGAAGGTAAATTCAGTTTTGAGGCACTAAAAATCAACTTCTGATTTCTGTCCAAGTGCCAGACGATGCCCTGTCCCTTTAATCATAGTGAGTGAAGGCAGAATAATCACCCTCCAGCTGCTGGCCTTTGTCACTTTTTCAATTATTGTCCTTTTCCCAGCTGATAATACTTTTGGAAGAGAATAGTTGATGCTCTCCATAATGTGCTGCAACACAAGAAAATGAAAATACAGACGTGTTTTTTTGGTAAATCAGCCTGTTAAGGTGAGAGAACTTCAAGGCTGAGGGTCTGACTGGTGTGTAGGTGATGGGCAATCCATGATTTGATAAATTTCCTCAAAAAGTTTGGTCAGAATGACATCAGACAGTTCCAGATGTTTTAGTAAGGCTTGTTCCTGTGTGCTTAGATGTCTCTGGATTGCAAAATTGAATATTCCTGTCTACTTAAAATTTGATCCTGAAAATGCACGCAGTTAAAATTAATTTATCTATGTCCAGTTCTTTCTCACTATTCCTAAAGAATTACTTGATCTCCTATTTATAATCAAGATCCCTATGTTTACTGTAGAGAAAAAAAATGACATATACTTTAAGGTGGGTGAATGTTGTCTTTTATGAGTGCCATGCAATGAAAAAGTTATTTTTAAAATCAATGAAATTCTGAGAGTTTTTAGCTCGGTCTGACTTCTGGTGTGTTTTCACAGCTACAGTGAGGTGGGGATAATGTCAGACTGTGGGAAATCCAGGAATATCCTGGACTTTTAACACAAGCAGACAACATTTCTGATAGAAATCGTGAGGTCATCAAAAAAACCCCAAGAAATAGAAAATTGATTTTTCGGGGACTTAATTGGAAACAGATATTCACAACAGCGAGTTAACAAGAAATGAGACTTGGGGAAAAAGAAACCCCTGTGATTTATCATTCTATTTAATTCATTTATTTAAGGTAAATATTTCAGGTTTTGGTAAAACCACTGACTTCGGTAGGCAGCAGGAACCTATTCAAATTATTCCCCGCTGATGTGAGGATTCTCCCTGGTTTTTCAAGGGATATCTGTTTGTTTTTTTTTTTTTTTTTCCCCCCCTCATTCTCTGCCATCCATCCGAGCTCAGCCACGTGCGGATTTTTTTAGGGCTGCCGAAGCCTTTTGTGGGGGAGGAGCGAAACATCTGCCAAGATGAGGGGAGAAACACACGGAAAACAGCGAAATCCCAGCCTTTTGTCAGCTAAATTTGGTGTCAGCTACATCTTCAAAGCCCTGCCGGGCTCTGGGACAATCCACCGGGAATTGAGAATCCAGCAGGGATCAGTGCTGATATCAACGCTGCCTCAATTCTGCATTACCACGTTAAGAAAAGGCAGCTTGCAAGCAGGTTAAATCCAACCAGCAATAAAAAAAAAGAAAAAAAAAACCCAAAAACCACCGCATTGTGGGGAAAGAAAGGAGACGGGGTGGAAATTCAAGCACCGCGTGGCTTTCTTGAGGAAATGGATTTGTTCTTTGTGATGGAGAGAGGCACAGTTGTTAATATTCTCTTTATTTGCCAACAGACGTGCCTTGCAGCGCCGTGTCTCTTACCAGGCTGTGACAGGCTGGCTGTTGTAAAGCGAGCTACTTTGCATAATTAGTGTGAAGACGTGAACAGATGAGCACTAATTCTTAGAAGTTAATGATTGTCAATTATCTCCCCCCCCCCCCACGCTTTATTTCTTTTTTTTTTTCTTCCTGGATCTAGTCCAAGATTAGCGGAATATCAAGTACCTCAAGGTACAGTTCCTTAATTGGCCCGAGCACTCTTTATTGCCAGATGTCACCCCAAAACGTGGCTTTGCCTTTTGACCTGCCTTCATCAGCAGTCAGGTCAGCTTGCTGCTGTTTGAAAGCTTTGTTTTCTTTTTAATTCCTGGGTTGGAGGTTGTTTGGATCCATAAAATAATCCGACCTGACACATGGCTTCAAGATCGTTAGTGCAAAGAGAAAGGCTGCAAGAAGGGCAAGACTGTCCCTTACAGCACCGGGAGATTTTATCCTGCCTTAAAACCCAGAGAAATCCCAGCTTCTCCTCAAAAGCGTTGCAAAAATTCCCCCTTTGCCCATTTCAATTTCTTAACCACGTCACAAATTTGTCTCCTATTTGGATAAGTAGCTTCCAGCTCTTGTCTTGCCCCCAGTTTTGTTGATATCCAGCATTTTGGAGCATCCTTAGGACCGTGTTTCCAAACACACCTAATTTTGTTTTTCTCAGCAGCAGGTTACTGTAGGTTTAGCTGTGCTTATGTAGATGGTGGATCCAGAGCCACAAATTCCAGGGAAGCATCTCAAGTCCCCCAGGTTCATGTGGATTTGTTGTTTCCGTTTGAATTTGTGCTGCTGGGGTAAAATGAAAAGGAGTAAAAAAGTCAATGCTTGTTTTGAAGATGGGAAAAGTCGTGGGTTTTTGTTCCCAGGACAGTCTCTTTGTTTTTGTCAGATGACTGTTTAATGTGAAATCTAAGAAAAATGCCTTTATTTCCCCCCCTCTGACTTTATACACAGTTTAGACTGTATTGTTTAAAAGCATGTTGTAAGAATTTTAATTATTCTCTTCCCTATTTCTGAATGGCATCTTTCTTCAGGCACACAAGTCTTCTGTGTTTAGTGTCAGCCTTTGAATGTAATGATTTATCCACACTTGAAATGACGTTGAAAATTTTTCTGTGAAGGAGCTTTTTCAGAGAATTCTCTCATAGAAACCACTTCTTAACTAAGGCAAGGAAAAATATGCTGCTGAAAGTCTGTTTAATATTAAGAATGAAATAAATATATTTGACATGACATCTTATTGTGAAATAATGAACATATAATTTGCTCTGTGCTGTCACGTTTTATATCAGGATACACAGCACTGACATTGAAATTTACCTGGCAGAAATGTTTTAGCAGCTTAATCTGAGATCTTTAGATACTTCTAAGGGCTGCACCAAATTTATAATTTATTTAAAAAATAATGAAAGTAATTCTAGGAGAGTAAAATTCCTAACCTGAAAATATAAAGAAGGAAATAAATAAATAAATAAATAAATACCCAACCTGTGAGGACTCTCCTCTCCCAATTCTTCTTCCCCTTTTCTACCCAGCACTTGAACTGATCAGAAAATACTTTCCAAGAACTCAAAAAGACAAAAACCCCATTTAATTTGCTTTTTTTATGCTCTGGTCTTCTTGCACAGGCTTACAACACTTCTTCTTTTAAATGATAAATGTGTTTTATTGGGTCACTCTTTTGTGGAAGCCTTTGAAATGAAAACTTAAAGATCTTAGGAATATCTTACCTTGTTTCATATGGTAATGTTTTATAATAAATGGAAAAAGTCTTTCCCCATGAATTTCCATACTTGTTCTTTGTCAAATTGAGTTTGAACCATTTTTCTATAAGTGATCAATACGGGAAGGGAAAAAAATGATAGGAAAATCAAGGTGTGTATTCCTGCTGTGTTTATAAGACACAAGAGCTTTAAAAAATGTTAGGCAGTCCTTAAAATCCTGGTTTTGGCTGGAGGATTAAATTTGCCTTCAGATTTGAGTACGAGTAGCAGAGGGATTATTGCATCTTGTTTCTGAGGAGCTGAAGGAAAATCTCCTTCATGTGCCCTCAGCATTTTTTCTGTTGACTGCTTCTTTCCTCACTTTGAGCAGGAGCAGGAACGTGCATCTTCTGATATGGAAAATGTTTAATTAAATGTCACTCTGGGAGCTGTTTGCTGTGTCAGTGCAGAAGTCCTTGGACAATGCTTTTTCTCCCAGTCCTTCCAATTTGTCCTTCAGATCCTCTCAGGAATCGTGGAAACAATTCCTTTGCATTGGGGTCAAGAAGCATTTTGAGAAGAATTTCACTTTTGGGCAGCTTTGTTCAAAAAGTTGCTTTCATGTTCTTGGTTTTTTGGTTTTTTTTGTTTTTTTGTTTTTTTTCCACAGAGGCTCCAACAATTCTGTAGCTGCTCCTCAAATAACTGTGGGCTTGTGCAACTTGTGTTGCTGTTTCCATACCAACGAATGAAATTAGTCCAGTTTGTGCCCACAGTGAAGAGTCTGGGGATTTTTTTCTGCTCTCTATCTTGTGATATGGGAAGTGTCAAAAAATGAGCTCTGAATAGCTTGTAGTGAATCATCTTTCTCCCAGCTGGTTTCGTCTCCTATTTAATGATGGGATGAAAATTTTTCAGAATAAGATACAAAACCTTAATTTTGTATAGCTGTGAGATTCAGGTTTAAGTGAGGTTTGAAAGAATGAATAATTAGTAGTTGTTTAAATGTGCAACATAAAGTTCAGTGTGTTCTTCATGATTTCCTGGCATCACCCACATGGGCAAACATCTGATAATACCTGATGAAGTCTTTGCTGTCATCAGTGACTGTAATTTCTGTTTTCATATCTAAGACTGGATCAAAATATCCTTCCATCCATCCATCATCCATCCATCATCCATCCATCCATCCATCCATCCATCCTTCCATCCATCCTTCCTTCCATCCATCCGTTCATCCATCCATCCTTCCATCCATCCATTCTTCCATCCATCCATCCATCATTGAAATGTACCACGTAAAATAATAATTGAGGGATTCAGAATTGAAACATATGACCTAAAAAGGGGAAAAAAAATTAATTCTGGAGACTGCAGTGACTTTGTGCTTCCCATGAAAGTGTCTCCAAATGAAGTGTTGTCTGTGCTTTATCACTGATGTTTGAATTTCACTGAGGTTCTCCGTAATGGAAACCTTTCATGTTCATTCTTCCTTTCAGAGAAAGTAGAGCACAATAATTGTAATATTGCTGAAAAGACCTATTTGCTTTTTTACTTGGCTAAAGTTATGCTGAAAATAGAAATATTTGACCTTACTTTATTGTTTGAACTGCTCATAAATTTAGCTTTGTTTGAATGTTTCTGTGAGTGACGTTTGTTTCCTGAAGCTGAACAGCTCATAGTTGTATAAACAAGTCTGTAAACTAGATATCCCATTCAGTAATACCAACAGTGAAATTTCATGTCTTTTATCTGTATTTAAACAAACTCACAGAATGTTGCCTGGAAGCACAAATTGTGTTGCTCTCTATGTGGCTGTGGTAGCTGAAAGATGCATATTGGGCAACTGAATTAAAATTTATGTAATAAACTATTCACTTTGATTATTAAAAAAAAAAAATCTGGCTGTTGCAGATGGAATTTTTGCCTGGTTTAAAGATAAATATTGGATAGCTGAATTAAAATTTATATAATAAACTAATCATTTTTATGGTAAAAAAATTCAACAAGACTTGGCATTGTTTAATTTCTCTTTAATGTTTGAATTGATGATTTGGAGGTATTTTCCAACTTTAATGATTCTCCTGGAGGTGCCAAAACTCTTTCCCAAACTCCAGCTGGGATGAAGGTGCTCCTGTGGTTTCTTCTGATGTTACTTTGCTTTTTGGTTCTCTGGTGGAAAAGGGAATTTCTGCTGGCATGGTGAGAGCAAACTTGAGCAGCAATTTTTGCCAGGTTGGAGATGGACAGAGCTCTTGGGAATAGTTGTAAATTCCTGTTTTCTCTCAGCGCTGTGGACTTCATCTTTTAGTGGGCAAAAATAATCAGGAACGGTGTGATTTAAAGTCCATGTCTTAGGAAAAAAATCCCCAAATTGAAGTGTTTCCATTTGCTTTCTGCAATGAAGAAAACAAAGCTGGGTCAGCTCTTCAGCCTCCCAGTTTGACATTTCACTACAGTGACCTTGAGGACAAATTCTCTCTTTTTTTTTTTTTTTTTTTTTTCAGCTGCAGTCGCCTCCGAAACATTCAGAGCATCCTGACACAGAGCAGCAAATCTCAGCCTGATGGAATCCTCTGCATTTTAGGTTAGTGTTACATTTTTTGTTCTCATTATACTGAAAAAGATACCACGAGTTTCAGAAAGAAGAAAATCATCTCCTTCCTGCTCCAAGCCCCAGCCTGGTTTCTCAGGGAATCAACAGTTCATTATTACACTCCCTACTCCTTGCACAGTTTTTCAACCCATTTATTAATATTGGGTAAAGAATTTTAAAGAGTGGCCTAAGAAATCTGGGAAGCAGTTAGGAGTTAAATGTTGGCACATAAACAGCATGAGGTTTCAGTGCTTTATTTCTTCTGGGATTGGGAGAAAAGGGCAGCAGGAAATAAAGGTGCATGTGCAAGTGTGCTGTGGGAAAATAACAGGGGTTTTGTACTGCTTTATTGCTATTTCATTGACTCTTGTTTCCTATTATATAATCAATGTCAAGATATTAAAGGAAAAATGCTGACATTACTATTGAAATCTTGAGTCCTTAGAGAAAAGGACTGGGGAGTGATTGTTTAAATGATGTATTGCAGTTAAAAAGAAGTCCTGTGTAGCCCTAAAGAAGCTCTGTGGAGGAAGTGATAGCACAGTCTGCTTTTTTAGGGTTTAATTCTATTTTTTAATGATGAAGCAGGAGAACTTAAATCTTGTTTACTCGACCACAGAATCAAGTATACCAATATTCAAGTATACCAATATTCAAATATACCAATATTCAAATATACCAATATTCAAATATACCAATATACCTCTAGTATGTATTTATATATAAAAGTAGATATATATATATATATGAAAATTTATAAATTTATATAAACTCACTCTCTTTTATTCAGTGCTAACTGTACAACATGACCCTTCCTCCCCTGCATTTTCTGGGGTAAGAGGTTAATTCTCTGGCTAAGTAGTAACTGTACAGCCAGAAGCTCTGTGAGGTCACTGTGTCAGTCTTCCAGTGAAACTTAATCATACAGGATAAACTCCTGAGGTTTTACCTTTGCTGCTAATTTAATTTCATAAAACATATTGACTGATGACACGGCACTATTTCTTAATTATTGTTAACTCTGAGACTGCAGAAAGTCCCAGGTAAAGAACAGTCCATAAAAATATGGCCCAGCTTTAAGGAAAGCAAAGGAATTGGTTTGTGTAATCCTCAGTGTCGTGTGGAGGATTTAGTTCTTTTCATAAGAACATACCTTTAAATAAATAAGCACTTGTGGTATGGAAATGCAGGAGTTGTGTTTTCTTGGGAGATTTGTGCTTTGCCCTGATCTCTTCAGCACCCACAATGGAGCTCTTGTGTGCTCTGCCCTGGCTCGTGTAGCCTGCAGAATTTCTGGCATAACTTCTATGAAACAGGTATGTCACTGTTAGAAATGCATTAAATCTGTCATCAGACACAAGCTTCAGGTGACAAAAACCATGTAGTTTTACATCCTGAGTCCTCTTGACTCATGTGGGAAGTGGATACTCACAACTATGGATTTTTACAGTCAGTGCATGTTCTGTTTCCCTTGGCTGCTTTTAATGGTCTGGAGTTAATGCAGTTCCCTCACCTCAACTTCACTTTCATACTTGGCTGTGAGATAAAACCAGTATAAACTTCCACAGCTTTCCTTCAAGTTCATTAATATTTGTACTGAAATCAAACTCAGCACTGTGAGATCCCAGAGAGAGAGACAAGAACTGGCCCACTGTTGATACAAGTATTTAAATGTAGTTACAGCTGATTTTTTTAAAAGAATCCTCTAATCTGATGTTGAAGTGGTTGCAGGGTAACATTCCTGCATTCTTCCTGGGAAGAAAAGGCCTCACAACTGATAGGAAAAAGGAATTTGGAGGATGGCATGTCTTTAAAAAGCTGTGGTGTCTCAGCCCAGTGTGTTGCTGTTCAACTGGTCTACTTAAACTATACTGTAAACTGTTTTTTATGGTAGTGGTGTTTCTTGGCATCCTAGCTTTCAGCAGATTTTCAGCTCGTGGTTCAGTTGCTCTGGTTTCTGAGGATGTGCACTCAGTGTGAGTAGGATGTGTCTGTAACTCACTGGAGTTGTAGCTGCTCTGATTGTGGATTAAACTGTTTCACCATTCAGCACACCTGAGCTGAGCTTTTGCAAATATTGATATTTACTTTTTATTCTCCTCGAAGAGTGTGGGGATACTTTCAAGGCTGTTCCAGTGAATCTCTATTTTACCTTGGTTCTGTTCACACATGGCTACTTTTTTAGATTATTTTTTTCTCTGTTATATCCATCCCACACAGAGCTCTCCCACGTTCTGAGAGCATTTCATACATTGCGCTGATTGTTCATCCCATTGCTTTTCCAAGCGGAGACTATTTTAAAGATTATTCTGCCAGCACTTCCAGGATTGTGTATTATTTTTGGGGATCTCTAAAGGTGATGTGTCCATTCCCTCCAGCCTCTCCCTGCTGCCCCCACGTGCATTTTGCATCGCTGCTGGCTCTGTTGAGTATCTTGCACCCACTTTATCTTAGCGAGCAGACAGATTTTTTTTTTTTTCCTTCCCCCCCCCCCCCCCGATTTGGCCAGAATATTTTCTGCCAATTTAGCAAACTGAATGGAGAGCAGGAGCGGCTCGTCGGGGCTCAGCCGGACTCAGTGTGTGCCCACACCCCGCTGAGGAGCTGGGAGCAGGCTGGGGAGAGTTACCAAACTCCCAGCTCAGCTGGAGACAGGCGTCGGGGTTTCCTCATTAATGGCTTTGCCCATTGTTCTGGGGAGGACTCCTGATATGCTCTCGGGGGTATCTTATCTTGGTCATTGTTTCATTTCCTGTTTGTTTTCTGCTAGCTATCTCTTCCTTTAACTCCATATGTTTCTGTTAGAATAGCACTAAAGCCTCGCTGTGAAAGCTCCTGTCTAGACGGGATACTTGAAAGACCCGAGTAAACGATAAATCCCAAATATTCTGCAGAATTCGTGGTTTTATGTTAAACACGTACCTTCCTTGCGTGTCTGTCTGTGCTTTGCAAGTAATAAATTCACCCTCTATTATAAAAGTTAATTTTGTCAGCTGTCTTCCCTTAGCATCCTTTTGTTTTCTCTTCCCTTCCTTCTGTCATTTGCTGTAAAAGCAGGGGTTTAGAGTTTGGCTTGGAAGATTTTCTCTGCTTGAAGCTGCTGTACCCAGATAAAATCTCAAACTCTTCAAGTGATGGTGACATCATAACTGCTTTTTTTTTTTTAAATGAGGGCAGTTTCTCTTTTTATTTTTTTCCTGATCTTTCAGAAATTAGAATCCCAGGATCATAGAAAGGTTTAGATTGGAAGGGACCTTAAAGATGCTGTAGTTCCAACTCTGTGCCACGGGCAGGGAACACCTTCCACTATCCCAGGTAGCTCCAAGCCCCATCCAGCCTGGCCTTGGACACTTCCAGGGATCCAGGGGCAACCACAGCTTCTCTGGGCACCCTGTGCCAGGGCCTCCCCACCCTCACAGGGAACAATTCCTTCCCAATATCCCATCCAGCCCTGTCCTCTGGTACTGGGAAGCCATTCTCCCTTGTCCTGTCACTCCATGCCCTTTCCCCAAATCCCTGTCCAGCTCTCCCAAAGCCCCTTTGGGCACTAGAAGGGGCTCTGAGATCTTTCTGGAGCCTTCTCTTCCCCAGGCTCAGCACCTCCATCTCTCTCAAGCTGTCTGTGCCAGATTACTGCTCCTCTGAGCCATCAGAAGGTGCTTTAGTTAGGCAGGTAATCAGTGAAACAGATTATCTTCAGGACATGTGTGTGCTCACTTTCCAAGGCTGCAGGTGATTCCAAGGAGACTGATTACATTTAAATGGTGTTCCCTTAAACGATGTGACAGTTTCTTCCTGAGAGAAGGGAGTTTCCACTTGTTTGTACCTAAAATCCCACCTAGACACCAGGCTTTGGCAGCAATATTTGTGTGTCGAGTCCCATTGAATTCCAGGTTACATTGGCGTGCCTGCTTTCATGGGGCTGAAAATGTAAAAAAAAATAGAGGGACATGTATGAATGAGAGGTCAGAAATAGCAGGAGAATGAGGATTCAAAGGTTATGGCAGGAAAAATTTTTGAGGGGTGAGAAAGCCTGGACAGATACGAGGCAGCTTTTCACCAAATATCAGATACCTTTGGGAGCTGCTCAAAGTTACTGAGCAAACAGAGTTTATTAAGATGTGGGATTCAGTAACTGGATGCAGACACATCATCTGATTACCTCTTTAAAGCTGAAGCTTAACATGAAAAGGAGCATAAATAGGAGAAGCTGAAGTTTGTTCCAATTTTTGCCAAGTTCAGGTGAGTCTTGACTGGTTTGGTTTCCAATTCAAGTCCTGAGACTGATGTTCAGGCCATGTTATTACATTATCAGTGTCCTGATCTCTCCTTTAGCAGTGGTAACAAACCCTAATTTGTTGGCAGCCATTCCACTGAATCCTAATATATCTTGATAGGAAAACTTGCCATTAGAGGAATTTTTTGGCAGTCAAGACTGGTGACCTCTGTGAAATGTGGATGGCAAAGATGCTGCTTTGTGTGCAGTTGCACTTGTTTCAGAAAACTGGATTATTTATTACAGTAGAATTATGACTGTGACTGTCATCCAGAGAGATGGAGGTTGATGAAAATAGTTTCTAAATCTAAATCTGTGGCCTCATTCCTTTCTTCTTGTATTTATCTTCTGTCTCTTCATGCTCCAGGTCTTCATTTGTTTTCATTTAAATTTCCCAAGGACCAGGAAAGGTTTCCTTGGAAGCTCTTTGTGCCCCACATGTTTTGTCAGAACATCTTTTCACAATTTGTCAGAAATCTGCAGTGGCTCTCTGGTGACTCAGGGATTGCTCTATAACACTGATAAGATAATGTTTAATCATGTATTCTAAAGCAGGAGATTTGGGTCACAGGATTAGTTTGTTAGGAAGCTTCAATCAAGAACATATTAATTAGAATGCATCCTGCATCCAGACAGATGTTTGAATTACTAGAAAAATGGAATTTTGGATGCAGAGCACTGCAGAAAACAAGACATTTAAATTTTTAAAGGAATATTTGTGGATTCAGGTTGAAAGGGGGATGTCAGCAGGGAACAGCGATCTTGCAAAAACTCCTTTTTCCCTACCCTGTTCTCTCAGTGTGTTCAGCTGGGGAGTTGAGGTCATACTCCTGCTTTAAGGTTTAATAAATTGGGGAAGAAAACACACTTTTCAGGTGTGCAGTGTTAGGACACACAACAGTTCTGTGGTTTTGCTTTTGCAGGGATAGACAGTCGATACAATGAGGGATGCAGGGAGCTGGCCAATTATCTGCTCTTTGGTTTGTACAACCAGAACAACAATGACATTGAAAGGACAGGCTTTCCTGAGGAAGTTCTGGATGGTGAGTAAAGTTCTCAACAATTTTACCTGTTCTGGAGAGAAGATGAGCAGAAAAAGGACATGTAAAAAAAAAAAAAAAAAAAAAAGAAAAAAAGGTCATTAAGTCACAAGTTGTCTATATATGCCTGAAAAGATCTTCTTAGAAACACTGCTGAACATAAAAAGATGTATTTTATATGTTTGATGCTCCACAATTTATCTCAAATGTCAGCTTACACAATTGCAGTCCATTAGTTCAGTCTATGTATGCGTGTACACGTTATTAATCATTGTGTGATCACACCTCTGCACTTCTAAAGCACTTGAGCTCTTTTTTATTTCACCACATCAACTCACCTTTGTCATACTTGGAATGGAGCCAGTCCCTTTGATCACATCTTATTATTCCCTTATTTGCATGGAACTTTTGGATATCTCCCCTGTAGGCTTTGGTGTGGATAGTGTTTAGTTGAAGCAGCTCTGATGTAATGTCAGGCAAGAGCAGCTGGAGTTGAGAGTTCTGTGAGTGCTCTGGGAAGACTCCTCCTGACCCTCTTGGCTGCACAAAGCACAGGCTGATGCAAGTCCTGTGCAAGACTTGGGAATGACCCCCCAGTTGTCTGGAACAGTAACAAGTGCTCTTGTACTTGGAACTGTCTGTGGCTGCCAGCTGTTTCTTCAGCTCCTTTAAAAGAAATCAGGAGTTGCACTGCTTTCAGATAGCTGAACAATTTCCTTTTTTAATGAGGTGCATGATAGAAAAAATGTTTTCTGTTCAGTTTCTCTCGTGTATGGAGTCCTGATGCTGGAATATTTGTTCTGCTTGTTGCAGATATAATCATTTTAATAAAACCTGACAGTGTTCATCTGTACTGCAACCCTGTGAATTACAATCATCTTTTGCCCTATGTGGCACACTGGAGGAACTTGCATTTCCACTGTCTGACTGAAAATGAGGTAAGTGAAAAATGAATGCAGACAAGATTTGTTAATGAATGTGTTAATGAACTGATCCTTCAAGTGAAACTTTTGAAAACATTCTTTCCAGAAGCTTTTTTCTCTTTCCTTCTCAGCAGGGGAGTGATATGTGTGTTTATCTGGGTATTAATCATTTGCTAAAGTGTGCAAGAAGAATATGTTGTCAGTAATTTTATTTGCTGGAGTGTGAAGACAAGTTGCTCCTCTCTCCCACTGATTGCTGTTGTTTGACCCGAGTCAGTGATCTTTTAATGAGGAAAAAATGTGAGTTGTGAAAAATGCAAAATGTTACTCAAGTATCACAGTCAACACTGAGATTTCCCACATCAGACTTGTTTGCTGCCAGAACAATGTTTGCATTGGTTGCCAGTAGTTTTAGAATATTAGAAAACATGGGCTTAGTAAGTCCTTAAAAAAAAAATAAATCATGATGTATATTCATTTTAACTATTAATTTTTTCTGTCGGGAGCTATTAACCTCACTTCCACTGCATCACATGACTGCTGTTTCATCTTGAACTTAAAAGTCAAAGTATTCTAGAAAATGTGCACTTACTGTTGTCAAGTATTTTTAGAGGAGTAAAAAATGAAAATACTCTTGATCTGAGTGTAGAATAAGGACTTCTTCATTCCAGTGGAGACTAGAAATGCTGCTTTTTACATTGAGTTCTGTGTAGTTCCTTTTTTAAGTTAGAATTACACTGAATTCTGCAGGGAGTGTGTTTGGAGCCTGTGATGGTGAATGACACCAGTGGAAAAATGAATGGGAAAATCAGGGAGAGAAACCTTTTGTTCTTCTGAATTTCCAGCTTGGAAGTGATGGGGCTTATAATAGACTGATTGTGTTTTTATGTGTCTGGTTGATACCTTAGATTACAGAATTAGGAAATAATTCAGATTACGGGGGACCTCTGGAGCTCATCTGGTCCAACCTCGTGCTTCACTGGTGAGATCAGATCAGGTTACTCAAGGTCTTTTTACAGCTGGGTGTTGAAAGCATCCAGGGATGATGACTGCAGAACCTGGCTGGCTGCTCCATTTCCCCTCTGTCCTTCTAGTGAAAAAACTGTTTCCTTTTGTCAAACCCAAACCTGTCTCGTTTGAAATCATGGCTTGTGTCACCACCAGTGTGGAGAACCTGATTTCACCATGTCAGTAATATTGTGGTGGGTTTGAGGTGCAGATATTGAGCAAGCCTGGATCTCTCCTTCTGGGACAAGTGCTGCATCCCACTGATTGTGGTGGCCTTTCACTAATCTTGCTCCAGTTTATAAATACCTTGTCCATGGATCCCAAAACTCGTTGTGGATACAATTCCAGGAGTGCAGCAGAGAGGGATAATTCTTGTTAGGATAGAACAGCTGAACTCCAGGTTAAAACATGCCACAGCAAAACCTAAAGCCTGGCTTCACAAGGCTTTTCTGCTGCCAGAATCCCTGCTGAAGGGCAAATCTGATGCTGGGAGAGCACGTGCACTTTGGAAACAGGAACAGAGAAGTTCTTAGCACACAGTTGCCAGTGCAACTGCAGTCTCAGCTGTTGAATTTTAAGCTTCATCTGCTTATGGGCTTTGATATGATTTATTGTGGTAAGCAGGAGCCTTAATCACACAGTGTTGCCTTGAAATAATGATGTAACTGGCAAGTTAAACCTTGCTTTTCATGGAAATGAGGGGAAAGGTTTGATTCTGGAGGCTGAAAATACGGTTGTACTTAATTTCTGTTTGGTGTGAGTGAGCTGAGCGCTTCCAGTCACATTCCCCATGTATAAGAATTGCCACTTTGCTAGATTACTGCTGAAAGACAAACAAAACCTTGCTGTGTCAGGCTTTAAATGCATCCTGTTTACAGGAGAATTGCCTGCAGTGGCTTTTAAGTGCTTACTTTAGCAATAGAAATAACTTCATAAAAATGAAACCAAAAAAGTGCAAGAATTTTCGAAATAAATAAAGCAGTGCTGGCAAAACATAGAGCTTCTCCTTCCATTTTTTCCTTCCCTATTTGTTTTAACTAGACCACAGGAATTTAAGAGAATATCCTAGTTACTGGGGAGAAAAATCCCATATTACTAAAAAAATGCCCACATTCAAAGTGGCCAAATAGGATAAAAAAAATGGAAATTTGCTGTAGTAAGTTTTGGGATGTCACAGTTGAACTGGCTATATTTATTCCTGCAATAGTAGATTATGAGCAAGCCTTTAGCACCCTGCCAAACCCAAGTTCTTATTCCAATGACATTTTTAAGTCCTGAGAAACTGGCAGTTATTTGGGGCTTGGCTTTCAACTGCAACTTTGATCTGGCTTCCTGGGATTGAAGAAGGAACACCCCACAGAGGAGCTGGGGCTGCATCTGAAATTCAGACTTGGCTTAAAAGGACTTGTTCTCAAAAGAAATGTGTTGGGTGTACCCTGAAGCTCACAAAAAGTTCAGAATCGTGTCATTTGCCTTGATAGGAAGCTCAGAACACTGCACATAAAGATAAAATAACATAGGTAAAACACCTCTGCCTTCTGATCTTGCTCCAGAAAACAAGTGGCTCTTGAAGAAGCAAGCAGGGCTAAGCCTGTTGGTTCCAGACTTGCTGCTAAACTGCTTTTCAGGTCAAAGTCAGTGTGTTCTCAGGTTTGTTATAAAAATGACTTTGGTGTGATTTGTCTCTTCAGTCTGGTTTTTATGCTTTTTTTGAGTTAGGATATTTGCTCTTCAGTCTACTGAAGTCTTTGGTTCAGACAGTATTGTATGAGGCTTCCTCCTCTTCTTGCCTCCTCCTTTTCCTGCAGTTCACCTCTCCCTTCGACCAGAACTGCTTCTCGTTGCCTAATCTGTGACCTGGGGCTTATTCTGTCATTGATTTTCCTTGCTCAGTGTTGTTTAGCTGGTAATACAATATCTTATTTTATTTTTTTTCCCCTTCAGTGGCACGTTTTTCATGGCACGTCAGTTGGTATCCTCAAAATGACTTTTATCTTTCAAATCCAGATGTCGAAAGGCTTCACTGGAAGTTGAAAACAAATTCTGTAATTATGCATTCATATGTCATGATAAAAAACCTTGCTTTGAAGTTTGATGATTTTTTTTTTTTTTCAATTTCCATTGGCTTGAGTAAATCCCTTCCATGATGGGATTTCCAAAATACAGAAAGAGGTGCTCAAACTTCTGGAGGCTGTAGGTGATATTTTAATGCTTTGCATGCTTCATCTTTTCTTTCCTACCAATCAAATTAGAGCATGCTTAACCCAGTTTGACTTTAAATGCCTTCTTTCAGTACGAAGATGAAGAAGCTGCAGAGGAATTCAAGATTTCCAGCTTTGTGGACATGGTCCGGGATTGCAGCCGCATCGGGATCCCCTACAGCTGCCAAGGTAGGGTGGGTTATGCTCAGAGTGGAAGTGTTTTGCACCCTGCAGCTTCAGGGAATGAAGATTTCCTTGCCTTAGGAGAGAAATAAGGATTAGTCAGTCATTAGTTTCTTTTTAACCTTTTTTTCCTTAAGAGTTGAATTTCTTTCTGAGAACTGGGAGCCCTCAGAGTTAATCTGGGGAGTGAATGCAGAGAAATGATTTGCATTCAGAGCAGTGTCTTGAGCTGCTACAGAAGTTCTCTGTTCCCATGGGAGCTCCAGATAAATCCTTCTTTATGGAAGGGAAGAATAAACATTTCTTTATGCAAGTTTCCTTTTTTAGAACTGGAAAAAAAGCCTGCCCTGCACGGCTTCCTGTTGGGATCTGGAGCCAGCCTTGAGCCTCAGCAATGTAATCCTGCATTCTTTTTTTATTCCTAATTCTTTATTGCTTCCCTTAGGGAAGGCTGATACGCTCTGACTGCCTGGAAAGTCATTAATGGAAGTGCCAGGAGGAAGAGTTTTCCTCTCCCCTAACTTAAAATTTTGATGAAATGGGGATGATGGGAGAAATTCTTCCCTGTGAGGGTGTTGATGCCCTGGCACAGGGTGCCCAGAGAAGCTGTGGCTTCCCCTGGATCCCTGGAAGTGTCCATGGCCAGGTTGGATATTGGGGCTTGGAGCAACCTGGGATAGTGGAAGGTGTCCCTGCCCGTGGCAGGAGTTGGAATGGGATGAACTTTAAGATCCTTTCTCGTCCAAACCCTTCTGGAATTCTCTGATGTTGACATGTTCAAGGCAAAGTATTTGAGCAAATGGTGTAACCAAAGCTTCCTGTTTATTATCTTGAATTTTAATTGCTAGTCAGCTTGTAGTGAAGTTTACAAGGAGATGTGGAATATCCTGAGAAATAAAACCACAAAAATTAGGGCGTAGAGGAGCTTCTAAAATTACCACCTGCACAAAAAAAAAAAAAAAAAATTCTCGCTTCAAGATTTTCAGTTGTACAAAGATGGGATAATTAAGACCCTTTGTGAATCCCAAGAGCTCAGGGAGAGCTGAAGTGCCAGGATTCCTGAGGGGAAGTTGCTGTGCTTGCTTTGCAGGCCACCTGCAGATATTTGACATGTTCATCGTGGAGAAGTGGCCGATCGTGCAGGCCTTCGCGCTCGAGGGCATCGGGGGCGACGGCTTCTTCACCATGAAATACGAAGTGAGTGCTTCCCTTTGTCCTCTCCTTTCTGAAGCAGAGGTTAACTCGTGCAGTGGTTTTGTTTGAAAAGCACTTTTTGAGATGATCTGACTCACTGTTCAAGTGAGAAGCTAAATTGGATGAATTTTGTTTTTTTTTTGGGATCTTGTAAAACTGCGGCAGGATGGAGACTCCGTGGTGTTGCTGAGATTCTGTTCTGGATTACACAGCACTTTTTCCTGGATAAACCATTATTTGAACATTCTCCCCAGGCCTCTGGTGTGATTTAGAACTTCTTTCCTTTCCTTCTAGAGCCACCTCTACCAATAACCAATTTTTTTATCCCTGGATGGATTTTTTTTTTTTTACCCCTAATTTTTTAGATGGGCTCTAGATGTTCAAGAGCAGAGCAGGAGGAGCTGATTAGTGACAAGCACCTTGAGATGAGCTCAGAAAATAAGAAAAGACTATTTCTTGGGTCGCTGGTTTTGGCTGAAGAGATGCATCTCCTTCTCTCACTGACATTGTATATTCATGGATCATCATACCCTGCTGAAAAGGGCAACAGTCAGGAGTTAATTGTTCCTATATTTTATAATGATTTGCTGTTTCACTCTGAGCAACTTGTGTCATTGATTTGCCCATTTATTAATTATGCTCTGAACAGCATTTTCAGATGACAGCTTTGCATTTTTGTGCTTGTTTAAAGCTTCTTTGATTTTATTTTTTGAATCTCTGCCACAGCAGTGCAGATGTCCCATTTTTTTTTAATTGCTCCTTCATTTTTACAGCCACAGTGAGCTTTTGTCTGACTCCTGATAGCTGGAAAACTTCCAGAGAATTAATAGTGCCATTGTTAAAGTCTCAGCATATCTAGAATTGTATATGCTTGCTCAGAAATATGCTTTGTGAGTTCTTATGCCTTTCTCTTTCCACTGGTTCCTTTCTTCAGGTTTTTTTTTTTATTCCAGCACCGGTTCTGTAACACCTTGTGGTGTGAACCTGCCCAAACCATTAAACACAGAGTGCAAACAGATGAGCATCTTTGGGGAAGGCTATAAATCACCCTTCTTGATGTCTGAAATGAGTCAATAAGAATTTGACTGGCAATTCAGGAGTTGTTTGTGTCTTTAATTGCCCTTTAATTACTCCAGTTCATTTCACAAATCCGTAGAGGCTCTGAAAAAAAATATTCAGCCCCGGTGGCACAGACAGAACCTCTCGTGTGATCCAGGGAGAGCTGATGCTGTCTCCAAGCACTCCTGAATGCTGAAAAAGGAGCAGGGAAAATTCTTGGACTCCTTTAAGAGCAATCATGTTGTCTCTGGCAGTCCAGCCAGCTCCAGGTGGAGTTCTTGTTTCCTTCCTCCTTGAAATCATGAGGGGATTTCAAATGGGAAGTGACATTCTTAACTTTTTACGTGTTTGTGTGGTTGTGTGTCAGGCAGCTGCTCTGTGTCACTGGTGGGGGAGGAATCCAGGCTGGAAGTGCATTTGGGATCCCTGTGAATGATCTATAAATTAATCCTTCTGCCATTATTTAAAAGGGGAAGTTTTTTGGTGCATTTTTAGCTTGGATTTTCCCTCTGAGATTTTCCCTCTGCTGCGTGTTCTCTTAGATTTGAATATAATTGAAGGATGGTAATTCAGGATTTTTTTCCCTGTTTTTTTAAAGGCAATTGCTCTTTTTCTGCATAAATCAGAGTTGCTCCAGATGCTGTAATTTAGAATATTTACTGTATTTATAGGAATGGAATGGAAATGAGGTCTGGAACATAATTATTAACATACCTAATTACATGTTTACCTGGAATAATTGTAAAGCAGTGGGTTAAGAAAATTCCAGCCAGTGTTGAATTTTTAACTGAGTGATGGGGAATTGTTCAGATTCAAGTATCCCTTAAGAATATATTTTAAAACATTATTCTCATATGCATCATCCTGCTACTTGGAAGAAAATATTGCAAAGTTAAACTGTCTTAGCCTAAATTTATATCAGCTTGGAGCAAGTATTGGCTGATGCTTAGGGTGAGTAACCCTGGAATTGGCTCTTGGCTGTCCTAACTCAAAAAACTCATCTTGTCCTTTTGTCTGCACCATCTCATGCAGTTTTTTTGCTATTAAATTGAGAAACATTGTGAAATTATTTTTTGGAGGATGCAAAGAAAGCTTTGCACAGAGTTCAGACCCTCACTGGTCAGGTCTTTTGTAACAGAGTAAAAATATTTGTGAAATCAGAGGAAAAAAATATTTGTGAAATCAGAGTAAAAAATATTTGTGAAATCAGAGTAAAAAAATATTTGTGAAATTAGAGTAAAAATATTTGTGAAATCAGAGTTAAGGAGCAGTGTTAGACAGGGCAGTGTTCCCCAATGCTGTCTCAGCTGAATCTGTGGCCTTTTCTGTGGTGCTTTTCACAGAAATGTGTTTAAAATCTCTTTCAGTTAATGGATGTCAGTGCTGACTTGTGGAAAACCTACAGCAAAATGGATCCTGTATCCTTGGAGGATTTGCTTTTTGAGGTAATGCAGGTGAAATGTTCTGCCTCAGCTCCTGCTTGATGCAAGCAGAGTAAAAGTGTTGTGATTTTGTTTGGTTTTAATTAAGTTTATGGGCTTAATCCACAGGCTCTGCCTGCTGTTGCTTGCAGGGTCTTCTCCCATTTCTTGAATCTACCACAAGTTCTGCAAAACACTAAAATAACTTGCCTTGGTTTCCTTGAATTTATTTTGTAGAAAATCTCCTAAAAAATCTTCCTTCATATCATTAAACCACGTGCAAAATACATGAAGTTGCTGTGGTTTTGTGTGTTAATCCTCCTTTTGCAGCAAGGAGGGTAAAAAAAAAAATCCCCTTTAACACACTACCATTCTTCCAGGATTAAAAAAAAAAAAAAAAGCATTTTTCAGATGTTTGGAGCTCCTTTAAGTGGGGAACAGTGACACTCAGTGGCTGCCCTGATGCTTTGGGAAATAAAAATAGTGGGAAGGGATTCTCACATGAATGCCATGCTCTGATCTCAGTGCTAGAGGAGAAAACATTGTATAAATATTAGTATTTATAATAACAATTTATAATTTATCAATATTTATAATTAATAGTATATATGTTTTATCATTATTGATATATATATAATTTTTTATCTGTTTCTAGCTGGACAACAATTTAATATGTACAAAATTTAGCAGTAATTATCCTTTATTAATAAAATATTAGTGGTTCACACCAATTTGGTTGTTCAATCAACTGCTGTAAAAAAAATTAAAATGTCCTTGAGTTTTTACAAGGCTCTCAGTCTAAGTAATCACTCTCTGATATTTCACTTCCTCTCTCTGTGTGGAAGTGAGATTAATGTCTGGGATTTGTCCTACACTCTGAGCAGGTCTATCTATCATAATTTGAAGTTTTCAACCTGAAAGTAGTTGTTAAATTGACTTAAATGTTCTGAAAAAAATAAACATCAACCACACACCCACAAAAAACCACCCTGAAACCCAGCAGAATGTCCTTACCTTCTAAAATATATTTATTTTCCTGAGCTTGTTGTTTTGTGGGAATTTTTTATTCCAGTGAAACGTCACCTTTGCCTTAATTTCTCTTGCCTTGGGAAGTAATGTCAAATATTTTCCTTCTAGGATTTAATGATTTTTGAGCACCAGTGGACCAACTTTTTTGCAAATTTTGACACTGAAATTCCCTTCATTCTGGAACTCTCAGAATCTCAGGCTGGGGAGGTAAGCCTGCTTCAGCAATCCTTGAGAATCCTGCTGGTATCCATGCAGAAGGAATAATTATTCAGCATTATATTGCTTTTTTTTTTTTTTTTTTTTTTTTTTTTTTTTTTTTGTTTTTTTGTTTTTTTGTTTTGTTTTGTTTTGTTTTTTGTTTTTTTTTTTGTTTTTTATTTTTATTTTTTTTTTCTTTCCCTTATTCCATCTCAGTTTTCCTGTTTGAGAAGTCAAAAATGTTTGGTTTGGGTTTTTAAAAGTCACCACCCACCTTAAAAATCCATGGTATGGTGGCTTAGGAGTGCTGGGGTAATTCAGTCCAGTGTTTGCTCACTGATAATTGAATTTCTATCTGCACAGGAGATATTTGTAGGTAGATTAACTTGCATTTGGATGGAATCTGGTATGTGCAGGGCTTAACAAATGGAATTTGCACATCTCAAAGCTCAGACATAACTGAGGGGGTAGCACAGAGCATGGGAGAAAACAGCACAGGATTTCTGGGGGTGGCTGTTGCTTTTGAAGCATTTTGATGCTTTTTTGATGCTTTTTGGTGCATTCTGAAACATTTTGTTGCTTTTTTGGATGCATTCTGAAACATTTTGTTGCTTTTTTGGATGCATTCTGAAACATTTTGTTGCTTTTTTGGATGCATTCTGAAACATTTTGTTGCTTTTTTGGATGCATTTTGAAACCTTTTGATGCTTTTTTGGATGCATTTTAAAGCATTTTGATGCTTTTTTTGGTGCATTTTGAAGTGTTGCTTTTTGGTGCATTTTGAAGCATTTTGATGCTTTTTTGCTGCATTTTGAAACATTTCATTGCTTTTTGCTGCATTTTAAAACATTTTGATGCTTTTTTGATGCATTTTGAAACCTTTTGATGCTTTTTTTGGTGCAATTTGAAACATTTTGTTGCTTTTTTGGTGCATTTTGAAACATTTTGATGCTTTTTGATGCATTTTGAAACATTTTGATGCTTTTTGGTGCATTTTAAAACATTTTGATGCTTTTTGGTGCATTTTGAAACATTTTGATGCTTTTTGGTGCATTTTAAAACATTTTGATGCTTTTTTTGGATGCATTTTAAAACTTTTTGATGCTTTTTTTGTGCATTTTGAAACCTTTTGATGCATTTTGAAACCTTTTGATGCTTTTTGATGCATTTTGAAACCTTTTGATGCTTTTTGATGCATTTTGAAACCTTTTGATGCTTTTTTGATGCATTTTGAAACCTTTTGATGCTCTTTTTGGTGCATTTTGAAACCTTTTGATGCTTTTTTTTAAGCTTTTTGTTGTTTGCTCTGGGGTAGTGGAAGGTGTCCCTACCCATGGCAGGGGTTTGGAGCTAAATGGGCTTTCAGGTCCCTCCCAGCCTAAACAATTCACTGATATAATATTATTAGAGATTTAGTGGTGCTTGTGTTTGTTTGTGGAGGTTGGAAGTATTTTTTGAGGGTTCAGGAATTTTCTCTGAGAAGGATAATTCAGGTTTAATTTAATTAAAGTTGTTTTACACTTCTGTTCATGTAGTTCTTATTAATTTTTGTTTTCAATTCTTCACAGCCCTTCAGAAGTTATTTCAGCCATGGCATGATCTCAAGCCATATAACAGATAACAGGTAACTGATTATTTCCTCTGGTGTCACTACTACCTCAATATTCTATTCCCATATCCCATAATGCTTAAAATTCTTTCTTGGTATCACCTCAGTATATAAAATCTCATACTGAAAATAAACCTGTGCAAAGTTTCTTCCTATCCTGGAAGGATAAGCTGAATTTTCACAGGGTTTGATGTTGTAGTTCTTGCATATACCATGAAATTTTGTGCATTATGATCAGTTCCTTCCTTCTTCAATCCCTGGAAAAGGTTGGATGAGGCTTGGAACAACCTGGGATAGTGGAAGGTGTTGGAATGAGGTAAACCAAACCATCCTGTGATTCTGTGAGAGAGTTTTAACCAAAAGTTGTTGTTTAGCTGAAGGTTCTGTTGCAAAATCCACATTTTGCTGTTTGGAGCTAATCAGGTTTTTTTTTAGCTACTTTAATCTCCACATGCTCCTCTATTTGGAATAAACCAGTGGTGTTCAATGCCTTTTATTGCTGGCAGAATTCTCTGGTGTTTTGCATTGCAATAAAAAAAATAAAATCCTTGACCTCTCCAGCTGGGTTTTGGGCCCAAAGCCAGAACTCAACCCAAAATAGTTCTGTTTGTTTCCAACATGGACATTTCAGGGTTTTTCAAGATGGTAAATTTTAAACTAAGCTGCTTTTTAAAGCAGTTTAAGATAAAAGAATCTCCTAAGAGCATTTGGGAACAGCCTTGAGATGAGTTTATAGTATCTGAAAGAAATTATCATCTTTTTAAAGGCAAGTAGATTTTTTTCTTTAGAAATTTAGCTCCTTTCACTGTGAAGCTTTGTGCAGTTTTAGTAATTTCTTTACTTACAGTGAGAAATTCAAGCAATTGGTCCATCACACTTGAAAGCTTGGATTTCATTTGTTGGTTATAAACTTCCTGCAAGTATTTTGGTGGTGATTCCCTCTCTCCTCCTCAGCCCGAGCCGGCAGCCCTTTGTCCTGTTTGGCAGCCACTCCACAAAGGACAACTTGAACTCTGGCAACTTCAATTTTCCATCTGAAGGACATCTGGTCCGAAACACTGGCCTTGGTGGAAGCACTGCTAAGCATATGGTAAGGGTTTGGAGAAGTTATCTGAGATTTTGAAGTGTTGTATATTGTCTTTTTCTTGGTTTTCTTTTTTTTTTTCATGAGTTAAATACTTAATTCTTCTTAACGTAAGGCACCATAGCAATCCATCAGTTTAAGGAACAAATTTGATTTTTTTCTTGCTCTTTGCAAGTTAAACCATAGTGGATTCTTAAACAGGAACTGCTGAAGGAGTTAAAATCATTTATTCTGTGGAAAAAGACAACTTTTGCTATAAGTGGGTGGGGGAGAAGGAAATGCTGTTTTTGAGGGTATGTATGTCCTGGCCACAAAGTGAGAAACTTCTGTGCCACACAAATTCTATTCTAATCACGTTTATTTAGCCATTTCTTAAAAAAGAAACAAAAATCCACTTTTTTTTGGGGTTTTTTTTTTGTTTGTTTTCTTTTGATAATACCATTGCGAATAAACTGGGCCGCTGCCACGCATCCAAATTCCAGCGTGTGCGCTTCAAAAACCATTGATGAAACTCTTGAAAAGCCTTTCCCAGTTCCAGGACTGTTGTGATGAAGTTGCAAAGATTTAACCTGTTTCCATTTCCAAGTACAAGCTGGGTTTTTAAACATTTGCTGAGCTCCGTGGCTCGGGGGCCGTGCCTGGGCAGGTGACCCCAGGGAGTTGGGATCCCCTGGCTGGAGGACCTGGGTGGCTCCAGAAGGCAACTGGCAGCGAAGGAGGAGAGAGGTAGAGTGTGGAGAGAGTTCCCTGCTGCCTCCAGGGGCTCTGGGAGTGGTGTGAGCCCTGAGCAGGTGGATGTGGCTGAGAGCAGGCAGTGCTTGAGTGAGGCCATGAGTTCATGAGCTTGTCCACGTTTCATGTGCAGCTGTCTCAGGGATGGATGGATGTGAGGCTTCTGGGCACAAATCACGTGTCCAGAGCTTGAGAAAAATTGTGGTTTTGCATCTGGGTGAAATCTCATCCTCCATTTGCTGCTCTAACGTTATTTCTGTAAAAACATTTTCAATTTTGTCTTTCTTTCCCTCGTTTACAATTAGTCCCTTTGAAAATGCAAGTACCGTGTTATTCTGATGTACTTGCTCCATCTGTTGTCCTCAGATTCTGATGCTGTTCTGAAAAAGGTGGTTTATTTACAGGTACAGGTGATACTGTTTTAATAGGGTGTCATGAAAATAGTAACTAAGACCAAGTGCCAGCATAGTTATGGGACCCTGACACACTTTCCTCTTCATGAAAAGAGCAGTTGACATAGGAAATTGAAAGCACAAGTCAGAGCTCATCTCCTTTCCAAAGTCTTTCAACCATTCAGGTCAAGTCAAAAGTGAAATAGACCTTTGAAAACGTAAGTTGCTTTTTCACAATCTGGTTCTGTCTGTGTTGTAAACTTCTGTAGTCTGGCAGTGCTTAGAAGACTTAAGGGGAACGTAGTTAATTGTTAATTAGTGCACCAATTTCTTTTACTGATGTCTTTTGTATCTCATTAATACTGACTGCTAGGTAGTGCAGTGTGTATCTCCAAAGGGACCTCTGGCTTGTTCAAGGACCTATTTTTTTGGAGCTACTCACGTTCCTTTCCTGGGTAAGTGCATTAAATACACCAAGGTTTATTACCTCTGATTCCATGAAAATTTGCAGCAATTAAAAGCTTTGCTTTCTTTGTAAGCATCAGGCCACAGAGTGATAAATTCTGTAGCCAGTGCATGAAATCACAGCAGATTTTGTGGGTAAAATCTGTCAGTTGTCAAGTGTACAGACCCTTTTTAAAGTATTGAACGAATATTTAAGTCCATGTTCCATATGGATTTATTAAAAAACAAACTCCAAAATACAGCAGTTAAAACTGGTAGTTGTCAGGTAACTGAGGATTTTTAGAAGGATGAAAAAAATTCTTTCACTTCTATGTTTTATCCTCTGTAATGAGTTACAGTAGCTGTATTCCCAAATAAAAAAAAAAACCACATAAAATTTTTAAAAACCATTTTCTTACGTATTTTAAATGTCTGGAAGAGTCCATGGATAAAGTCAGGTTTTAGAGTTGGAACTATATTGGGCTAAGAAAAGCTGAAGAGAGGATGGTTGGAGGATTGGAATCACAGCCTGTGGCATAAAATACTGGATAAATTCCATGTAAGATGTGCAGCAGGAATGTTCTCAGAGTGCTTCAACCAAACCCTTTTTTTTTTTTCTTTTTTTAATACAGGAAATGACAATGAGATGCACAAGCCAGCTGAGCAAGTGTAAGCTGCCAATTTTTTATCTTCTTTAACTCTTCTCTCTTTGTACCTTGTGGCAGTAGGTGAAACCTGCTTTTAGTGGCTGTTGGCATTTGCAGAGACATTTTTATTCAGAATAATGTGCATGGGACAGGGTTTCAAAGGCAAAATGCTTGTGGGGAGTTTCAGTGGGTACTTGGGGACTTGTTAAGTGTGACAGCAGCAGAGTAGGAAAGGAAATATTAATAAATTTTGCTCAAATTGTAGTAAAAAAATAATCTTAACAGTTACTTGAATAATTTAAGAAGATATTTCTTGTAAACCAAGGAGAAAACATCTCTCACACTGTAGCATCTTGCACAGATAGAAGAAAAAAGTAATTTTTTGACCAGTTTCATTTGTGTAAGATTTCTGATGCTTAGTGAAAATGCCAACGGGGAACACCCAAAACCTGTGAAGAAATTCACTGTGTTAAAGTTAGATCAAAGTTGTTTTTTTCCCAAAAGTTGGGAAGCTGCAAAGCTTCTGCACTTTTTAACCTTCTCAAAACCACACTTTGTTTATTCATGTTGATGTCCACTTCCTCTGCATGTTGTAGATCCCTGTCCAGCTTGGAGAACTCAGTAGATAATCTGCTTTGGTCCTGCTCTCTCTCTTGATAAACCAGACCTTTGCTTAGGGATTTTGTCCTCCTTGTTAGTTGGGATCATTTTAGGAGCCTGTTTTTGCTTCTGCAGAGCTGCATGACCTGGTAACAAGATATTACAGATATTAAAGATGGGTCAGTACTGTCACACTAAATACTGTTGACTCTTGGTAATTTTGAGACATAAAAATGGAGTTACTGCACTGAGCAGCAGATTTTCCTCTTTTTTTTTTTTTTTTTTTTTTTAGAGAAAACTGAACCCCAACAGGTATTTTTTCTTGCATCTACATTCTACTCAAACATTTTTGTCCTCCTTCAAAAATCCTTTGTACTAAATACATTTTAATCAAGATGAATAGAGCAGCTCTAAACAAAGCAGGGGTTGATAAAGGCAGTAATTAAAAAAACAATTCTTGAAAGCATCTCTGTATTGGTTCAAATAATCCAATTTCAACAATAATACCATAATTGGCTTTCTTAAAAAAATCCTGAACTCATTATTTTTGATTTGATTTGCAGTAAGGTCCTGTAACTGCTTCTTACAGTTGTCAATATTTTATGGAAAGTGAAGTAATAAATATCATATGAACCCTATTCATTCCAAGTTTGGCTGTACTGATTGCCTGGAGTGCATAAACCAACTGTGGAAATTGAAGGATAAACTGGGATAAGTTTTGTGGTTTTATTTTTATTTTAAGAAAATGCTTCAAAAGGAAGACAGCAGAAATCCTGTCTTGTTTTCTTTTTTTTTTTCCCCCACTGCTAGCTTTAAAATATTAAAATGGGAAGAAGAATAAGATAAAGGACACCTACTGAGGTGTTTTCTTGCAAATATATATGTGAATTTGAGGGAAAATAGGAATGGTTATCAAGTCTGGAAGAATTATGATATAAAGTAATTGCATTGCTTTGCTGGGTGCAGAGGAAACATGCTAGGTGCACATGAAAGCACAGGAAATTACAATCCAGAAATTTGAAAAAATAGTGAGAAAGCTGAATTTTATAATGATTTGCTGCTGTTGGGGATGATCAAGGACAAGCTTTGGTGCATTTTGGGGTTCCTCCATGTTTGGGACCTTTGGATGCTTTTTTCCCCATCCTTGAGGAGTGCTTTGCATTTGGCTTTAAATGCTGTATCCTTCTCTTTCCTTCCCCCTCTTCCCTCCCTCAATATTGGCAGTGGAATAATGAGAAAACTTAAAATGTAGGGACTAATTTATTTGATCTGCTCATCTTTTTGTTGTAATTTAGCAAGAAAACAGAGGCTGACGTTCCTTGGTTGAGCACACGTGGGTTTTTGCCAGTGGTTCTGGAGTTGTAAATGTGTCAATAACTGAAAGACACTCCTGGCTTCACCTGACTGTGCTTTATTTCTGTACAATTTTTTCAGTCCCCTTTTAAGAAGGGAATTGGACTAAGCTGGGATGGAGATTCCATGGAACTGTGGAATGGTTTGGGTTGGAAGAGATATTTCAAGATCATCTCATTCCAATCTCCTGCCAGGAGAGGGAGGGACAGCAGGGACACCTTCCACCATTCCAGGCTGCTCCAAGCCCCGTCCAGCCTGGCCCTGGACACTTCCAGGGATGGAGCAGCCACAGATTCTCTGGGAATTCCCTTCCAGGAACAATTCCCTCCCAAAATCCCATCTATCCCTCCCTCCCACCCCCGTCAATGTGAAGCCATTCCCTCTATCACTCCAGGCCCTGCATTTAGGCTGTGATTCTTAAACCTAAGTGCAGCAAAAGTCATCAGTAAAACACATTTTTTTTTTATTCCTGACTAACAAAAACCACCAGACACATTTATGTCAAGAGTTAACTTCCCCAGAATATCCTGTAATTTCAGCAATTTCCTTGCTCTAATTTAATTTTCTTAAAGAGAAAGCTTTACTATAAAAACACTTCTCCACTTCTTTCAATAAGGACTCCTTCCCTGCTGAGGGAGTTGTGCAATGAGAGGAAAAAATCCTTTAAAGAGAGGAGGAGGAAAACTCTACCTGTGCAGTAAATGTTGTGTTTGTATTTCTCTTCAGTACGCTGTTGTCGCAAATATATTCTGCTGTTGTAGAGGCTGTGCTTGCTGGCATTGAGTGCTATGCTAAAACTTCCACTGAATCCAAGGTAAATGAAGCCCCCTGTAATTGTTCTCTCTCTGTAATTGTTGATTTGGATTGCTTGCAGTATGAGATTTACGTGCAAACCAAAATGAAAAGCAAAATAATTCTAATTCTGATGTTTCGCTCTGTGGAGTAGCACAAGGTTCATATTCCTGGCCTCCAACCAAGCTCTGAATTCTGTTAAAAATAATAAATAAGAGAGATTTCAGACTGTGTCTGATTTTACCCATCCCCAGTTGGTTTTCCATCTTTTCATGAATTTTCCTGACGTCATAGTGAGGAAAATGAGATCTGTGAAAGAACAAATTTTAGCCTGGTGCATCAGTGTGTTGATGTTTAGTGTCTCTTGTTGATCTTATGGGTGTTCCTGGGATTTGAAAGGATGGGAAAGGATATTTTATTCTTTATTTCCTTTCTTTTTTCAGGCAAAGGAGGTGGCAGAGCAGGTGCTGCTGTCTGTGTTAGACAGCCTTGGTTTAGCCCAGCTGAAATCTGCTTTACGGTGTGTGTTTCCAGAGTTATTCATTGCTCTCACTGGATTGGCTTTTTTGGGGGAAAAAAAATAAATTATAAACTGAAAAATATTAATTTTAAACTCAACTTGCCTGACTACCAGATCTCAAGACTTTGTAATGCATTCAGCCTTTAATAATCAATATAATTATTCAATTTTCCAGTTTTCTTAATCACTTCTTTTGCTTCTGCTTCTTTTTTTCCATTTAAAAGTATAAACCACATGTTTCACCTGTACAATTTTCTGTTCTACAGCTCCAAAATTGCTTTTCACATTCAGGCTGTGAACAACCATGGCAGGTTTGTATCACTGTCTTACAGCTTCTTGTTATTAATCAGTGCTTTTCATGCATTAATAAATGAATTTTTCTCCTCTTGGAACTCCTGCAAAAAACGTTGTGTTTGATTATTTCATACAAGATGTGCTGAATGCTTTTGTGTATGAGGTAGTTCAGTGATTTCATATCTGTGGAATCTTAAAAACATTAAAGGGAATAGAAAGCAGTTGGGCAGACTAATTTTATTAACTGTTAATGAGTAGAAGCAGCATGAGCTCATTGAGTTTCCTTTAAAAAATGCTTTTAACTTAGTTGATATCACAAACTTGTGCTTATTTAATCTCTACACTAATTGACTGAAATGACCTGTACAAATAAGAGTTTATTTTAAAATAAAACGGCTTTTTTGGCTGATGTGGAGTCACAGAAAGATGATCTAATATTTAAATATTTAATTCTGATTGTTGTTGTAGAATTACTCCATTAGATAACGAGGACAGCCTGAGTTTGATCAAAACGGTAAGAAAGAATAATATTTATTTATTTAATCAGAAAATAGAGCTCAAGTGTCTGTTTTTTCTGGGGCATGCTAAGATTTTTATGTGCATACAAGTGTGAGGGCAGAGATGAGAGGGATTTCTGATGCTGGAACGGGTTTAACAAGAAATCAAAATTCAGAATAAAACATTAACACAGATTTATGATCTCAGGCTTTAACCACAATATAGAAATAGTGGTTTAGGATTTTTGACAAATACAGATTTTTGCAGTTTCAATTAAAGTATTTTAAAGTTCTGCTTTCTCTTCCTTTCCCTTCCCTCCAACTGCTGGATTGCTGCAGGCATCCATGACAGTGTTTGACATTCCAGACCTGCTCACAGGAAGAGGATGCTTGGGATCTGTTGTGTTTTCAGAGTCCTTCCTGACATCACAGATCCAGGTCAAAGAAAAAGGTGAGTGGTTTAAATTCTAACACCACTCTTGTCCTTCTGTTGGCTTTGCTGTGATGGGAAAGCCACAGGAATTCCAGTGGATGTTTTTGCTCTTACCCTGATGGGTTTGGAACGCTGAGAGAGAAGGAAGAAACCATGGAAAGATCAGAAATAAATCAGGATTTTTTTTGTAACTCTGTAGCAGCTCTGTGTATGTGAGAACACAGGAGGACTGGGAGTTAATCTGCTGTGAAAGCTTCCTTTGAACACTCAGAAATCCTTCAGATAATAAAATTTTCTTATTTACTAAAGAAATTTCAATTCTTCAAAGGGCATTCTGGAGTCGATGGGTGGTATTAGTTCGGTGGCCATGGTGATACCAGGTCAGAGGTTTGATTTGGTGACCTAGGAGGTCTTTTCCAACCTTAACAATTCCCTGCTTGCCCTGCTTTATTTGCCGTGGTTTCCCTGCAGATGGCAGCATCCATCCAGATTCCAGGCACGTTATCCTGACCGCAGCCATCCCCAGATTTGCTTCCTGGCTGGTGAGTGAGAGCACCCAACCTCAGCTCAGCTCATCCACAGAGCAGAACTTGGTCTGGGAGTGTGGATGTCTGAGAGAAAAATGGAACTTGAGCATTGAAACAGAGTGCTGTAATGTTAATGTACCCTGAATTTTTTTTTTTTAGACTTGGACAGTTAGCACTGAGTTTGAATTTGTTTCGTTTTCACCTCGTCAGGTTTTTAGCTTAAAGGTTTTTGAAGTGCACCGTTTTACTTTTAGAAATTCTGTTTATTGTGAGGCATTTTAGATCACCCCAAAAGAAAGCATAGTCTTGATTCAAGACCTTTAATGCACTACACTGTGTTAGAGAGAGAATTCCAAAAAATATGACAAAGCTGGGCTTTGCCCTTGAGCAATGTATGCTTGAACAGTAATAAAAAATAAACCTGCATGATTTCTATTTATATAGTATTATTTTAGTCTGTAAAACAATTTAATGGGGGAGAATGTGGTGCAAGAAATTATTTTGGTCCCATGGTAACACAGTGTTAAGAGCACAAAATTGTTTTTGAAACACTCTGGGCTCAGGGCTTTTTCTCTCTGTGGTACCCGAGGTTCTCATTGGCCTCAGAGCTTCTTTAATGCTTATTATTTAATGTTAGATTTGTTTTATTTATATAAATCACAATTCAAATGGAAGCTGTTTCTGGCTGCAGGTTGAAGACAGTGATGTGAAACTGTCTGAAAAGGCACAGCAAGTACTGAAGGTAAAATTAAATATTTTTGTTAAACTAAAGAAGTTAGACTTTGATGAACAGTATTTGAAAAACTTGAGCTACTACCAAACTCTGTTTTTATTATGTGTGCTACTTCTCTTCAAGACTTGCCTGTTCTGCCCTTTTTCAAACTTTGACATGCCAAATAATGAATTTTGTGTAAAAGTTTGAGGGTTTCTTTATTTCAAAGAATCACACAACCCAAGACCAAAAAGAGTCCTAATAAAACTGTGATTTCATGGAAGTCTCACTAAACGTTACTCATGGAGCTCATGTGTTTCCAAAAGTTCCTAAGACCTGATGCAACTTTCTTTTAACTTAATTAGCATGCTAATGCCTAAAGGAAAACCCTCTAAGCACTAGGAAATAAAAAAGAGTTTGGAATCTGGAAACATCTTAAATCACATGAGTTTCACATTTGTGGTGTAATTTGTGGTTCCCAGGAATGTTCATTATAAATAGATTTATTTTCATGTAATATACTTTTAGCTCTGTAGCTTGACAAACTAAAAACAAAAAGCTCAGTCTTGTGGTTGTGACAATAACTTGTAACTTCATAGCTGCTGGCAAAACCAAAATGGGGGGAAGGCTTTTAAAAATTATTTAAAAATTATTCTTGCCTTGCTCTCTTTCTCTGATCATTCTGTATCTATGCAGGATAAAACTCTTCTAAAGTTCTTGACAGATGCTGTTTGAAATGAAAATAGTTGTTCTTGGAGCAAAAGCAGGAGAAAATGTTCCTGCCTGGATTGGTCCTTGATGCAGTCTGTGATGTTGCTGTTTGTTTTTTCCTGTTCAGGAAGACAAATCTTTCTTGGGCACTTTACTCACTGGGGATGATGGAGTTTATATCTGTTCCAGCAATCCACAGGCCATGCCTACAGAAGGTGAGATGTAGTTGTTTTTTGTTTTTTTTTTTGTTTGTTTGTTTTTTCCTTGTTTTGATGGTTTTTGTTTTGTTTTTAAACATGAGAGTGAAGTTCTGGGATTCACACTCTGGTGAGCCAAACTGTGCCATCACCTTAAGCTTTCAATTTGCCTTTACAAGTTCTCTTGAATTGAATTCCATGTGTGGTTCTTTTGTCCTCAATGTCTACCTGCAAGTCCTGCTCCTGGAAGGAGAATTCCTGCTGAGCTTTGGACACTGAAGCTTTGCAGACCTGGGAGGTGGCAGGTGCCTTTTCCCTGTAATTCACATTCACAACATGCACACACACTGGCTCTTCCTGTCCTTACCAGATGAGGTGCCAGATGTTTTCTGCCTTTTTCTGTCTCTTATAAACATGAGGTTGGAGAGATTGGCCATTGCAGCAGTGCTGTGGGCTCCCAGCTCAGGGGGAGAAGGCAAATATTCCTCTCAAAGCCTCTTCCTGGAGCTGTGTTCCAGTTTTCTGCCATTGGTATTTTCTCTCAGGAATTCAGAGTTTGGCAGCACAGGTGCTCAGTGTGATACAGAAAAATGCCTGATTTTTCTCCTTCTCAGATCCCTGACACAAGATCCTTGGCAGCAGTCTTGGATTATTCCTCCTCTTTTGGTGTCTTTTCCTTCAGGAATTTAAATAATGTGAATATTCCAGGAATAAGACAGAAGACAGTTTGATAGAACTGTTAAGATTTCCCTCCCTCCTCATGCCTTGAATTAATAGATGCTTTTAAAGGCATAATGTTTTATATTCTGTGTATCTATTTTATGCAGAGGAGGTGTTGCTATCACAGTGCTGATGTGCAGAAGGTGGTGAATATGACATTAAGTGCTTGGTGCTGACAGTCTTTAGGGGAGAACCTCCAGCTTTCTTGTCTTTGCCCTGGAGTGTCAAGGATAAATAATAATTTGCAAGGCAATTAAACAGCAAGCCTCACATAAGGGAAGCTGCTTTTTGTTCTAATTGATCAGATTTCAAAGGGAAGAGGTTAATGCAGAGTGTGATATTTTGCTATTTTGCAATGCAGTGCTGTAGGCACTTGTTCGCTCAGTAAATAATTGGAGAATGCTGGATTTTTTTTTTTATTTTTTGGGGGCTTTGTTAAAACTGGCTCTTTGTGCCCCAAAGGAGCAATTTACTTTTTCTTTTTTTCTTTTTTTTTTTTTTGGAGGTCTGTGAACTTCAGTATTTTACTAACTCTTGAGCTGGAGAGTTACAAGTAGGTGCTATAAAGACCATTATGAAACACTGCAAGGAGTGTGAGATTTTTTTTTTTTTTAGGTGTCAAGTGACAATGAAGCTGATTTTGTTCCCCATTTTGTTGTGCTCAAATCTGGGTTCTGCTGAGGTTGCAGCCCTGTAATCTGGCATTATGAGATGCAAAAGGTGCATAAAATTCATGGAATAGTTTGGATTGGAAAAGACCTTAAGGAACATTTAGTTCCAACCCCTTGCCATGAGCAGGGGCACCTTCCACTAGCTCAGGCTGCTCCAAAAATTTAATTAATTCAGTTATATTTTAATTGGAAAGGTGCATTTTAAGATAACTTTTTCAAGTTTAAAATAAGCTTAGTGTTTAGATTTTTCCACTTAAACATTTTAACACTGTTTAAATGTTTAAATTTTCAGTTGTTTGAACTTTACTTGCATTGTCAATTTTGTATTTCTGGAAGTTTAAAATTGGACAGGATGGACTTATTTTGCTTTTAATTTTTAAAAAGTGCCTCAGAATATTTATGATAAGTGATTCTGTGGGGTCAGATGAACTCAGATGCAGTTGTATTCAGGGTTCCTGCCCTTGGTAACAAGATCCAGTAAAGACTGAATGGCTGTGCTCACCAAATATTATCCCAAATCAAAATTTACTTCTTGTTAAATACACCAAAATCCTGCAGGAACAGAGATTTCTTCCTCAGGAAGAAGAGACTTGTCATCATGAGAAGCCAGAATGTTGATTTATACCTCATACAATTCTTTTTCCTTCAAATTCTAGGCAAATTGTATTTCTTTTCTGATGGAATTCTGTTCTGTGATCCCCACCACGGCAGCATTTCCATTTCCAAGAACCACATGAGTTCCATTTCTCTCTATGATGGGGTGAGTATTTTGCCTCCTCTTATTGTTGTGAAGTTTACATCAGCTTTTAACAATGATCCTGTTGGGTCCTGGTACAAAGCTTAGATTTCAGCTTCAGTTTTAAGTGTCTGTACAGCTGTAATAACTGAAGCAAATCTCTGCAGTTTTGGTGCTGATTAGCTGAAATGAGTGAGTAAGGAGGAGAACATTTTGTATTGGTGTTAGCAGTGTGGTGTTAATAGTGTGAAAACTGCTTTTTATTAAAAGAAGAATTACAGAGCATGACATTCATCGAACATGTCACAGTTTGAATGGATAGATAGAGTTTGAGGTGTGGTGAAGTCATAGGGTTTTTAGGAGGGTGAAATGCTGCCTTTTATTAAAAATATCTTTGAATCTCTGACCTGCTCACCAGAGCAGTGTTCAAGCTCAGTGGGAATTGAGAGGTTAATGATGGCAATTCAGCTCTGTCCACCTCAAGGCAGAGACACTGGGTTAACCATCACTTCTTCAGGGTGGAAAGGAGATTATTTGTGTTGGTTACTGTTTCCTAAACACTGGAAAAAAAAAATCAGTTTCCTTTAGTTTCCCTTTTGTTCAGGTACAGTATTCCCCATTTGTTCAGTGGCCTCCTGCAGCATTGTGCTGGGTGATTTCATCACACAATACAGGAAACCAGTAAAATACAATAAAAGTATGTGATTCAATTGAGATGAAAACACAGCAGCCCAGAGAGTCTTACCTTAGCTGCCTTTTCTTGGACATCATATTGATATTTATGAAGCTATTTTAACACTGACCTTCCTTTGATTGTTTGTGTCAAGACGCTCACTTTCATAAAAGTTGCTATTTCTGGGACCTGGCCATCATTCTTGAAATGGTGCCAGATTTTTGTGTGAAGCTAAGCCTTGACAGGGAGTGTATTATTGTTCTACTGACTTGGCAGAATATGAGGGTGGAGGGTTTTTAAACTCTTAAGAAGTGACAGGGGAAGCAGGCGAATCGTTGGTTGCTCTTTCCAAAAGTTACTGCAGCAATATGGATGGAAAAGAAAAAGGAGAATTTAATGTTCTGATTAAAATAAAAGATACCAAGCCTTGAAGTGATGCATAATGAAGTTTTTTAGCAGCTTTAGCATGGTGCCTGCGAGATACTCTTCTTTTTAACCTGAAAATATCTGTAATTCTGCTCCAGCACGTGCTGTGAAGAGTTGGGCACTGAGCTGCCCCTGAGCTCCTAAAATCCCTGGAGCTTGTGGACATGGAGTACATGGAGGGCAGGGGAGATTCTGGCCAACAAATACTACCAAGCAATATTTAGATTTCACAATGACATTAACATCTTGTAAAACTTGGAGCTGGCTCCTTTCAGCCTCGTGTCCGTGGGGATTATTGCTGCTGCTGCTGCTTTTCAGCTTTTTTCAATTTGTGGAGCCCAAAATGTTTTCCAGGAGCAGAATTGTTGGGACATTTCTCCTGCTGACAGCAGCGTGGATGAATTGGCCTTGGAGTCACTTCTCTGGAAATCTCCAAGCCATCCTGCAGCATCCAGGATCTGTGGATTCTGTTCCAGAAGCCATTTTCTCTTAAAAGAAATTATTCTCTCTGAGGAGAATATTTTTGTATGTTCTTCAATAACCTCAGTGACTCTGAGAGGATTATTTTTATAATTAATCCCTCAGTCAGCAAAGCAGAGAGATTCTGTTTGCAAATGTCTCTGAGTTGATACCAATTCTTATGTAACAATTCCCCAACTTCAGCTTTTTCTTAACAATGAGTACAGTGAGTTTTTTGCCCATTTCTGTTGAAACTGAAGTGGATGACACTTAAATTCTGATTTGAGCCCGACATACTTGAATTCCCAGAAATGTTTTCATGCTTCTGGATTGTTCTAATTTTCTAAAACTTCCATGTGAAAAGGGTAAGAAGTGTGATCTTGAATATAAAACACTTCAGTATCCTGCAGATTTGTATATAAAATCCTGTCCTGGATTCTAGATCGTGGAATGGTTTGGGTTGGGAGGGACCTTAAAAGCCATCTTGTTCCACCCCTGCCATTTGGTTTCCACACCTTCAACTATCCCAGGTTGCTCCAATCCCCATGTCCAACCTGGCTTTCCAGGCATGGGGAATCTCCCACCACTCTGGGAAAAAAAAACCCAAAAACAAATGAAAAAACAATCTGAGAAAAACAAGTCTGTGTTTTCTTGGAACAAAAATGAAACCTTTTTAGCTGGCATTTAATTCATTTTTCATCTGGTGTCTGTGTTGGAGACGTGGGTATAGGCAAAGAGTTTGTTGTTTGAAGCAGTAGCTGAGGAGGGGTCTAGATTTTGGTGTGGACAAGATAAGATATTAAAATTCAAGCTTTGTTTTTGGGACAAGAGTTTAGTGCTTTGATCAAACTCAGATCCTTTATTTTAAACTTGTGATATCACCAGTAGCTGCAGAGTAGAAACTGAGGTGTGCTCCAGCCCTCCTGCTCCATCCCTGTGCTATGCAAAGTAGAAAATGTTAATTTTACCTTGTCCTGTTTCTTCCTTTTCCAGGATTCCAACAGCATTGTTGCTGCCCTCTTTATAGACTTCAAAAGTTCCCTGCTTCCTCATCTCCCCGTTGAATTCCACACCCAGAACAACTTTCTGATGATTGCACTTTTCCCCAAAAGAAAGATTTATAAAGCTTTTTATTCACAGGTAAAAAAAAAAATCGGTTGGGGTGGGGGAGAAACCACACAACTGTTCTGTGTGTTGAAGATGTGTGAGAAACTTGAATTTCTGTATGAATTTCCAGTGATGGTGCTGCTTGTTGAGTTTAATGCTCCCCATGTGCTTTCACTTTGCCTTCTGAAGGCAGCGAGGGCTCTAAAAACTCCTTTCCTGAGCTGCATTTCCATGTAGCTCTGGTGTCTTAATTTGCTGCAGGGACTGTATGGAGTGGCAGAGGTTCCATTGTGTGTTTTTGTGGTCAGACACATTTGGATCGTGATCCGTGGGGAAGTGGAGTTAAAAGTTTTTAAGTTTCCCATATGGCATTGTATTATTCCCTAAGTAGATTGGCTTCTTGCATTGTGCTGCAGAGGCTTTTAATAAACCCAGCTTTACAACAATAGTGCTTTTGAGGAAATGAGCCTGGAGATTTTAGGACTTTGCACAAGGGTTTTAGGATGTGCTCATCACACTGGGTTGGAAAAGACCACCTAGATCAGTGAGTAGTCCCCACTGGTCATATTAATGGTACCATAAAATGTCTCCTCCTTTTATTTTAAGTGTTTAAATTCCTCCCACTGTTCCACTCTGTGAATGGTTGGCAATCTCTTGTTTGTTTGTATTTGAATTTTCAGCCTATTTTATTAATTCTACTTTTTATATCTGTTTTCTTTTTCTTTTCTCTAGCAGAACACATCCTCAAGATACTCACAAATCTCAGACCTATTCTTTCTGCTTTATTTGGCCTAATAAAACAAAACCAGATTCTTTTTAATCTATGCCTATAAAAAGTTCTTTTTTTTTTTTTATTCTGATATTTGTAATGCTTTCCTTTGGATCTGGCTTTTGGCTGTAGATATCCAAACTGTGTGTAGTATCTGAGATGAGGGTGTTTGTTTCCCCTGGTGCTTTTTCTCAGGGCTATTTAATCCTCTCCTCCTTTTGAGTTAATTTTTATTTATTTATTTTTTTTTTTGCTTAACAGTTCCACACTGAGGTTCAGTTTGGGCAGTTTAAGTTTCTCATCTGGCACCACACCAGTTGCTTTGCTCATGCAGATAAAACAAATCTTTTGTCTTCAGGATATTCTCTCATGAACAAAACTCTTCATCAAATTTACTGTACCTGAGTGTGTAAACCATGGAAATATATTTTTGTGCTTTGTTGGTATTTACCTTCAGGTGTGTATTGATTTCCTCCAAAATTCTTCCTGAAAGTCTCTATGCCTCACAGGTTATAAAAATTCACTACAATTTAGGTGCTTCTTCTGCTCTTCTGTGTTATCTGGCTTGACACCTCACTCACTGCACCTACACTTTGATTATTCCAAGCCTGCTGGAAATAGGGAATTGCAGCTGCCCTGTTACCCAAATGTGGGTTTGTTAAAAACTGAGATGTTGAGCCCACAGAGCTGAAGTGTGCCAGGAGGAGGATGAGGTGATGCCTTTCCCATCCTCACTCTGAAGGGTACAGGAGGAGAATTTGTTCAGGCTTTGGGATGTGTTGATTTCTGTAGTTTTCTTTTTTTTTCTTTGATGCCATAGCAGCTCTTTTTAAAACTTTCCTTGATTTATACAAAAGGGCCTGATATATTTCTGCTTTTTTTTTTTTAATTTCCACTGACCTATGTTTTCACTTTATCCCCAACCCTTTGACTCTTACAGAACACAATTTTCTTCTTGACCATTCCTTTTTTCCATCTCTCCTGGGCATTTCTCTAAGTTCTTTCTGTGTGTTTTGAAGTGGTTGTTTCTTTAGCTGTATGGATCCTTCTGCATGAGCAATATTGCCTTTATTAATATCAAAAGTATATTTTATTTTGATGGTTTTTATCTCCTACCCTTGTGTTTGGGATGCTGAGTTTTTAATGGAAAGCAGTCGTGTCCCCCCCCCCCCCAGTTGTTTTGTTTTGCAGACAGTTATTGTGAAAAATGACAATAGCTCTTGCCTTTACTTATGAAAAGAAGGGAAATTCCAAACACTGACAGGACTTTGTGATTCATCTGAATCTGATTTCTAGGTTCCCAGTGCCATTCAGATTAATATGTCTTGGCTGGAGCAATTGGACCTGAGCCAAAACATTCCCTAGAGAAATGAAGAGTTTCCTTTTCTTTTGGGAGGGAGTGGAGTTTTTTCTTAAATTTCGAGTAGTGATTGCTGCAATCTCACCACATGAAAGTTACAGCAGTGCTTCAAAGAGCAAAATATGAATTCAATTCCTGCTGTACTTGGGCTATGACACCTACATTTTTATCAGGGAAAATGAGGCCATTTCAGTTAATTCCTAAAGCACTTCCAGTCTAGCCAAAGAAAAGGTTGAAAAAGATTGGTGGATTTGAATTCTTGAATATTTTGAGTTGGAAGGGACCTCAAGGCAAATCTCATTCCAACCCCCTGCCATGGGCAGGGAACCTTCCACTCTCCCAGGTTTTTCCAAGCCTCATTCAACACTTGGACACTTCCAGGGGTGGGGCAGCCACAAGTTCTCTTGCAGCAAAACCTTTATTGTTCAATATTTAATGGCTTGTGAAAACGTGTCTTATTTTTTTTCAGGTGAGCAAAACCAATTCCTGAACAAATTCAAGGCAAATTTGGGAAAATAACGACACTCATTCATAGATCTGGTTTATTCCAGGTTTTCTCTTCATGGCAAAACCAGACAAACTCAGGATTATCTTTAAGGGTTGTCCAGGAAGAATTCCTGTCTGAGGAACAAAAGAAAATGTAAGTTCCTACCAGTGCAGTGCAGTTGCCCAGAAGCTGCAATCAGAAAAATGCTGTTATTTATTGATTTTGATAATAATTTAAAAAAGAATTGTTGGCATTCTTAGTGCAACACTCACTTTATTTCTTTTTGGTACCATT
Source organism: Cinclus cinclus (assembly GCF_963662255.1). Lineage (NCBI taxonomy): Eukaryota > Metazoa > Chordata > Aves > Passeriformes > Cinclidae > Cinclus > Cinclus cinclus. Next base: position 2,255,473 of record NC_085050.1, read on the forward strand.
TAGTGTGGAGCCATGTGGCTTAAAGAAGAGAAATTTTTAGGTTTCTCCTTTAACTGATTAATTAATTTCCTTGTTTTAGGCATTCCAGTGTTCAGAAGCTCTTCAATGCCTTGTCTTTTTCTTCTGGGGAAAGATGCAGGGAGCTGAAACTGTCTGCTGCCATTCCAGAATTGGAGAGGTGAGAAAATACTTTTGTGTTCAAGGGATTAATTCTGTCAGGAGTGATACAAAAATGTTTTGGTAGATGTGATAGCCATCTAGAAATGTTTCTTAAATATTTCTGTCTTTACACTAGGATGTTTTTATTCTGAGTTGAATTATTTCCTCTCCAGCTTGACCTTTTAATACTTTTGTTTTAGTAATTTCCCAGCTATTTAAATGGATGCAATCTTTTGCTGTCAATTGTAAGGAAGTAAACCTTTTATTTTTGGAAGGTTTGTGCAGCACTTCACAGTCAGCAGTGTCAGTACCAAACCAGTGATGAGAGCACATCTTCCTGTCCTTCTCAAACAGTCAGACACCATTTCTGACAGCAAAGCAGAAGGTGCTAAGGTAAGGAAAAACCCCACAAGAATTCCTAGCCCTCGTGTAGAATATTTGGAATATTTTGTCAGTAGTTCTCTTGTAGTGTCATAAAATACTAATCATGTTCAGCCATGCTCTGCCTTCTCCTCCACTACCACCAGTTTTTGCCTTGTTTTCCTGGTTATTTACTAATTTTTCTTTTTCCATTTAAACAATCTTTTTTGGAAGTGCAAATGTCCTTTCAACCTGATGAAACAGAGGCTGAAAATGAGGTGCAGATCTTTTAAGTCAAGCGTTTTCTCTAATGTCCAGAGAGACTTTGCCCTAAAGCAGCAGCTTGTTTTTATGAATTGCTGAATAATTTAACTGAATTGTTCTCTGGAACATAAAAGTCCTTTAAATAGCATAGAGGTAGCACATGATATTTAACATTTGCTGATACTATCTGTACAACACTCCTTTCTGTATAGGAGCAATAACAATTGTCCAACTTAATGCATGCTTTAAATAACATTTTCAGAGAAAATATTTCCTTGGAGCTTCCCAGCTTTTGAAATCTGCTGAAAGCAAAGCCAAAACAGCAGGAATATAATCTTTCCTTTGCATATTGCTGGAGTCTGGTTCAGAGACCATTCTGACAATTAAAATAAACCCTTAGGAAAGTTTCAAAATCAGATTTTAAGGTTGGTTTAACTGTGAATTTTTTTTAAAAAAGAAAGAAAAATCTATATGAATCGTGGAAAACAGCCTTTTTGGTTTCTGCACCAGTGTTTCTGTGGTTATTTTGTGCTGACACTTCCCTTGTCCCCTGTTCCTGTGTTGCAGGTGATCATCACCATCATCACTGGGCTGCCAGGATGCCGTTCCAGTGACTTGTGTTCTTTCCTTGTCACTTTTACCAAGGAGCACGGGAGGTTAGTGCAGCTCTGCTTGCACTGATCACCAAAAAAACAGCTTGGCATGAAGGGAAAAAAATTATCACTATTTCATTTGGTGGTTTTTAAAACCTGATTTCAGACTGCCAGGTAGATTTGCCCTTAAATTTATACATTTAGACAGAAAATAGCACAGGAGATTTCTTTGTTGCCTAATCCATGTGGTGAAGAGCTTTTCATTTATTGATTTGTAATGGTTGTAAAATGTCTTTTTAGAAAAGACTTGCCCCAGCTTTGTTTTTAATTTAGCCTGATGTGAGGTACATTCCGAGCATCTGTTGTATGGCAGTAAGATAAATCTGCTGTGGGAATTTGCCACTCTGTGTGTTGATAGAGCTTCAGTAAAATAATTAAAAAAAAAAAAAATCTTATCCTTTTAATTCTTACGGCCAAACACCTTAGCATTTAATCTTAGCCATGTTCTGCACTGTTTTTTTTTTACTCTTAACTCAACGTCTTGATTTTATCAAGTTGAATCAGAACAGTTTTGTGGTTCTGTCATAGGGCAAACACGTAAGGTGACTTTTGAAGGTTGTGTAATAACACATCTCCTCGTGTTTTGCTGCAAATGTCATTGTTGCTTTCCATTTTTGCAGTGAAGTATTTTCATGCCCAGAATCTTGAATTGGATTTGTCTAATTTTTGTTTACTGCATCGCTGCCGGCGATCAGAATTGCTCATATGATGTACAGCTTTCAAAAAGCTGGTGAACATTGTTTTGTTGAAAACCAACATAAAATACCCACCAACACCTTTTGGCAGTCATATTAAAAATCTGCTTATGCTGGAAATGATAGAAAGCCAAAGTAAATTGCCCTTTGCCACGTGGCCGAGTGGAACGAGATCACGATGAGATGATGAGAGAAGTGGAATGTTTGGGCTTCTCAAACTTCAGTTTGGTCTGTTGGTTTGAAATAGGAAGGAAACAGAGCTGTTGTGTCACAGCACGTGATGAACTCCTCTCCTTGTTGTGTGGTTCAGGTGGATTGTTTATAGACAGACCATGGACAGTCCTGAGTGTTTCAGTGCCTCCCACTTCCAGCGTTTCCTGGCCGGGCTCCTGGAGGCTCAGCAGAACCTTGGGGTCCGTCAGGCCCCCCACAATGGGAAGAGCAGGAGGCTCCTGGTGGTGCTGCAAGGGTAAGGCTTGAAACTTTTGGAATTGTTGTGTAGAATAAGGGAATTCCGCTTTACATATGGACCAAACTCAGGTGTTTTTTTTTTGGTTTTTTTTTTTTTTTTTTTTTTGTCCCTGTTGATTTTGTTGCTTCTGGAGAAAAGGTGTCCTTAGTCTTCATTCCATGTTCTGGAAGCAATCACAGCCCAGAACCCCCCTGTGCTGGGCTCATCCCCCAGTGTGGGCAGCAGGGGAGGGGGATTCTGCCCCTGTGCCCTGCTCAGGTGAGACCACACCTGCAGAGCTGCCTCCAGCCCTGGGGACAGCAGCAGAGGGATGTGGAGCTGCTGGACAGAGAGCAGAGGAAGCCAAGTGATTGTCCAGGATCTGGAGCCCCTCTGCTCTTGAGCCAGGCTGGGAGAGCTGGGGGTGCTCACCTGGAGAGGAGAAGGCTCCAGGAAGAGCTCAGAGCCCCTTCCAGAGCCTAAAGGGGCTCCAGGAGAGCTGGAGAGGGACTGGGATGGAGGGACAGGACACAGGAATGGCTTAAAATTGAAGAAAGGGGGATTTGGTTGGGATATTGGGAAGCAGTCCCTGGCTGTGAGGGTGGTGAGGCCCTGGCACAGGTTGTCCAGAGAAGCTGGGGCTGCCCCTGCATCCCTGGAAGTGTCCAAGGCCAGGCTGGAGCAGCCTGGGATAGTGGAAGATGTCCCTGGTTGTTGCAGAGGGTTGAACTAAGATGACCTTTAGAGGTCCCTTCCAACCCAAACCACTCTGTGGTTCTGTGATTCTGACTCCAGAATTGCCAGCAGAAATCAGACTGTCAGAAATCTCCTATTGCCTGATAGAGCAGGTGGTACCAGAGTAAGGCTTAGTAACATGTTTTGGATAAATGCTGTTTTCCTTGTGGGAGAAAGGTGAAGACTGAGCCACCTTTGTTTGACATTTCCATGTCCAGTGTAGCATTTGGGAACCAGGATCATCTGCAGGATGTTTTCCCCCTCTGGTTCTGAGTCATTAGAAGGTGACATAAACCAGAGTGAATGAGGCTCTACCCTGACCTGGCTGGAACAATTTCCAGTTTATCCTTTTCACTGAGGATATACAAATGGAGCTTAGCATTTTCTTTGTTGTGGTCCATTCTGATAGTGATGAAAACCATCATTTTTTTCCATGTTGGAGCCAGATTGATATTTTTTTTTTTTTTAATTAGTAGGGATGGTGTAAAGTCCAGTGATGAGCAAAATAGCTGATACTCTGGTAGCAGCAGTGACTTCAGGAGCAGATAATTGGAGGTTTTTTGTTCTTTCTGGATAGTTGGATGTTGATATGGACAGCTTTAGAGTAGCTGGACTTCTCTAAATTTCCCATTCATTTGATAACTGACAGTAAAAGAAAGTTTGTAACTGGCTGAGGAATAAATACCTGAAATTAAAACTCAAGTTCACCGAAGCCTTGATGTCACACAGGGATAAAATACAAAAGTGGTTGAAGTCCTGATAAAAAAATGGATGCATTAATGATAGAAACATGTTTAAATTGGTAAGTGAGAGATGCTGTTATTTTATTCCCTTTTAAACTCAAACTGTGCTTAATTTGCTTGGCATTAGGATAAAATGTTTGTGTTATAGAGTGCTTTTTGTGCTTCCTGCAGGCTGGACTTTCCAGTTGTTCAGTGCAAAGTTGACACTGTTTTTCTCTGGAGTTGTTAATAATTTATTTTTTAATGTAACTTCCAATCAGCTTGATTTGTCTGCATTTGCTTAATTTGTCTGGATTTGCCAAGTTCTGAGTTGCTTTCCATCTCTTTTGGTCTCTCTTTTAGAAATCCAGATTTCCTTCTGTGTCCTTCTGGTTCTCTGAACCCATTTTTCATTTTGGTTTCTTGCAGGTACACTGATGTCATTGATGTCGTGCAAGCTCTGCAGACTCACCCTGACCCAGATGTGAAATCTTCTTTCATCATTGGAGCAGTCAACACCTGTGTGGAACCTCTGAGCTGCTACATGGAACACAGGTGTGCTTGGAAATATTTTTACAAGCTGAAGAACAGATGTGTTTATTTTTGGTATCACTTTCATAATAGTCAGTGGTTTGTGGTGGTTAAAAGCCACTGAACTGACTTAAATCCCAAAAAAACTGCTTAATAATCCATCTTGGAGGATTCTGGAAGTACTGTTTGGTTTATCCAGGATGGCGCTTGGTTTCCACTGAATATATAATTATATAGACTGTCAATAAAAGTTTAGCTCCTAGAAGAATAAACAAAAATTGTTTAAATACAAATCCTCTGCTTAAGGGCTCTGTACCATTTGGACAGTCAGTTGTCCTCTGAATAATTCTGTTTTTTTTTCAATCTTTTTGTAAGTCAGACTAAAAATGGAGACGTGCATCTCAGTTTGGGTTATCGATTCTGCCTCTACTTTTGGATGCTTAAAAAGATACTGCAGGTTTAAAATATGGAATTTAAGGGAAACAACCCCTTAAATGGGGAAGAGAATGACAAAGCACGGAAGCCAAAGCATTGCAAGTGTTAAAATCTGATATCCTGGGTTACTGCAGAGCCAGGGTGGGGAGGAAATGGTCGCAGAGCCAAGTCACTGACCTTTTGCAGTAGTTGGGTTTCATAGTAGATGTGTGTGCTCCAGACTTCAACAAACGTGGAAATCATTTCTCAGACCTATTCTGTAAAATTGTAACACTCCAATTTTTTAATTATGCCTTGCAGCTGATTTGATAAAAGTAAGTTCCAGCAGTTAGAGTTTTCGGAGTTGGTAGCACTGCTTCTGTTTGTGATCCAACTGTGCATCACAGCTTAGAGATGAACTGCCCAAGCAGTTTCTTAAAGTGCATTCCTGACATTTTCTGGCTGTTCTTAAACACTAACCAACGTGCTGCTTGTGCTTTGCAGTAGTCAATAAATAGACCTTACCTTGCTGCTGCTTCTTGTCTCCGTGACAAAGACACAAAATAAATATTAAAGAATACATAAAATATTGGTGAATTGATGCTGGAGTGCTGTTTAAACTTGTTCTTTCCATATTTGTGGGAAAGACAAGTTCCATTTCTGTTGTATTTTTAACTTACTAACGTGTTACTAGTCATGGTACTGCGTAGTGTTATAGCAGCAGCCTGCAGTCCTTTAACACTGTTTGTCTCCTGAAGTGCAGAAGCAATTGAAGGAAGAGGCTCAGCCTGTGCTGTAGATTATTTTTGTTTTGCTTTGGAGTTTGTTCTGATAAGAATTTACCAAGTAGCTACACAGTGCCAATGGCAAACCTTGCAGTTGGGAAGCTTTGGTAATTTCACTGTGAGAATGCAACAGAGTGGATTTCATGTGTGGCTTGGAATTTGCACTCAAGATAATCAAACCCCTTTCCTGCCTCAGAGTTCATGACTGTAGAGATCCAGCTCTTCCCATGAGCAGGGGATGAAACTTTTCCCCATTCTGAATTAGCAGACCAGGGCAGGGAAAAGGGAGTTGAAGGGAACAGGTACAATACTCTTTTGGGGTTTTGTGTCCATGACAAAGCTCATGAAAATAATTGTCACTTGTCTGACACAGCAGCAGAAATTGGCATTCTGTACATCCAGTCTTTCTGTGGGAAGCTCCCACTCTTTGAAAGACACAATTCTTTAGGGCAAACTTTAAATTCCTATTGTTAAAATAAGAATTCAAGTAACATTGAAGCATTTCTGACTCCTTAGAATACAGAATAAGTTTCATGGTGGGAATTAGCCCTTAAATCTGCTGGAGAATTAAAACCATCTACAAAACTGACTTCTGGGGGAAAAGTCCTAAAAGACATAACCTGTGAGGATATTGCAGTTATATGGATTGAGGAAAAGAAGCATGAAAATGGTTTGGTTCGTGAGACCCTATCAGCATCCAAGTGAATGTAAATGTTTTGCTTAAATAATAATATCCATTCCTGATATGTGAACTTTCTGGTTTTTTTAGACTTCTTTTTCCCAAGTTCTTGGACCAGTGTTCACAAGGTATGTGTCACTTTTCCTGACTTGGAGCTCTACAGAACAATAACTGAGCCATGTGGACAAATAAATACCTGTATTTATTGTTCTGTGCTATGAAAACACACAGGCAAAGGGTCATGATAAACTCTTGGAGGTAAGAACAGACAATCTCTGCCTACACTGTCAAACATCATGGGCAGGAAATGAAGAAATTCTGGAGCATGATCCACTTGCAAGTCCTTATTTGCAGGATGGGTTTCCTAAACCCATGAATTAAACTGCTCTCCTTGCACTGTTGTTTCACTGGGAGTGAAATGGATTGGATTTGATTTCCACCCTCCTTTGGGGATGTGTGAGGAAATGGAGCTTTCCTTTCATTTCTGCTCTATTAGAAAGGGAGTAATGAGGGGTGACCTTGTTCCCCAAATCCTCCTCTTGGTGTGGCCTGGACGATCCTTGCAGGGCTCATCTCACACTGCAGCTTATGTTTAGTTTTTTATCCTGAGATGAATCACTTGGCTGCATGGTCTTCCTTGTCAGGCTTGGGAATTAGAGCAGGTGTTGGCATAAATGGGACATCATCTTTCCTCACCTGCCCTCAAATCCCTGCCCCATCCCTGCAAGTGTTCAAGGCTAGGTTGCATTTATTTTATTTGTTTTCATATTTAAATGCAGCTGTAGGAAAATCAGAGTGGCTTCTTGTGGCTGCCTAAACTCTTGATTGCTCTGCTTGGCTGCCAGAGTGGTGCCATCTCTTTTTCATGTGTGAAGAGAACCCTAAATGAAGTTGTGAACAAGCTGGACAGAAAGTAGGTGCTGTTACATAATCAGTATTTTATTTGGAGAAGAATGCTGGTGCTCCAAAGTGGGAAACTATCATGTACAGCCACTGGTAAATTTGAAGAGAACAGGAGAATGTTAAGAATATAGAGAATTATTAATAACTACAGAGAAGTTAAAAGTGCAAAAATGCCTTTTTGTTTTGTGGAAGAATAAATAAAATAAATACTCACAGCTTTTGCTTTCTTAAAATGAATTTTTGCAGACTAGATTGGGTGAAAATTTGTCATTGTTGGAGAACTGCAGGATAAGAGTAGCTAATTTTCTTACAGTGAAAATACTGCAGGAATCACAAATTATGGAAGTTAGAGGAATGTTCTTGTGGCAGGGAATAATTTCTGCATGTTGCAAAGTGTTGTCACCAGTTCTCTGATACAGAATGTCACATCAGATGGCCGAGGGGTGCCTTCCTATAAAGAAATTGTTTCACAAAAATGGGGGCAATTTTTGTGCAGAAGTTTCAGGAGGAAGAGTGTGCTGTGAAGTGAGATGTGGCACACTTAAACTTCCCAGACAGATGCAGAATTGTGTCACGTGTGTAGTAGAGAATTCACATCTGCATAGTTCATAGGATCACAGATTGGTTTGGGGTGGAAAGAACCTCAAAGATCAGCTTGTTCCACCCCCTGCCATGGGCAAGGACACCTTCCACTATCCCAGGGTGCCCCAAGCCCTGTCCAGCCTGGCCCTGGACACTTCCAAGGGCTGTGTTCTCCTGGGCATTGTACAGATCTGAAAACAGAACACTGGGTGTGAGAAAAGCCAATTGCAGCCACAGGCAAGTAGGAGTTAATTACACTTTGGATTTGTACCTTCTCCTCAGCACTATCTTCCAAGTGTGAGGAGGGAGTTGGGTTTGCCTTTTGCTGCCTTTCTCTGTGACAGAGGGGGCCCCGAGCATGGTATCAGTGTGACAGTTTCCAAAATTTCTGTTTGCAAAGTCCCAAGACTCACAGAGGCAGAGACTGGGGAGAGCTGACAAACCCTCACCAGAATGACCAAAATAATTATCCCAAGCATACTTGCCTAAAGTTCTCCAAAAAATCCTGCCGCCATCTGTATGCTGCAATTCCCTTTTTTTTTTTCTTTTTTTTTTTTTTTTTTTTGTGTCTCTCCTTTCTTTCTTTCTTTCTTGCACAGAAGCTGTAAGATGATACCTTCCTAGTCTAAGGGCACCCTGGCATTCCTTGTGAAACAATTTCATATAGAACACAAATTAAGACATCACCATTGTTAAATATTCCCATTGTAAGTTTGGGAGCAAAGAGGAGCCATTATTTTCATACAGCATATGTATTTTTAATCCATCCCTCCTGTTCCTTTCCTGCTTCCATTGAACAAGCTATTCCCCAGGCTGCAAGGGTTCTTTTCTTTAGAGGAATGTATAAATAAAGATTTAAACAAAACTGGGTGGTCTTCAAAATGCATCTCTTAGAAACAGAGATGGCAATGGCAGTTTAAATAGAAAAGGTTAAATTTGTTCATTACTGAAGATGTGGAGGCACCTTCCAGTTCTCAGGAAGTTGTTTTGCTGTTGGATTACACTCCCTGTCCATCAATCCAGGGTCATGAACTGGTGCCTGTGATTCCAACACCTCCAGGATTTATAGCTGGGTGTGAGCAGAGCCAGAGCTCGCAGCTTCCTGGGCTCTGAGCAGACTTCTCCTGCTTCCAGGGTTGTGTGGGAGTTCCCAGTCAGGAGTGGCAGGGAGTGCCCTGGGCCAGGCACACCTGGAGCAGAGATTGATGGAGAAAAGGAGCAGGGGTGGCAAGGAGGAGATGAGGTGCAGAGTTGTGTGATTTGCTAGATTTAATTTCCCTGATTTTTTTTTTTTTTTGTTAATTTAGAGCTTTTCCAGCTTAATCCTTGACAATTCTGGATCCTCTCCAAGGCACGGTGCTGCCACTTGTCACATGGACTGGGTGGCATCTCTGTAGCACAACCACAGGCTGGTGGTGGGGGGTGATTCAGGAATCCCAGAATGGTTTGGGTTGGTAGGGACCTCAAAGCTCATCTCATTCCAACCCCCTGCCCTGGGCAGGGACACCTTCCACTCTCCCATGCTGCTCCAAGCCCCATCCAACCTGGCCTGGAATATTCCAGGGGTGGAGTTATTATCTTATTCATGGCATGATTATCTTATTCATATTTTTATCCTAAATTCATGATTAATATCCCCAAACTTGATATCATTGCAAGCCTGCACGTGGCTTAAATTTCAAAGGGTGCTTGCTGTTTTCCTTTCCTTTTCTCCCTCTTCCAAGAGCAAGTGTGTATTGGAGAAGACATGGCTGTTCCTGCAATTGGAGTGGAAACCTCTGTGCAAGGTTAAAAGAAAAGAGAAATACAGTGATGGAGACGTGTGGTGTTAATAAAAAATTCTGGCTTGGAAGGGTCAGTGATACAAAGAGCAGTGAATGGGAGTGTGTGGTGTAATGGAAGTGCTCCAGGTGCAGGAATTTGTGTGCTAAGCAGCCTTTGCATGGATTAATGTGATTTAAGACTTGTGTGAAGACCAGGACTTACTTCAGGCAGCAGATCAGGTGGGATCAGTTGTTACATCTTTGCTTTCAGTCGTTGGAGGCAGGGGAAATGCATCCTGGCTCAGTTGTTCATGGATCTTGGAGATTGTCTGTTTTTCCTTCCACTCCACTTGTAGTCCCAGGAAGGCGTCAGAGCAGGGCTGCACATTTTGAGCAAAGAAATCACATTTTTTGTAAAATGACAGAGTTGTTTAGGTTGGAAAAGACATCTAAGATCATCAAATCCAATCATCAACCCAGCACCACTGCCCAGTTCCCCACTACCATGTGTCAAGAGCCACATCCACGTGTTCTTCGAACACTTCCAGGGATGGGGACTCCACATTTACAACCCTTTCCACAAAGAAATATTTCCTAAAATCTCATCAAAACCTCCCCTGGCACAACTTGAGGCCGTTTCCTTTCCATTTCCTCTCCATCCCTCACGCATCCTAAGGAGTCACCAAGTGTTACCACCTTGGTTTCTTTGAGGAACTGAGCTGAAACTCAAATCTTGTCTAGTTGGAAAGCAGGAATCCTGTAACTGAAATTAACTGGATGGTTATCTGTTATCTTTTTGATGCCTCGTGGGTTCAGTCTTGTTGAACTTTAATAACCCTAAACCCTTCTCTTGTTTTTGGAAATAAGTGTCCCAAAGATTGATTTTTAGCTTTTTAATCTCTTGCTGCATGTTGAATTCACCAAGAGACTTTACACCTTAGTGTTCTGATTGTTTTTTTTTAATTAGTCCTGCTCAAATAGATTCTTGTATGGATTTATTGTTTTCATTAATTGATTCTATGGATTGAGTCTAAATTGATTCTGTTAGATTCTCTGCTTGTATTTTTTTTTTTTTTTTTAATTGTAGATTGTCTTTTTGTCTTTAATGAAAGAATGCATTGAGAGGGAATGAAAATAAGATTGGCTGGAGTATCACTGAATGGTTTATTAGTCACTGTTTACATGCCTGAGCTGTGTGAATTATCCCTTGATTTCCTTGCACAGGACTGGTGAGTAACGTGGTTTTCACAAGTCATGCCACAGAGCAGAGGCACCCACTCCTTGTGCAGCTGCAGAGCCTGATCCGAGCAGCAAATCCTGGAGTTTCCTTCGTGCTGGCAGAAAATGGAATTGTAACGAGGTAACCTTAATGAGGATTTATTGCCTTTGGCACTCGAGCACTCACAAAGTTCTCCTCTCTTGTTTTTACTCGGGTGATTTATGGGAAGGAAATGCAGATTTTTCTTAATTGCTTCTCGTGCAAAAGGGATTTTCCCTTTACATTTATGGGCATAGAAATACAGGGAGGAGGGAAATGTGTTTTGTTTGCAGAGCGTGATTTATGGTACTGTTACTGCCATGCTAAAGGAATAGTGCTCTTAATTTTACTGTCACTAGCACATTATGTTTTATGTAAGTAGATAGTGGCCACTTTATTTAACTTAGAAAATTAAAAATCTTCATTTTTTTCTCTCTTTGCAGGAATGAGGATATTGAATTAATTCTCTCAGAAAGCAGTTTTTCAAATCCTCAGATGATGAGAGCTCGATATTTAATGTACCCTGGCTGGCAAGTATCTGGACTGAGAAGTATTAAAACTATTTTTCTAATTAACTTGAAGATTAAAATGTTTCACTGACTTCATTTATAATTTTTTTTCTAAGACTACTCATTTGGAACAGGCAGCAGCTTTGTAAATCATTTTTAAGAGAGCTGATGATTATTCTTAGTGGATACAAGATTGCTGCCCTTTTATGGGGGAAAAAGCTCCTTTCTGGCCACCATTTAAATCAATGGCAAGATTACTGTTGCTTTCCAAAAGAATAGGCAAGAACCCTGTGGGAATAAACTGGGAAGGATTGGGATGGGTGAGGTCAATAATGACTGAAGTAATTTCATCCTGACAGCTATTCAGCATTACTGGAATGAACTTGCTCTGTCAGTCTGGCCATTAGCAGAACAATTATTCACAAAAGCCAGGACCTCAGTGACAGCCTTGGCACAGCTGATGCACAAACCCACGTGGCACCAAACTTTCCACTGAACACCGAGGGAGATTTCTCCTGGCTCAGGGCTCTTCTCACATCTTGTTCCAGTTATCTGTGCTGCACCTTTTTGGCAGAAATCTGCAGCTGTCAGCCATCATAACTCCTGGCTGACTGGGCTCTGTGCTGGAAACATCATTTATTTGTCATACCTTGCAGTCCTCTATATCTCTTTATTAATCAATTTGGTTCTGAATTGGATGCAAGTAGCCAAGTAAAGCTACTGGAGTGAACCAGCCCAAGGCTTGGGATGAGGATATTGAATTAATACCATCAGAGCTGCTTGTGGATTGCATGGAGCCAAAGACAGAGAGAGCAGGAAAAGAAAGTATTTCAAACTTTTGGACAGCTGTTAATCTATTTGATGACTTATGCAAGAACTGGGTCTGGGTAGTGTGGAAGAGAAAGAAAGAGCATCGGGAAGAGCATTAAAAGCATCCAGGGATATCTGACTGCAGCCTTGCAGTAACTAAAGAGGGCTCATATAAAAGGAATAGAAGAAGTTTTTACATGGGTAGATGGTGACAGGACAAAAAGAGAAGGGTTTTAAACTGAAAGAAGAGTGATTTAGATTTGATGTTAAGGAAAGTTCTTCCCTGTGAGGGTGGTGAGGCCCTGGCACAGGGTGCCCAGAGAAGCTGGGGCTGCCCCTGGATCCCTGGAAGTGTCCAAGGCCAGGCTGGATGGGGCTTGGAGCAACCTGGGCTAGTGGAAGGTGTCCCTGCCAATGGCAGGGATGGGAATGAGATGAATTTTAAGGTCCATTCCAACTCAAGCCACTTAATGACTATGAAAAGGAGTCCCGAGTGCACTGACCAACCTAATGCTGTTGGCAGCACATTTTCATGGAGGAGAAAGCTCTGTATTTTCCTTGCTCTGAGCAAGGCTCATGTGTGGTGAAAGCACAGTTGTTCTTTGTTGGATGAGAAGCAGAAATCCTGTGATTTGTGTCTGTTGAAGGTGTTTGTTTTTGTCTCCAGGTACGAGGGTAAATACGGGGCTGGGCCTGTGTTCCCTCCCATGGTTCAGATCTGTGTGTGGTTCAGTCGCCCTCTGGAGAAAACACGATTTGTGACCAAATGCAAAGGTACCAATGAACTTTGCCTGACTTGATTGAAATCCAAGTTTGGGATGCTGAGGGATAGAGGGGAAGGAAGGCACTGACGTAAGGCAGTTCTTTAATCACTGCTGAAGTTCACTTTTAATTGAAAACTCAGCTTCCCTTCCTAAAAGTACAGTAAATTCTGTTCCTTAGTGTCTGCTCTGGAAAATTGTCCCATGATTTTTGTTCAGATGGAAATCTAATTGAATTTTTGGTTTCTAGGACTGAGACAACTTCCTATGTTTGCTTTTTATTTTATGTTTCATTGTATTTATTTTATGTTTCATTGTGTTTCAACACAACATTGCAGTGTTGAAATACAGTTTTGTAAGGGACCATCAACTTCTATTTTTTATGCCAAGTAATTCTTTGTAGCTACTAGAAAACAGGCTCAGCTTTAGTATAGATGCATTATCAAGCCTCTCCTTCTCTCCTTATCCAAGTAGTGTTAAAGAGGAAGATTTTACCTCCCACACACATTGTGAGAGTTCCTTATGCCAAACACATATTATTTCCCAAACTCCATGGCAAAGACTGAGAGAATAAACGTTCCACAGTGGGACTCCAAGGGACATGGCAGCTTTTCCTTTGGAAGCACTGGCATGTGGATTAGAGATCAGTTGCACAGGTTTTACCAGAAGCTCCACCAAAGAGAAGAAAAATAAGTTGAGATAATCTGTTTGTCTTCTGTTTCAAACAGCAATTAAGTCGTTGCTCAAGCCAAGTCCTTTTTCTGGAAACATTTATCACATCATGGGCAAAGTGAAGTTTTCAGGTAAGGGCAAATTACTCCTGAGATGTTGTGATCACACTGCATGTCATAGATATTTTAAAAAAAAATATTTTTGTCCTGGATTCTGTCTGCACCAGTGTTGATGTTAGATTAGATTAGCAATTATCAGGCTCTTCCTTCTGTCTTCTCCTTGTTAGATGCTGATAAAATCATTGAAGTCTGTCACAACACAGCAGCAAATTCCCTAAGCCTGGTGCCTGTTCCGGAGGGGCCAACTCCTCCTGATTCCAGAAATGATCCCAGAGATGGCAGCAGTCAGCAGGAATATTTCCTTGTGTTCATTGGCTGCTCCCTGAAGGAAGAGGATATCAAAGATTGGCTCAGAGAAACTGCAAAGCAGGTTTGTGGGCAGGTTTCCTTTTGTTCAGTGCTTGGCATTTCTTAACAACCAAAGGAAAAATCCAAGTGTCTCCATGAAAACATTTGGGTTTCTTAGTTAATGTCTTTTTTTCTTCTACCAAGGTATTGACATTCCAGAGTGCAAATGGATTTCAGGAAGGGGACTAAGAGTTTACAAATGTATGTTGTAATCTCTGCATTGTTTTAGTGCTTGCTACAGCTTATTCATGGATTGATCTGCTCTTGAATGCTTGAGCAAATGGATTATGTCCAGGATAAACACAGGATGATTTAGCTGAGCTGTGATTGCCAAGGGCTGAAGTGTGCTATGAAATAAATCTTCTCCAAATACCTGAATGCTGGCAAAGCTGAAAATTTGTTTTGATTCACTAAATTAAACCTCCTTGGAAGTAATCCACTGAAATGGAGGGGTAGAGTCCTGTTCATCTTGTCGTGCTTAATTAGTCAAGTGTATTTCTGCATGGCTGATGAATCCATGCAATAAGGAGTAGGGAGCAGGGAATGTGGTTCTCTTGGAGGAAGCTCAGAAGGCACAGTTTGCACAGAGGCACTGCCACAGCTGACTGATAGAATCACAGATCCATAAAGTCCTGGAATGGTTTGGGTTGGAAGGGACTTTAAATCCCATCCCCTCTGCCATGGGCACCTTCCACTATCCCAGATTGTTCCAAACCCTGTCCAGCCTGGCCTTGGACACTTCAGGGACGGGGCAGCCACAGCTTCTCTGGCCAAGCTAGAACTTTCTGTGAACATTTGGAATTGAACATGGTGAGCAAGCCAGTGGAATTTTTTGGAACATCTGTAAGTTAAAAATTCTCCATGTTACTTCTGTATGGATTAGGATTTGCACAGTGTCTTCCTCCAAAAAAATTTGTGTAGGAAGGGAATAGTGTTTCCTGCAGAATGTGGCTGGAGCAGTTGCTAAGGTTCTAAGATTTCTGTGGTTTCTGAGTTTTTGAGATGCTCAGGTTCTCGTCTCCTGTTCCCCTGTGTTAATTCAGGGAATTAGTCCATTTTCTGTGCTGATTATCTCATGCTCTCTATAACAGGAGCTGTACATGGAGACAAATGCTTTGCCATGTCAGAAAAAGCTCTTTGTGGAATGCTACTTAAATTTTATGAAAACTTGGAACTTAAATGCTTATCTCAAGTGTGAAGTGTTTCCTCTTTGAGCAATTCAAGACTATAAACACTTTTTGTACAGTCATGGCTAATTGAGGGTTTCAGATAGCTCTAAGAGTTACCACATGCTGCAGGAAAGAAAAGGATTACAGAATTTCTCAGGCTCAAAACTAACTTGTTTTTCAGTTCCTGTGCCAGCTTTCTTACAGTAAAACTGTATTTAAATTGTCTTGTTTAAAATACTTACAGAATTTTTAATTTGAGTGTTTTCTGTAAGATCAGTGAATTTTTACTTTTGTTTTCAGAAGATAGCTGTGAGTGCCTTCATAGAGCTGAATAATTTTAGAAATGAATTTTTGAAATACATGCTTCTGTTTGCTGTTTTTTTTTTTGGTTTGTTTTTTTTTTTTTTAATTAAGCTGTGCTATTACATTGCCACTCTGTAGTCACATAACTGGAATCTCCTTCTTCATACAGAAACCTCAGAGGAAAGCCCTGAAAACCAGAGGAATGTTAACCCTTCAGGAAATCAAAAACATTCATGTGAGTAAAAGCAATAATTTACAAACCCTTCTTCTGGCTGATTTCCCTTAAATATCCATCTGGATGACAGAGCACCTGCCACAACAAGTGTGCTGAGCACTAAATCATTGCAGCACTTTTAGAGGTACTTGGAGCACAACTAGAGCTGTCCAGGAGGGATTTGAGATATAAATCTGATCTCAGAGCTCCAAATTCACTCTGGAAAGTAGGAGAAGGTGTAAAATTTGGTTGCTGTCATGTCCCTTCCATTTTCTTTTATCTATTTGAGTTTGTAAGGACTGTCCCTACAGGTGTTTAATTTAACTTCTTTCCTACTGCAGGTGAAACGCCACTTGGATCCACTTCCAGCTGGTTATTTTTACAATGGGACTCAATTTGTGAATTTTTTTGGTGACAAAATGGATTATCATCCATGTATCCTTTCAAATGGGGAGGTTTTGAGAGAGATTTTAGGTAGGCAATGAACTGTACAGCTCTGAAATGTAAAGTGCCAAAGCAGGTATGGTAAAGAACCAGTTCCATGCCAGGTAAAGCTTAGTGTTCAAGCATTTTCTGAGAGATAAAATCTCAGAAACAGAATAGAACCAACAAAACAAACCTCGAACTGCCCATGAGCTCACACAGGGAATAATTTGTGGACCACAGCTTGTCAAAGAAATACTTTACAAACCAAATAGTGCTGTAATAGCACTGAATGCTTGGGCACGACTGATAAAACTTCCAAACGAATACAATTTCATGTGTGCACACACTCAAGTGAAAACAGTCATATTTTTGTCCTTAGTATTGCCCTGGCATTCATTTGCCAGGTTTCCAGTGTATTCCTGTTGTCCTTGGTCACCACCTGGGGACATGGATCAGTGGTGGCCGTGGCAGTGGCTGGGTTAACAGCTGGACTTGGTCTCAGAGGGTTTTTCCAGCTTTAATGATTCTGTAATTCTCTCATTTTCATAACTCCTTGTTGCTTTTGTCCTTAGTCACTAACTTCCAAATTGGTTTTGTATTCCCAGTTTACTTTAAACTGTAACTTCACCAAACTTGGTAAAAATCCAGGTGGGTTCTTCTGTGATTCTGCTTTGGAATAAGAACAGAGTTATTTTCTCTGCCCTGTGGGACAACTTGAAATTTTTAAACCAGCAGATTTCTGTCTGCAGGGCACAAAAGCCAACAGCAAACTTGGACTTCACTGGAAAATTATTGATGGTCCATCCCTGGAAGTGTCCAAGGCCAGGTTGGATGGGGCTTGGAGCACCCTGGGACAGTGGAAGGTGTCCCTGCCCGTGGCAGGGGGTGGAATGAGATGGACTTTTAGCTCCTTCCAACCCAAACCATTCTGGAATTCTTCACCTCCCCCTTGGTGTCTGACAGTGAAAGCTGCAGGCCTGATTATCCCTTTCTGGGGGATTTGGATTTTGGGCAGTTTCAGAGTTCTGCTTCAGCAGAGCAGCTGTAAATGTGTTCACAGAGTCACAGAATGGTTTGGGTTGGAAGGGACCTTAAAGCTGATCTTGTTCCAGCACCTTCCAGGCATGGAGATTCCAAAACCTTTTTGGGCAACCTGTGCCAGGGCCTCACCACCTTCCCAGGGAAGAATTTCTTCCTAACATCCCATCTACCCCTGCTATGGTTCTGCTTTTCTTAAATACTTCCTCCTGGTTGGGAAATATCCCTTGTGCATCTCCATTATTCCCTGGGAACACTTAGTTGGGGTAGCTCTGACTGTAGGCTTCCAGAAAGTTAATATATTGAATTTCTGCTTTCACTGAATGTTGTTCCTTCAAACCTGGATGTTCTTTTTTACTAAATTCCATTTGCACAAATGTTCTTCCTTCACCTTTCCCAACCAGTAATGGACCAGTTCATGAACGATTACTTGGAGGAAGCCAACAGGGAAATTGAGAAGTACAACAGGGAGCTGGAGGAGCAGGAGTACCACGATCTCTTTGAGCAGAAGACTTAAGCACGTGGGTCCTGGGTTTTTCTGACCTCGTGTCAGGAGCCAAAAATGCTGTTTTGTCCTTCTGGCTCATGAGAAATCGAGTGAAATGTCTGTTTTCAGCACTCCTTCCCAAACTAGGGGATCATTTCCCTGACGTTGGCATTTAACACAGTAACTGCTTAGCTGTTTGTACTGTCAGGTTTGCTTCCACTTCACCTTAATTCCAGACTGTACAAAGTATCACCTGGAATCTCTGGCTTGTGGTGGAAACGGGGGAAAAAAAGAGGAAGAAGAAGGAGGAGAAAAGAAGCAAAACTGGATTTATTTCCTAAAAGGTCAGAATGTAATTGTGGAATTGGGCCGTGGTGCAGATATCAAACGATCCCTGGGCGTCCCTTGGAAATCACAGGAGCCTTGATGAGCAGTGGGGGAATTCAGGATGTGGGATTGGGGTGTTCCCAAAGCGAGAAATGGGGGAACTGACTCAGAATTCTGAGTCCCCAATCCCAGAACCGTTTGGGTGTTCCCAAAGCAAAAAATGGGGGAATAATAAAAAAAAAAATTAGAAGAATCCCTGATCCTACAACTGCTGGGATGTTCCCAGATTGAAAAATGGGGGAACAATGGGAAAAACTCAGAACTGAGTCCCTAATCAACAGTTGTTGGGATGTTCCCAAAGTGACAAGTGGGGGAACAGTGGGAAAAACTCAGAATTGAGTCCCTAATTCCAGAGCTGTTGGTGTGTTCTCAAAATGAGAAATGGGAGAATGATTAAAAACTTAGAATTCCTTACTCTGCAGCTGTTAGGACGTTCCCAAAGTGAGAAATGTGGCAACAGTGGGAAAAACTCTGAAGAATCCCTAATCCCAGAGCTGTTGGGATGTTCCCAAAGCGAGAAATGGGGGAACAGTGGGGAAGAACTCAGAATTGAGTCCCTGATCCCACAGCTCTTGGTGTTTTCCCAAAGCAAGAAATGGGGGAACACTTTCTCAGAGTCCCTGGTCCCGTGGTTGTTATGTATTGCCAAAGTGAAAAATGAGGGAACAGAGGGAAAAACCCAGATGAGCATCTAATCCCACAGCTGCTGGGATGTTCCTAAAGCGAGAAATGGGGGAACAGTGGGAAAAACTCAGAATTGAGTCCCTAATTCCAGAGCTGTTGGGGTGTTCCCAAAGCAAGAAATGGAAGAATGATTGAACACTTAGAATCCCTTACTCTGCAGCTGTTAGGACGTTCCCAAAGTGAGAAATGTGGCAACAGTGGGAAAAACTCTGAAGAATCCCTAATCCCAGAGCTGTTGGGATGTTCCCAAAGCGAGAAATGGGGGAACAGTGGGGAAGAACTCAGAACTGAGTCCCTGATCCCACAGCTGCTGGGATGTTCCTAAAGCGAGAGATGGGGGAACAGTGGGGAAGAATTCGGAATCGAGTCCCTAATTCCAGAGCTGTTGGGGTGTTCCCAGAATGAGAAATGGGGGAACATCTTCTCAGAGTCCCTAATCCCACAGCATTTGGGCTGTTCCCAAAGTGAGAAGTGGGGGAACAGAGTCCCTATTCCCACAGCTCTTGGTGTGTTCCCAAAGCAAGAAATGGGGGAACACTTTCTCAGAGTCCCTGATCCCACAGCATCTGGGTGATGCTCCCAAAACGAGAAATGGGGGAGCAGTGGGGGAAGAGCTCAGAACTGAGTCCCTAATCCCAGAGCTGCTGGGGCATTCCCAAAGTGAAAAACATGGAAATAGTGGGAGCAACTCAGAGAGTCCCTAATCCCAGAGCTGCTAGGATGTTCCCAAAGCGAGAAATGGGGGAACAGTGGGAAAAAACTCAGAATTGAGTCCCTGATCCCACAGCTGCTGCAGTGTTCCCAAAGTGAGAAATAAGGGAACACTTTATCAAAGTCCTTAATGCCACAGCTGCTAGGGCATTCCTAAAGTGAAAATAGTGGGAACAACTGAGAAAAATCCCTAATCCCAGAGTTGTCAGGATGTTCCCAAAGCAAGGAATGAGGGAACACTCCCACCCCCACCTTTGCCAGGCTACAGCCCATCTCAAAAGCTCAGCACAGTTTGAGTCTGCACTCAAAATTCTGACTTTAAAGAAAAGCTATTTATACATTTCAGGGTGAAATCATTGGAGAAATCTTAATTTCTTCCCAGTCCCCTCATTGGGATTCTGGAATATATTTCCTGGCACCTTGCTGTTGCTTAGATAGATTATCCCTGGAGGATTCCTGTTTCAGTCCTGAAAACTAAACAAGGCAAGGCAAGGGGGAGATTCTTCATGAAGAATTCCTTCCTTTTCACAAAGATGAGTGCTTTCCAAAGGTAAAAAATAGCAAAGGGTGTTTCTGAAAGAGGCAGGAACTTGTTTGTGGAGCTTCCAGAAGAGTTTGCACACTGTAACATTTCACTGTGCTGGTGAGAAAGCAGCTTTTAAGTACTTGCAACAGAATTTTTATTGTTCCTGAATGAAAGAACAGGAATGCTGGCAGCCTGTCCTGACTTAATTCAGTATCATTTTAAAGGAGGCTTTATAAATCTCAGACTGAAGGATTATAAAGTACCTTAGCAGCTACTTACAGGTAATTATTGGAGTTATTTTGAATAAGCTGATTATTGTAGCTTGCATGTGTTGAGAATTTAGGTGAGAACAGCCCAGCAGGAATTTTTTTATTTTCGTATTCCTTTGCCTTAGGGACAGCTCAATCTTTTACTGCAACTGCAGCTTTTCTTTATGACCAGATGTTTGTGATACAGCAACAAATGGAATGAAAAATCTCTTGCAGGACACTTAAAATACTTTAAATGTATTTGTACAGCCTCATCCCATGGCAGGAAAATGAGATTTAAGCCCTGCCATCAAACCAGAGGCTAAATTAGAGTTTATGCTTTACTAAAGAGATGTATTTTTTACCTTTGGAATATGAAATGAGTGAAATTTCAGTGATTTGAAGCACATTTTAGGTGGCTTTGGTCTTCATTGCTGGGTGCCTGTCCTGTGAGTGTTCCACAGTGCAGAGGTGGAATTCCAGGTGCTGCAGGCTGGGATAGAAATATTGGTAAGGTTTCCATTACTTGCTTTCCTCCTAGATTTAAAAAGCTGTCTGAATTGAAGACTTTAATATTTTGTTTTATTTTTTATTTGCACACCACGAGACTTTATATAAAAACTACTTGTATCCTGTTAGAGGCCAGTAAAAGCCAGCAATTAGTTTGTGTTTTTAGGCTTTCCTGGGGTATTCCCTGGATCACAAGTGTGGAGCATCCTGATAAAGCTCGTGAGTTTTATCTATGCATGGCTAAATTTTAGTCTTAATATCCTGTAGTGCCTGTAGAGCAAAGGTAGCTAGCAGTGAGTTTGGGGGGGCTGCCAGGGGTTTACAACTAAATCCAGTTGGTTGCATGAAATTATTTCACAGCCCAGAATTTTTAGGAATCCCAGAATTCTGGTGATAGCGCTGCAATAAAAAGGGGCATTAGGAAATTGAAAATCCAATTGGAATTATTTTGCCAATTAACTCAGTGTAAACCCAGCTGTTCCAGTCCCAGTTCTCTCATCTGCAAAGCCATATTTTTAGAGTAGTGGGATGTGATGTGGGAAGAAATTCCAGTGGCTGGGACAGCAGGCACGTGGTGGAGGCTTTGTCTCAACTCGTGAGTGGATACAGAGTAGAATTAAGTGCAATTGATTGAAAATAGATGAAGATGCTGTAGCTGATTTTTGCTCTGCTGAACTCTTTTTAAGAACTCCAATTTGTGCAGCTCTCAAATCAATATGGATGGGGCTGATCCAGCTGGAATTCTAAGCCCTGTGAACAAAAAAAAATAAAAAAAATAAAAATGGAGGTGTAACTGTGCAAATTGAGCTGTTCCTTAAAAACTGGAGCAGAAGAGCTTGGAACAAAGGCCTAGAACCCTCCTGTCCTGTGCTGCATGTGCTCTATGGTCATAGCTGTGTATTACAAAGACCTTTCACCAGACTGGTACTGGCTCAATTCATGTATTTTGGTATTGAAAGAAATTGATTACCTCAATTTTTATCGTTTATTTTTGAACTGTGACTTACAACCAGAACGAAAAAAAAAAAAAAGAAGAAAAAAAAAAAAACCAACCGAAACAGTGAAACTGTGACAATGGTATCCTTTAAAAGTATTAGTGCCTTGCAGATGACACCATTTATTCCCCAAATAAATGGATGTCAGGGGTTGCACCCCCCCTTTTTGTTTTTAAAGGAAAATAACGGTTTTGGTGAAAGGACTTAAAAATTTAACCTAGTGACAAATATTAGCACAAATGGTTAAACTGTTCAAAAGAAAACTCTTTGAGGACTGAAATATGTAAATGCCTGATGCTGCTGCTGTTGAAGAGCAGTTGCTGATTTTTTGGGAGTCGATTCTAACGATCAGCAGCGCTTTTTGAAAAAAATTTTTTTTTCTTTATTTTTTTTTTTTTAGAAGAGTGTAACTTTTGTACTCTGGTCAGAGCTGTTTTTGTACTGTGTGGAATCCCCAGCCCAGGGGATTTGGTGTCCTCACTCTTTGGAAGTCAAGGTGAGGATGGAGCTACTCCGAAGGATTGAGGTTTGAACTTTTTTTGCTACTGTATAATTAAAATAAATAAATAAATAAAAACAACAAAAGCACCATTTCTAACCCACTGATGTTTGGATACAGCAAAAGTGCCATTACACTGTTCCTTTTCTCTTTTACTCTACTTGGAAAAATTTGTGTCCAGGCATTCCTGATCTTGGGAAGTGCTGAAGAGTCCTCAAGGGGTTTCCACGCTTTGCTGACCTTTGTTAGCAGCTTGTGGTGGTGTTTTTTTCTTTCTCCTCACCGAGAATGAGTGTGATCAGAAGTTACTGAAGTTATAGGGATTCAAATGTGACAAACTTAGCAGGGGAACCTTTGCAACTGGAGCTGCTCTGCAGTCTGGGAGTATTTGAATTTTAAGCTGTGCAATTTGGGATTAATCCAGTTTTACACTTTGCAATTAACACACCAGAATGCAGGGAGGAGTTAAGTTGCATGTGAGGGTTCTTCCCTAATAAGTTTATTTTTTTTTTAATTATTGTTATTTTTTAATTGAAACTTGTCTGAATTTGCACAGATTTAAGCTCTGGAATACTTTGGTATTCTTGAAAAGGGAAAAAAAAAATTGTGACTAGTATAGTGAATTGTGAACTGTGAGTTGGTAGAATCACAAGGTTGATCTAATCTTAGGTTGTTAAAAATGTACCTCAGAAATCTCGTGAGAAATTGCTTGATTTTTACACAACAGCCAGATCCTGACGTAACACTTCTCACTTTACAATGTGCCAAAATTCACTTTTATACTAGTTCTCAATGCTTTAATATTTGCAAGTCTAAGTTAAAAATGTGTTATTTACAAACACTACTGTAACTTCAGTTCAGCTGAATGGTGTGATTGAAGCTTTTTGCCTCTCGTATTTATTACACAACTTGGTTCAGTAAATATGAAATTACCTTTCCATTTATTTTTGTATTGTTTTACATGTTTATACCTGCAGTTTGTGTGACTTTTACACCTGTAACTCAGATGTGATGGAAAGAACCAATAAACAGTATCCATCCACTGCCTGGCTTTGACTCCTTTAATAAACTCATGGGTTCCTAAAGTGGAATTTTTAATCTTTGAGTGGTTTTCATTAAAATTTTTAAGCTGGCAGAAAGGTGAGTTGTTTATATTTAAATTAAAATACAGAAATAAAAGGTTTTGTGGGTTTTTTTTAGCTGCTCACAGAAATGAGGATGCAGCTTCAAGATCTGTGGATCTGAAATGTGGCTGCCATGGAGAGGGCAATCCCACCTTACCCTTCTTTCCCTGAGGGGCTGAGCATGAATCAGATTTTTGTTGGTTAAACTGTGCCTGCAGCTGATTTTCTGTCTCTGTTTTACATCACTTTTGCGTTTGTTGGGGGGAGGTTTTGTGCTCAGTTTGGTTTTTATGAATGGTTTATGTGAAACTGGCCTGTTAAATCCAACCTGCTTTGCATATTCCAGGTGTGCACCTAAAACAGCACCTTCTGAGCCACGGACTGAAATCCAGGAGTTTTCTCTTGCTGGGTTTTGGAAAGCAGCTCCCACCTGTAAATCAGGAATTTCTGTGGCGGCACTGGGGTGACAGCAGTGCCAGGGCAGTGCCTGTCCCCTGTGCTGGCACTGCTGGGACACCTCCAGTCCTGGGAGTGGTTTTGGGGTCTCCAGGTACAGGACGGATATTGAGGGGCTGGGGGAAGGGTCTGGAGCAGGTGAGGGAGCTGGGAAAGGGGCTCAGCCTGGAGAAAAGGGGGATCGGGGGGGACCTTGTGGCTCTGCACAACTCCCTGACAGGAGGGGACAGCCAGGGGGGATTTGGGATCTGCTCCCAGGGAACAGGGACAGGAGGAGAGGGAACGGCCTCAGGCTGGGCCAGGGGAGGTTTAGATTGGATATTTGGGAAAATTCCTTCATGGAAAGGAGTTATTGCACATGGCTCAGAAGCTCTCCAAGATTACCAAGTCCAACCATTCCCCCAGCACTGCCAAGGCCATCCCATGTCCCCAGGTGCCACATCCACATGGCTTTTCAACCCCTCCAGGGACGGGGACTCCAGCAGTGTCCTGGGTAGCTGTGCCAGGGCTGGACATCCTTTCCACAAGAAAAAAAAAAAAAGGAAAGTTAAAAATGCTTTGAGAGGGTTTAGATGATGGGGAACTGTCTGAGTTTCATTTCCTAAGAGAGGTGAGGTAGATTTTCCTGAGCATACCTAAAATCAGGGTTTTTAGTCCTGATTCTTGCTCTTAATGATCTCATTTTGGTCACTCTGGTTGTATCTGGAGAGGTTTCCAGCTCTCCTTAGCTTTTCACGAGCTCCTCTTCCTTCCATGTGAACTCATCTGGAATTTCTTTGCCTACGTGTCAAATGGTGCCTCTTTAGCTTCATAAATTAGCAGCCCAATTAAAGTAATGAACTCCCAACAGGAATTGCATGGAAATGGGAGCACTTGTTAATTGAATAACCCTGGGTTAGGCTCCCATTGTACACGTTCCACAAGGTGCTTGTGTGATCCCTCCTATTGAATTGGCTTAAAATAAACCTTCAGGGCAGTTTGATGTCTTGGTAGGAAAGAAAACACCCAATGGGCAAGGCCTGGAGGATTTCAATAGCTTTATTGCTCCAGGAGAGACCAAAAAAACAACAGAAAAAAGCAGGGAAAGTAAAATGTGGGTGACCCATTCATGGCTAGGAAATCAGCAGGCACACAATGCATTGTATAGATGACTGCAAAACCTCCCCACACGAGTGAAACAGGAAATTTCTAATGGTCCAAGTTGAGCCTTCGCTCAACCCCACCAAAAATCTTCCATTTTTCTGTGTTATCAAAGTTAGTTCAATATTTGCTTTATATACATCCTGTTCCGGACTTTGATTCCTCTATACAGCACCTTCCTGCCTTCTAATATCTGATTTATTACAGAGCCCTTTTTCTTCCAGAGGTTTGGCTTTGCCTGCTTTAACTCTTTATCTTGTCAGCCTTGGAGCTGGGTCTGGCCATGGTCTTTCCTTGGGCCTCTGCTTGCTTTGGGAAGCTCTGGAGGGAGGAGAACAGAGAAGCTGGAAAAGAGGGGCTGTGGGGATGAGTCACAGGGTTTTTGGGACCAGGAATGTGGAATATCCAAGGTGCTTGAGTGAATCAAACCAGAAGTTGGGACTTAAGAGCCAAACCAGTTCCACCCCCTGTCTTGGGCAGGGGCACCTTCCATCATCCCACGTGGATCCAGCCTGGCCTTGGACACTTCAGGGATCCAGAGGCAGCCACAGCTGCTCTGGGAAATCCATTCCAGGGCCTCCCTATCCTCACAGGGAACAATTCCTTCCCAATATCCCATCCAGCCCTGCCCTCTGGCAGTGGGAAGCCATTCCCTGTGTCCTGTCCCTCCATCCCTTGTCCCCAGTTCCTCTCCAGCTCTCCTGGGGCTCCTTTAGGCACTGGGAGATGTTTGAAGGTGTCTCCAGAGGCTTCCCACACCGTCCTGGTTGTGGTGCTGGATTGGGATCACTGCCCTCCCTATGCTCTGGGGTTCTTTGCAGCCCTTGCCCATCCCAAGGAACTGAGGAGGAAATTCTCTGCTCTGGGTCAGGAGGGATGTCACCAGCTCTCAGGGAAGGTCCCAGAGGCAGGCTGGATGCTGAAGACTGCTGAGAGATGTGTTTGCTGTGCAACAACAGGGAATTTTGTTGCATTTCCCTGAGGAACCTCTTGAGGTAGGCACTGACGTTCCTCCTGTACCAGCAGACTCATCCCCTCTCCCTTTGCTGACACAAAGAAGAGAACAAAGACAGAATTGCAAATTGTGCTGCCTCCTAAATGCCTTGAGCTGTCAGAGCTGACCTGCCCCGTTCACTGTATTCCATCCTGAAGGGACCGTCGGGATTATGGGGGAAGGGGGAATGGCTTCCCACTGCCAGAGGGGAGGGATTGATGGGATATTGGGCAGGAATCATTCCCTGTGAAGGTGGTGAGGCCCTGGCACAGGGTGCCCAGAGAAGCTGTGGCTGCCCCTGAATCCCTGGAAGTGTCCAAGGCCAGGTTGGACCAGCCTGGGATAATGGGAGCTGTCCCTGCTCTAGGGGTGGAACTGGGAGACCTTTAACAACCTTTCCAACCCATTCCATGATTCCCTGCATTCCTTGCAACTTGCTTGCTGCTGAAGATGGAGTAAAAAAATGTTCTTGAATTATGCAACTTTCCCCCTAAAATCTGAAAGGCCCTGCTGTCCCCTGCCCTATCCCTGGCAGCGAGATGTGGCCATGACAGAGCAGGGCTGATAAGAGATTTCTGAGAGGCAAAGCCTGGGCTCGCTTGGTGTGTGCTGCAGATTGAGATCACTGCTGCAAAGCAAATGAAACACAAATGTTTTGGGCTTGGCTGGGTTTGGGAAGGGTGTCCCTTCCGCTGGCCGCTCTTTGTTTGCTTAGGTGAGGTGGGTGCAAGTTCTAACAATAAACTTTCCTGGCAACGTGATGGCTCTTGGAGAGGTCAGGGAAAAAGGACGAAGCAGCAGCAGGCATGGGATGGGATCCTGGGGGGAATGTGGGAGGATGGAGTGGGCGCAGAGAGAGTTGGGATGTGCTCCTTCCTGTGTGAGACTCATCCACCTCACAGGGAGAGAGGGTCATCACTTTGGGCCTTGTGTCCTTTCAGCCCCTCCGACCAAGGTAAGTCATTCAAGGGATTAAATCAACGTGGAGTGAGAGAAGAAGGGATCCAGGGTGGTTATGGATGCCCATGGATCCCTGGAAGTGTCCAAGGCCAGGTTGGACAGGGCTTGGAGCAGCCTGGGACAGTGGAAGGTGTCTCTGCCCGTGGCAGGGGTGGAACTGGGTGATCTTTGAGGTCCCTTCCAACCATTCCATGATTCCATCATTATAATTTAAGGAAGGAAACTTGCAGTTTGGACCTGGTAGAAACAAGGATAGAAAAATCCCATGGTCAGGTCAGACCAGAGTGCTCCAAGCCCTGTCCCCACCAGGGTGTCACTGCCTTTAGAGCAAAGAGTTTCTTCCTAACACCAGTTCTAGAAGCCAACCCCTCTACCTGGTGCTGAGGGACACGAGGAGGGACAGCTCAGCATCACCCAGGATCTGCTAAACTCCACCCTGCACTCCCTGCTCCCTCTGGGATACAGAATTCAGTTCCTGGGAAGCTCCTGCTGCTGCTGGCTCCCAGACAGTGCTGAGCTCACCCATCTGCTCTGTCTTGGCAGCAGGGGAGGGGAGGAACAACAATCATTTTCAATCCAAGCCTAATGTGTGCACAAAGAGCCCCGAGGATTCCTCTGGCACAGCCTGTGGCAGGGAAGATGGCTGCTGGAGTGGGCCAGGGAGGCATTTTCCCCATCCTGGCTCAGCCTTTTGTTGGAAGTGAATGTTTCTGAGTGTCTGCAGCCAGTCTGCCGTGACCGAGCGTCTCCTCTCTCCGTGGAGGTGTTCTCATCCCTTTTGTGCCTTTGGGAGTCTTGCCCTTCCAACATTTCCAGCACAATTCCTGCACTGTTGCAGAGAGCCTTGAAAGGCTGAGCCATGAAGACCCTGGTTTGGGACTCATGATCTTCTGCCTGCAGTTTTCCCTTTGCTGTCCAGGCCAGCAATCCACATTCCCATCCTACTAACAGGACAGCGAGGAGCAAATCAACATTTTCTTTGTGATCTGGACATTGGAGGGGTTTTGTGATAATTTAAATCCCTGTTTTTGTCCTCTGGGTGTGCAGTTGTCTGTGCAACCTCATCCAGACCTGTTTTCCTTCCTGTTTCCCCCCCAAGTGTGGGCACAGGGTGCCCAGAGAAGCTGTGGCTGCCCCTGGATCCCTGGAAGTGTCCAAAGCCAGGCTTTAGAAGGCTTGGAGCAACCTGGGCTATTGGAAGATGTCCCTGCCCATGGATGGGGTGGGATGAGATGATCCTTAAGGTCTCTCCCAGCCCAACCCATTCAGGTAATTCTATAATTCTAAAGCAGAAGGTGAAGGATGCTCTCAGCTTTTCTTGAGGAACGTGTTGCTTAATGGGTCAGAAATACCCTCAAGGCTGTCAGCCAGCCCTTGAGGAGTTCACTGACACCTGCACAAGGCTGGAGTTTAGGGAAAACCTGTCTCAACCAGGGCATCACACCAGATAAATTATTGTGACTTAATTGAATTGCCTTTTCTTCCTCCTCTTTTTTCCATTTCTTTTGTCTCTAAGTCAGAGGCTTTCAGTATTTGCGTATCATATGAAGCCAGATTTCCTCTCATTTCCAGTGGAAGAGAAGGGAGCAGCTGAGCACTGTCCAGGAAGAAAAGCTGTTGGAGTTTGGGGGAAATGGTGGTTTCTGGTTCAAAGCCCAGCCCTGGTGCTGAGTTGTTTGTGCCTTTGTTTCACCAGCAGCTTTTTGCTGCTGTATCACACCTGGTTTGCATGGAGTGAGCCCTCTGGATTCCTCCTTCCTTGCAGTCTCACCTTTCTTTCCTTGAAGGGGTCATTTGATCCACAGGTGTGGTTTTGGACTTCTCTGTTGTGTTAAAAAATCCATTCTCAGCCTCAGTGCTGTTACAGAGCGGCCTCTTGTAGGAGAAAAGCAAAATAATGGGAAAAAGATGCAGAGTGAATCCACTCTCATGCTTGGGAGGAAAAGCTCAGCTAAAGACTCTGAACATCAAAATCCTCCCATCTGCTCCTGCTTTTTAGTTGACCCTACAGATGAAGTAAAGGAAGGGGAAAGCTTTGATTCAGCTGGTTAAATCCAGGTCAAAATGCTTAAAAGGCTCCAATGTGAAGTTCCTGTGGGGTTGCAGACCCCTGCATGGAGCCCTCGCCCCAAATCAGCAGAGCAAGGAGCAGAAATTCCTCTGTTTTCCCTCCCAAGTGAAGATAAAAAGAGGGTAGGAGAAAGAAAAGCAAGAGCAGAGCTGTTTCCCTGCTCCTGTGTTGCCTCTGCTGATGGTTATTTTGGGATCTGTGTTTTGTTCCCTTTTTGAGATACCTGAAAAGTTCAGTTTGGAATGTCTCAGGGGAAGACTTAGGGAAAAAGAACAGATACAGCACATTTCTAGTAAAGATACTGAAGTAAAACCTGAATTTCAGTGTTAATAACATGACCTGGAAACAGACCCCCAGCCTGGCTGTCCCATCTTGTGGTTCCACCTCAACCACAAGCAACCAAGTTCTCCAAGGAAAGGAGAATTTCTGGAGACAAAACCCCTTAAAACAGCTTAAAAAAAAATCCATTCTGTTGTGTCTATAAAGCACAAGTGAACAAAATTCTGGGTACAGCAGCTGGATGACCCCTCAAGTCCTCTCTCAGCTCTTGGAAAGGGGAAACCAGACACATCTTTGGAGTTTGAGGCTAGAAAGGGTAAAATGAGGAAATCTGTTGGTCTCTGGTTCCCTTGTTGCTGCTCCAGATCTGCAGCCTCTTCTCAGGAGGTTCAGGGGTGCTTGATCCCCACTTGGCTCGTGGTCATTCCCAGACAAAAAGAGTACAACAGCCTCTCCTCCAGCTGGATAATCAGGAATGCCATCAATCCATCATTGCATGTGATGGCTGGCTCAGTTCTTACCCATTCCTTGCAGCAGGATGAAAAACCTACATCAACTACCTCAGTATTTCCCAGCAGGGCTGGACTGAGATCCCTTGGGGCTCTTTTGGGAGCAACCTGTAGTCCACCCCAGGAATTCTTTCTGTGTTGGAAAAGAATTGGAGAACTCCTTCAGGAAGCAGTAAGAGAAGTGGAAAGGTTAATTTGGTGTGTGCCAGGGTGGGGATGCAGGATGCTGGAAACTGGAAGGGTAAGGAGAGGTGAAGCTCTGGTGGTGGAGAGCAGGATTTGGGGAGATCTTCCAGTACCTAAAGGGGGCTTACAGGAAAACTGGAGAGGGACTTTGGGCAAAGAGTGGAATCACAAGACAAGGGTGAATGGGCTTCAGCTGAGGGAGGGCAGGGTTAGGTGGGATTTTGGGAAGGAATTCCTCCCTGTGAGGGTGGGCAGGCCCTGGCACAGGGTGCCCAGAGAAGCTGTGGCTGTCCCTGGATCCCTCGAAGTGTCCAAGGCCAGGCTGGATGGGGCTTGGAGCAGCCTCGGATAGTGGGAGGTGTCCCTGCCCGTGGGGATGGAAGATGCTCTTTAAACCCCTTCCAACCTGAACCATTCCAGGATTCTGTGATTTACTGCCTGCTCTGTTTAGAGGGTGGGACCTGTTCCTGTGCTCAGGGTTTGGCACAGCAGAGCCCTGTTCCATCCCATCAGTGCACCACCAAAAAGAGGGAGGGGGAATTTTGCTTTCCCTGAACCCCAGTAACCTTGGTTACGACATCTCCCTTGTGGTGAGCAGACAGGCTGAGAGGAGAAATGCTGGAACCCAGAAACCTGGGAGTTTTGGGCTTTCTGTGCTTTCTGACGCCCTGGGAGAACTCTGCTTTTGACCTCAGGCCTTGGAGAAGGTTTCCAAATTTGAGTGATGGAGTTAAAGTCACGCGTGTGTGGTTGGAATAGAAATGTGTGAATTCACATGGTGAAGGGTTTGGAATTTGTGGTTTTAGAATATAGTAATAGGTATGGGACAAGTTGGAGGATTTGGGGTGGTGTCTCTGTCTTCTTCACGATTTCATGTAGTAGTTTCTGGTTGGACAGTGCTGCACTGAGGGTCACAGGAGTTTAGTTATTGTGTAAAAAGTGTAAATAATATAGGTGTTAATAGTCTATTGGACTGTTTAGCTTTAAAAGACCTTGTAACTAGCTAGGTTCACCTCCGTCTTGCTCACTTTTAGCTGGTAAGCTAAATCTTTAGATAAGATTTAATAAACAACCAAGCCTGAACACGAGAAATTAATCTCCTTCGTGTTTTTAATCCTGACTCTGAGTGAAGACAGGCACTGAGAATGAAGACAAGCCACTGATTAGGTGGTGCAGTTACCCCTTTTACAGAGAAGTCCTTTCCTTACGGATGCACCGAGCACTCCGTGTACCCACGGAGGGGAAACAGCACAGCAAGGAGGCAAAGGAGGATTTTGGTGAGGCAAGAAAAAGTGTTGTCAGTGTGGTGTCACGGGGTTCTCATCACCCCAGTGCTCTTGGCAAGTCCCTCCTGAGGAATTCCACTCTTTGATACACTGAGAAGTTGTTCCTTCTCCCCTTTGTTCTTGCCCAACTTACGTCCCGTGGAGATTTGTTTTTGTAGCTCCTGGAGATGAAACAATCCCTGATTGAAAATGCTAACGAGGTGTCCACAGTTGGATGGCTTTGTAAAAAAGGGGCTCGTGGTTTAAATCCTTAATCATGGTGGATTTGGGAGCCTCAGCCTACCCAGGACAATACCTGGATTCTGTTATTTGTGTGGCTTTCCCCCCATCCTTTGGCTCTGGAAGGTCTCTCCTGCCTTGTGCAGAAATTCCTGCTCATAATTTCCTCCCTTTTCCCGTTGGAAGAGCTGTGACTTGGGCCGTGTCGCCGTTCTCTTCCTCAGGGAATTTCCAGATTCCTCTTTTCCCATGTTACCAATATTGTGTCTGGTGAGGAGGATGGCACCTCCAGATGTCTGTTTACCTCCAATCCCTCCTGTGCTCCAGGCCCTCTGGAGACACATCCCCAGCCAAGCTTTCTCCTAAAAATATTTTTAACCCTTCCTCCCTCCCACTCGTCTTCCCAAACCAGATCCCCTGGGAACTTGCTGAACAAGATCATTCTCACTCACACGGTCTCTGGTGACTGCACAAAACAGCTCAGCTCTGCTTTCAGAAATAAACTTCTTACACGTATTTTTCTTGTCTGCACCCAGTTTTTTTTCCTTGCATTTTCACACAAAATCCCAGTTGTCAGGCCAACAAGGGGAAGTTTGAAGCCTGTTTGAATTTTAGCTTGAAGTGGGTGATTTTTTTTAATTTTTTTTTTTTTTCATCTTTCTGTATTTTGAAGTCCTTTGGGCAATGTTAGGCTTGTTTTTCCTGGTGCATTCTCTGACCTGATTGACCAAAGTTTTTGTGCTGTTCTCATACTAATTTTGGAACTTTTTTGATGATGTGCAGGCTTTTATTTAGTCTGGTCTCTTAAGGCTGTGGGTCCTACCCCAGTGCAGATATTGTTGCTGTTGTATCCTACACCTGATGATTGGACTGGACGACCTTGGAGCTCTTTTCCAACCTTAAGGGTTCTCTGATTCCATCACCCCCAAGCTGTGGGAGCAGCACAGGGGAGTCTCTCATCCAAGATGGACCACAGAGTGGGGTGAAACCTCCTTATACTGGGTTTGTGAGGCCAGGTTTTGGTAGCCAGAGGCTACAGGATTGGCTTCTGGGAGGCTGCTGGAATAAATTAAATTAAATTAATTCCCCCAGCTGAGTCTGTTTTACCCATGGCAGTAACCGGTGAGTGATTCCTGTTCAGTTCTTGGCCATGCACAGCTCTGTGCCTGCCTGGAGGCCTCCTCCTGACTTTTTGAACTGAGTTTGTTCAGAACAAGGTGTGTTTTACAGCTGCAGGTATGTGCTGTAAACTCTTTCTCCCTGATTTAATCCTGCTGGCCAGAAGGGGCAAGAGAAGCAGAGATGTGTGGGTTTGTTCTCATTGTTGTTTCACGAGTGACGCTCAGCCCAGGGCTGTTATTTTTGGAGAGTTTGGTGCTCATGTTTATTGCAGAGGCTCCTCGAGCTCTGGGGCTTTGAGGTGCGTAAATCTAAATAAGGATGACATTTAAAATAGGTTACATGCTCTCCCCGAGTGTGCAGAGAGGAAATATGAGTAGACTGACTTCAGATCCTTCAAGTAAAAAATCCCCCATGGGAGTGCCATTGAAGTTCTCAGCACCTCCAGGTAATTATATTCTGACATAAGTTGTTTGGACCACAATTCAAGGTAACTCTAATCTGGACCTCATTATGACGGATAAGAATTAATCACTGAGCTGGACGTGGGATTGTTCCCTGGAGGCACGTGGTCGTGACCTGCCTGCAGAAATTTGGGCAAAGATGGGACAGTTTTAGCTAAAATCACGTGTGTAAACACAGATACAGGGAGAGGTTCAAGAGGGTTGGGCAGCAGAGCTTACAAAAGTTAAGGGTAAAGGAAGGATTGGGAAGGAAAAGGACATGGAGAAGGAGATGGAAGTGGGAACTGAGAGTCCTGGATTTGGGTTGGAAGAGACCTCAAAGACCCACGGCAGTTCCACCCCCTGCCATGGGCAGGGACATCTCCCACTGTCCCAGGCTGCTCCAAGCCCCAGTGTCCAACCTGGCCTTGGACACTTCCAGGGATCCAGGGGCAGCCACAGCTGCTCTGGGCACCCTGTGCCAGTCATTTTTCTTCTCCCAGAAAAAAAACTCTTCCACAAAACACAAGAGAAATAAGTTTTTGGGAGCCTGCTGGGTCTGCAGGTACAATTTCCCTTCCAGAGCTGCCTTTGGACAGTGAAGAGCTGGGAAAGGACCCAGGAGCTCTGGACAGTGGAGGAGCAGCATTCCATTTCTCCTTGGAAAGGAAGGCTCGTGCACAGGTATTCAGCTGATGGGGACAGTTCGGAGGACAACAGCCACTTCCAGCAGTTTTCCAGGCTCTTTTAGGGCTGGGGTCTGGATTGTCTGCTCAGCCTTGCAGGGAGCTGAGGTTTTTTTGGTCTAGGTTTATTCCCAGTCCAGGCACAGCTGCCCAGGGCAGTGATGGAGTCCCCATCTCTGGAGGGATTTCAAAGCCATGTGGATGTGGCACTTGGGGACAGGGGTCAGCGGTGGCCTCGGCAGTGCTGGGGGAATGGTTGGACTGGATGATCTGAGTGGGATGATGGAATAAATGATTCTGTGAGTCTGATTCTGAAAGACACACAAGGGATCTCAATTCTCGTGGTAATTCTCTTTCCCTTAATCCCGGGTGGATGGCCTGATATGGAATATCAAGAACATGGCTGAGAAGAGAAAGATCTGGGGATCTTTTCTTCTTTAATTGTTCTCCAGCACCACAGGTGGGAGTTCAGCTGATCCTGACTGATCCAAGCTCTTCCCCTGGTTGAAAGTGATCCTTGTACTTTGCTCTTCAGGGGAATCCTCCAACACACCAGCGTGGCCCTGGCAGATTTCATGTCCAATGTGGATCCTGATATTTTACCTGGCCCAGAAAAGGTTCAAACCTACTTGAGCTTTTGCTACAACTCAAATTTAAACTGCCAGACCTGAAGAAAGCAAACCATGTTCCCCCACTGCCTTTGGTGTAGCATCCAAAAAATAACCCAGTGCTTTTTTCCTTCATGATTGAAACCAGAATCCCTCTTCAAAGCATCAATCCAGGGCAGGTATGGAGCAGTATTTCCTCTGTGCATCTTTTAACCCACAGAAGTAGGAACATGGGGTTGTATTTCTGGAATCTGGGGGTTGTCAGAATTTAAGGGCAGAGTTGCCTGTGCTTGCTATCCAGTGATGAGATGTTCTGTTTCCTTGCTTGTTCCCTCTCTTTGTTTCAATCCTTTTTATATCAGTCCTCAAGATTTACACACCATCCTTGATAACAAAGGCCTGTAAGATATTTTAAAGATAAAAATGATACAATACTGCATCTCTATATTCTTTCCCCTTTCCTCTGCCCAAGCAAGGAGGCTTTACTTGCTTTACTATATATTTACATTTTTAAAATCTTGCTGCCATCTGAAGCTGCTGGCTCCAGTTTGGGGCTTTCTTGGGCGTATTTTTTTTAAAATTAATTTTTTGTTGTTGTTACCCTCTCGAGAGAAAGAAACCACGCGGGTTTCCAAGTTCCTTGAATAAACGTCAAATAAAACATTCCAAACAGTTATTCAGGCTGCTAATAAACAGTGAGACATCCTTCCTGTAGAGAAGCTGAACAATGGTTTCCTCTGACAGAAGCACAACATTAGGAGCCTTCCATATGTTGGTGCTGATTTAAACAGCGGCAGCATCTCCGAGAGGGACTGGAGCCCCCAGTGAGTATCTGGATATCCTGTGGGGAGAAAAACTCTGTGGGTAACTCCCCCCACCATGACAAAATTCTGGGAGTTTTGTCCCTGTCTCCTCAACATCATCCAGTTTTGAGAGCATCTGCCTCCTTCCCTGAGATTTTTAATCTTCCTGGCACATCCAGGCTTGCCCTGAGTGCCTCAGGGAGGCAGGTGAGCCATCCCTCACCTCCAGCTCCAGGATGGCCTCCAGGGAGGAGCATTGCTGGCTCCCAGTTTGACCAGTTTGATGTGTGTCCCTGCAGCCCTGGTGAGCACATCACCTTCCCGTTTTTGCTCCAGCAACACCCCCTCTCCTCCATGGGCTGTATTCCCTGGGGAAGGGACCCCACCCGGGGTGGGAGAAACAGCAGATAACAGATATGGACAAACCCCTTATTTTCCTTTGCTTCTCCTAATTTTTAGATGCCCAAATGTGGGAGCACAGTGCTCACACTGATTTCACTCCTCAGGTGGTGACCAGGATGGGCCTCTCCAGGTGAACCTGGCACTGATGGCTTTGTCCTTGCTCGAGCTGGTGTCCACCTCCACACTGGGGACGTGTGGAAGGTGACAGTGGGGACAGAGTGGCTGAGGTTGGAAAGGCTCTGGCTCCTGGAGCTGCTCCCACTCCTGCAGTCCAGGCTCAGCCTCCAAGGGAAGAGCCCATTCTGGTTGATGTGTCCCGGACAAGGAGTGAGGAAATTGGATGTGGTGCTTCCTAAATCCTGCACAAACACGGAGAGCTGGGAGTAACCCTGGAGAGGGCAGAGCTCCTTGGGTAGTTCTTGCTCAGAGCAGCATCTAAATCTTTATTAACCAGTTCAGACACAGCCAGAACAGGTCGGGATGTCTGGAGAGTCCAGGAGCAAAGCTCCCCTTTGGGCTGCTCTCCTTGTTGCCAAGATCTGTCACCTTTTGGTGAAAACCTTGGAAATTAAAAGGGTTATTGGGCATTTTTTCTCTGCTGTGCGGCCCCAAGCAATGGATCTGGTAGAAGCACACCCAGCTGTTGTCCTGGGAGTCAGTGTGGTCAAACAGGCTGTTTGACCTTGGCTGGGGGGGGTCACCTTGATGGTCACTTGTTCTTGGACACCGTCACCATCCCATGAATATCCTCTCCATTTGTGGCGTCCTGGAGTTTGGAGGGCTGGAGGTGAACCCTGTTCCTTGCTTGCAGGAGATCCAAAATCACTGCCATGTTTTAGGAATTAATTTAATTTCCCCATTATTATCATTAGTAGTGTTATTAAAATAATTTTTTTTTTTTCTAAATTTTGACCTCCCCAACATACAGAAATCCACAAGCTTCTGACTCGGGGTGTGTGCTGACCAGGGAAGAGAACATGAGGTCCAAAGGAGAGGTGCTGGTGCTACAGCAGTGCTGGGGCTCTTTCCCAGAGATTTTTTCTCCTTGGGTGGACCTAACCAACCTCCTGTTCAGGACCACCACTCACCACCACCCAGTGGTCAGGCTTTAAAACCAACCTGGAGCCACCTTCCCAGCAGAAATGAAGCCCCTGTGGGGAGGTCACCATGGAGGAGAAGTGTTGTGGTGGCCTTGGTTTCACCCCAACCCTCCGTGTGCCGTGTCCTGCTCCTCACAAACCCACTCTGCAGTACAAAGGGCCAGGTTTTGGTGCAGAGAGCCTTCTCAAGGGATTTTCCTCAGCTCCTGGGCAGAAGGGATATCTGGCTGATTTTGCAACGGGTGGACAGGGAAAGGTTTCCCAACCCCTGAAGAAGTTGAGGCTGTCTGACCTCAGCACCTCACGAGCTCCATGGGGCAGCCCGGCTAGAAAACCCTCTTTAAATGATATTTTCCACCTTTTTTTTTTTTTTTTCCCCCTCCAGGTATAACCAAAAAAAAACCAAAAAAAACACGAGGAAAAGAGCCACGGAGAGTTCTTTTAGCTCTGCAGAGCCTGGCACTGGCACCCAGATGAGCTGCTTGCCTCAACCCTGCACCCTCAAGGGCTGTGCAGACGAAGCCTGTCCTGCCTCCCCCAGTGCCCAGGGATGGATTGTCCCACATCCAGCGTGTGGCTGCTCTGCATCCTCCCATCCTCACCACGATTTTGCTGGAGAGAGAGGAGGAGGGAGCCCTGGCACAGCGGGAGCCCCCCGCCGGTCCCGGCACCCGCGTTCTGCACAATGTCCATTTGTTCTGGGTGCTAACACGAAATGACAAAAGACTCCAGATTCATGCTGGACAAAATTGTCCCCTTGCTAATTATTAGATTATGAAATGTGTTTCGTAATGTAATGAATAATGGGGGGGGGGGGGAAAACGACACACTGGATTCTTTTTTTTTTTTTCCCTGCTTAAATCTGGATTTTTTCATTGTTTGCCCCGGAGTTTTTGTTGGTAGGTTGAAACAGAGATGCGAAAAGAATGGGAAAGGCTGGGTTTTATTTGTGCCTTGCCTGTTAAAGCTGTGACTTGGCTCACACAGTAAGTGCAAACAATTCTCTCCTGGCAAGTGTTCAGTGGAGACATTACTGATGACAGACTTTATTAAGTGCAGGTTTGCTTGTTATTAAATTCGCTCTGTGCTTGTTTCCGAAGCTGCTGGCCTGGCCGGCTGCGTCCTATTAGGATCTTTAGGAAGAAAGAAAGGAACAGAACATTGTATGCAGCACAGCCAGCGATGAGGTGATAGGGAAGCCAGCACTGGGGAAGGAGACCCAAGGAGATAATTAATTGCTACGTTTAAAACAAACATTTGTTTGGTTTATTGAGTTAATTCAAGCCATCCCTTGATGATTCCTGGTTTCCAGGTGAAGCTGGGCATGTGTTCCCGTGTCAGCACGCTCAGGGCTGTGGGAGGTCAATGTATGTTACATTAATTGTTTGGGGGGGAAAAAAAAGCCACCATAAAAGTAGAGGCATGTTTCTAATTTCTCAAAGCCTTGTTTAAACTCTTCCCTTTTCTCATCCCAGCTATTGTATGGACAGCCACCAATGACAGCCCTTCTATACAAAATAAATATCTTATAAAGTCTTCATCTCATGGCTGAATGCCTCCATTGCTGCAGTTCCAAACATTAATGGCCCCAGGCCATGTTAAAAATTAAAAGGTTCCAGGGTCCAGCAGGTGGGTGCCAGTTACTTCCTGAAAATCAGGTCCCTTTTCAAGGTGTCCCAGCTCCAGATCCCATCAGAGGGTGATTTGTGTGAGGAATCTTGGCTGATTGTTTGGAAGCACTTGAAACAAATGGGAGCTGCTCAAATTTAATAGAGCAGGAATTGATCCACAGTAGTCAAAGAGGAAAAATAGGCTGATTTTACATTGAAGATTTCAAGTGGTTTTGGACTGAGATTTTTCAAGTGTACCCTGTGAGGTGGCACCTTGCTCCCATCGGCCTAGATCAATCAAACAATAATTTGGGATCAACAACTGTTTTGGTGTAAAGATCTGGGGGTTTTTTTTGTTTTGTTTTGTTTTTTTTTTTTTTTTAATTTATTTTTTTTATTTCCCACTCTGAGTTTGCAATTTGCTCTTTAAAGAATATTTGTGATATGGGGCTGTTGGGGCTGCTTGTAGTGGTGAAAGAGCTCAGGTTAAGTCCAGGAATTACTGTTCTTTCCCTCCACAGGGTGAGAAATTCACAAAGAAAAACAAACAACAAAAAATTTTGATTTATTTTTTTCCTGCTTCTAATGGAATAATCTCCCTTCACTTCAGTTTTGGGGTGAAGAAGCAAACTGTGCCTGCCACCCAGTGAATTTTGTAGTTGAGGGACAAAACTCCTCCAGCCAAAGGGGTTCCAAGGAATGACAAGGCTGGGATGTGCCAGGCAGGTTTGCTCCCCTGCAGCCAGCAAGGACCCAAAACCCCAAGCTGCCTCTGGGCTCCATCTCTGTATCCTTTGACTATCAAAAACCACGGGAGGGAGGGGACAGAATAACAAAATACTTCTCTTCCCTCGTTCTTCCCTTCAGGTTTTTGAGGCACCACTAATGACAGCGGGTGAGAGTCTGTGTTTTGCAATTTATCACTTTGCCACCCAGATGAAGGGACTGGCTGCGCTCCTGATCTCCTCTTTTCCCTCTGAGGTCACAGACATGGTGTTATAAATATTTTTTTTTTTTTCCTTTAACCTGGGATCCTCCCTGGAGACCTGAGCAGTTTCTCCAGGTCTGCTTTTGCCACAGAGGTGACCTTGGGTGAGAGGTAAAGTCCCTTCCCTGGGATGCTCTGAGGTGGAGAAGAGCCACCAGAGTTTTACACAAAAGGCAGAATTGACTTCTCAGCTATTCCCAGTTTCATTTGATTTGCACAGGCCACTCTCTGCTCAAAGCTCTGTCAAAGCCCATTTTGGCATCCTGGAAATACTGGAGCAGTTTGATTTCTGGGTAAGTAATAACCTCCTTCAGTCAAAAGCTTTCCAGGGTGCTTTGTCTGCTGTCCATTTATTTTCCATAAGGAAGATGACTCCCCTCAACCTGAGATTGCTTTATCTCCCACTTTGCTCTCTCGCTGAAATGAATTGCAGGAAAAATCCATATACTCCTAGGAGAATCCAGGGGAATGGATGCACAAAGGGTGCCTGGGTAAAATGAATATTGTGCTGATTCCATCTGAAAAATCATTATAAAGCTGCAGTCGCAGAAAACCAACTCCACCCCCCTCCGTTCATTTTAAAAAACTGGAGCATGAATGTTTCAGGTCATGTTTTATCTGGGAGTCTCCCTGCCCAGCTTGGGAACACAATGAGGATTGTGTCCCAGGTATGTCGGAGTTATTTTGCTACTGTTGGTGAATTTAGATGGAAAAAGTCAGGCACAAAAGGGCTTAAGTGATTTGGTTCAATTAACTATAAATTATGAACCCTAATTCCCAGTTTACTAATCAGAGTATCACACAATGGCCCTGATTTCAGAAATTGCTTAAATATGTGCCTCTGCTCTGCTCAATGTTAAACATGTGCCTAAAAATAGGCAGATGGGCCATTTTGGGTGGAGAAATGTTTTCCCAACGAGCTTTTATATCTCTAAAATTTAGCCCTTGTGTTTCATTTGCTTGCTTTGAGGAGGGGAGGGTTTGGAGAAAAGAGGGAGAGCTGAAAACTGATGGACTCTGATGTTTTAAAAACTCTCTGCTCAAAGTCTTCTATGGCATGAGGTGCTGGAGGAGCTGCCAGTGAGGGCTCTCAGGGACACTCAATGAAGTGCTCAGGGTCAGAAAGGAAGAAAAAAAAAATCATCATTCCTGCAGGGTGAGAGGAGAAGACATCATGGAAGGAGCAGGAAAACCCTCAGCATCCCAAGTGGCCATGATGGGATGGATGGAAAGGGAAAGGAGCCTCCTCCACACCATCAGAGCTTCACCAGCTTCAGCAAAGGAGGACTGAGCTCGCCTTTATTTCATTGTTCCCTGCCCTTATTTTTCTTTTTGTTTTTCTCACAGAGATGCCCAGACACTGCAGTTCCCAGCTGTCTCCAGCAGCCTGTTGGGATGACATGCAGAGGAGATAATTTTATGGAGTGGTTCCCCTACCCTGGCCTGTTACTTGAGGACATATTCCAGTATTCCATCTGATCCCAGTTTAAAGCTCTTCCAAGAATTTCTGTGTGATTTAACAACCAAAAGGCCTCTTGGCTCCAATTTGTGCCTACCCTGACTTTTCAAACCTTGTGGCTCTGCACAACTCCCCGACAGGAGGGGACAAGTGGGGGGGTCGGGCTCTGCTCCAGGTAACAGGGACAGGAGGAGAGGAAATGGCCCCAAGTTGTGTCGGGGGAGGCTCAGGTTGGATATCAGGAAGAATTTCCTCATGGAAAGCATGATCAGACATTGGAAGTGGCTGCCCAGGGAGGTTTGGAGTTCCCATCCCTGGAGGTGTCCAAGGAACACCTGGACATGGCACTCAGTGCTCTGGGATGGTGACAAAGTGGGGATTGGCCACAGGTTGGACTTGGTGATCTTGGAGGTCTCTTCCAACCCCAGTGATTCTGGGATTCATCTGGTGCAGTCCTGTTGACCTGAAGTTTTGAGGACACTGTTGGATCCACGAAAAGCTGTTATCTCTGCCCCTTGCTCTAGGTGAGGTTTCATTCTCCTTCTCTTTTCCCCATGCTCAGCTAAAAACAACCCACACTCACTGGTGTTTTAAACTGTTCCCAGCAAGATAATTACCTATTAGAAATTCCACAATTATTTCATTATGTATTATTACAGAAAAAATAAATTAAAAACTCAGTCCCATAATGCAGTTAATGGCAATTATTAAGTTCTACAAATAACTTCCATGAGAGTCATTATTTGCCTAACATGGGCTGAGGAATCCCAGGCAATTACATATGGAGCCACATCAGAGCAGAGTTGCTGTGAAAATGAGGATTTGTCACTTTGTAAGTGACACTCACCACAGATTAAAATCAAGCTGCTGAGGGAAGGTCATCATCTCCAAAATTCCTGCCCCAGGAATGGAGATGTTTCCATGGAGATGATCCATGTTTCCAAAAGTCTCCATCCTAGCTGAGGATGAGCAGAATAACTCCACGGATCTTTTGCAAGGAGCTCTTGGGGTTGTCCCTGAAAACTTCAGGTGAGTCCAGACTTTTAGGAGTGTGTTGGAAGAGTTGGGATGGCCATTCTGGGATATATCCAAAGCCAGGATGAGCCTTGCCCATGTGTGTTGGGGATGCTGCAGGGGTCTCACCTGGGCATGACCAACCTATCCCAGCCAGAGTCCAGGAGGCACTGCTGTCCTTCCATCACTGTGGCATTCCAGATGTTCCAGCCCTCCTGCTGCTGGCACCACCTGCCTTCACCAGGGCTCTGGCCAAACCCTGGGATCTCCACACAGCTCCATCACAGTCAGCAGGGCTGATAAATGCAGCCCAAACCCTGGGATCTCCACACAGCTCCATCACAGTCAGCAGGGCTGATAAATGCAGCCCAAACCCTGGGATCTCCACACAGCTCCATCACAGTCAGCAGGGCTGATAAATGCAGCCCAAACCCTGCTCTGTTCCTGCTTTCTTGGAGAGCAACCCAATATTTGTGGTGAGAGCAGCTCCTTCTTCTCACAGCCAAGATCCCACTTGTGGTGTTGGACAAGTTCAGCTTTGTTGCAGCTCCCTTCTGTCCCCACAGTGACTCCCAACCTTCATCCCTCATGTTCCTGGTTAATCTGTCAAAGCCAGATGTGCTCCTTCATCCAGGAGAAGGAGGAGGAGGAGAAGGAGGAGGGATGCCGCTGCTTTGCCCAAGGAAATGCTGGGTACAAGAAATCACAGACTGGTTTGGGCTGGAAAGGACCTTAAAAATCACCCAGAGCCACCCCCTGCCATGAGCAGGAACACCTTCCACTATTCCAGGCTGCTCCAAGCCCCATCCACCCTGGCTGTGGAGACTTCAAGGAGTCCGGGAGCAGCCACAGCTTCTCTGGGTACCCTGTGCCAGGGCCTGCCCACCTCACAAGGAACGATTTATTCCAAATATCTACCCCCAAACCTGCTCTCTGCCAGTTGAAATGATTCTGGCTGTGTGGAAAATCCCAGGTCAGACGTGTGTCCCCTCCTCAGACCTTCTAGAAAGAGAAGAAAGCCCAAGGTAAGTTTTACCTGCACATCTCCTGGCAAAAAATGGACATAACCAGAACACAGAGGTTTGCAGGACATGCTCGGGTGTGTAGATCTCCTGCGAGAGAGAGACCTGAAATTCCACCCACATCATATTATAGGAGAGGGAAAACTATGCAATTTCAGGCCAACAGAACAGCCTATTATTCCCAAAACGATCCCATTCCTCCTGCCCAACCCTATTTCTGTGCCTACCCACCCTGGAAGCCTTGAGAGCTCTTCTATCCATCATAACTCAGGGAGCAAAGAGCTGCCAAGGCCCTGGGGCTGCTGAGCTCCCATGTAAACAAGCCCTGCCCCATTCAGGGGAGCACAGGACACTGGCATTGTCTGCCACACATGGATGTCATAGGGTGAAGGACACAAAGCCACGGATTGTGCTGGCATTCTGTGTCCCCAAATGACTGCTGCCAGCCCTGCTGCGTTCCCATTATCAGTGGAACAGCCCCCAGTGCATTGAGGGGGGCAGCAGGGGGGCTTTACTGGTGTCTTTGGGGATCTGGGCTCACCTGAGTGCTGGGATCATTTTCCATGGTGGGAATCAATCCCTGCTCCAGGAATTTCCTGGGTTCAAGAGGGGGACATTTCAGTTCACATGTGCAGCAGGAATACTGTGGGGTCTGTTCTGCTCTCCCTGTTTGGATTTGATCCTAAAAGTCTGTTCCAACCTTAATGATTCCATGCAGGACACAAAGAGACTGAATCCAGAAGGTGGGTTATGATAAAAGGGGTCTTTCCTGTCTACAAAACCATGGAACCAGACTTAGGACCATGCTGCCCACACCATCTCCAGTTCTCCCTGAGACTTGGGATCAGTGGGATGATGATGGCCTGGATGGACAACCTGGAACACCCAGATTTCACCTGAAGTTGGAAGGGTGGGTGAATCAAGGGGAACTGTGTGGGTGGGTCACCGTTCCACGTGTTGGATTTGCTGGAAAAACAACGCACACCACAAAACCCCCCAAACCTGCTTTTCCTCCCCCCCTCCACACTTCAGATTTAAAATGCAATAATACAATTTGGGGTGTTTGGCCCATTTTTCTAGGCCTGGTTTTATAAAAGCCTGAGGGCTGGAGTTGCAGGCTGGAGGAAATGAAGGTGGCATTTCCCATTCCTTTGAATCAGCTGGTTGGGATGGGCAGTGCCATTGTCCTCTCTGTCCCTTCATTGTGTCCTCTGGCCCAGAATATCTTGTCCTGGAGATGGTTCTCTCCAGTGGAGCTACTTTTCAACACTCAAGCAGTGCCAGAAAGTTTCCAGCCCTTTCCCAATTACCATCTCCTTGTATTTATGCAGAAGAGAACCTGGCTGGTGGCTCAGCTGTGTTTTTTTGAGGCTGTGAAACCCCACTCAAACCCATGCACCAAACTGAGTGGAAAGGGATTTTTTTTTTTTTTTTGCCCTACCACTAAAATTTCACTTTTCAAATCACCCACCTGACCCCAAAGAAAACCTTCCTGCCCCTTCCTCCCATTCAAACATTCCCATTTCTGGGCTCTTCCCTCCTTTGTGATTGCATGAGCATTTTTAGCAACAGGCCTTTCTTTCCCTGGGTTAAATTTAGTCCAGGTCATTCCTCCAACGTCCTGCCCCTGCTATTTCATTCCTCAAAGGTTTTCCTGTCTCAACCATCTGTAAGATAGTTTCACATAGATGGAAATTCCTTTCTTTTTCGCTTCTGGGAAAGGTTGGTGTTGTAATGGCTGAAGATTTTCTTTGGGATGTGGGTTTTGAAGTGAATTAATGCAGCCAGGAGAGCACCTATGTCTAAATGATGCTGCTCCTGCTGCTCCTTCACGTTTCTGGCATGAGGCTCTTGTGAATCTGCAGCTGCAAGGCAAACAAATAATAATAGTTATTCCCAAGGAAAAA
This sequence comes from Cinclus cinclus, assembly GCF_963662255.1. Taxonomy (NCBI): domain Eukaryota; kingdom Metazoa; phylum Chordata; class Aves; order Passeriformes; family Cinclidae; genus Cinclus; species Cinclus cinclus. Next base: position 2,300,228 of record NC_085050.1, read on the forward strand.
AAAGATATTACTCAGCCATCCAATATCTATGTCCTTGCCCATCTGAACATCTGAAATTGATGCCACGTCTGGGCTATTCTTTGTTTCAGACCCTGAGGGTAAGGAGAAGGTCCTAGGAAAGAGCTGCAATGTTCCCAAGTAATCCCAGCCTTGATTATCATGGAATTGTAGAAGGGTTTAGGTTGGAAGGGACCTTAAAGATCAGAATGCTCTGCTTAAACACAGAATGCTCTGACCCATTTCTTCAGGGTCATCCAGATCCATCCCCTTGCCATGGGCAGGGACATCTTCCACTGTGAGGTGGACTTGGAGGATCCTGAAGAAATGGGTCAGAGCATTCTGTGTTGTTGTAGCTGCTGCTCCAAGCATCTGGAGTCAAAGGATGGAGCTGTTTCCTCCAAAACTACCCAGGAAATGATCCTGCCATGACCCTTCCACATGGTCAGGATGAATGGATGGGTGTAAACAGTCTGGAAACTACTCCTAAACGGCCAAGAAACAGGTTCAGCTTTGCACCTGCACTGCCTGGGGCTCTCCCCTCAAGCACCCTGGGGACTGGCAGCAGGGCTTGGTGGGGACAGGGGACAATCCTGTGCCTCACATCACCAGAGCCAGGCAGCAGAGGTGCAATACCCCACTCGTGGGTGGCCACTAAACTCCTCCACTGCTCCTCTTGGCTCCAGTAATTCCTGGCTCGGAGGAAGAGATGAAGTGCACCAGGTTTTAGTGCAGCTGGAGCTTTGAATAAACAGGGAAACAACTTGTTCCCATGACTCCCCACTGCCTTGGAGGTATTTTTGGTTGTTTATGACCCTCTTGTTCCTATCTTCCAAATCCCTCCTCCTCTCTCTTCTCTTCTTAATAGACTAGGTAGACTCTGAAATCCTCAAGCATCCTTCCTCCCGAGGGATATCTGGCCTGGGGCGAGGCACAAATTACAGGTTTAACAACAAGGGAGAGCACAATTATCCCTTGTGCCTCCCGGCTGTCGCTAACGAGCTGGCACGGGAGCTGAGAAAGCTGCAAAGGTTCAGCATTTTCTGCTCAGGAGATTGTGCTGACCCTGGGGCAGAGATGACTCGGACAGTGCCCGGGTCAGGGAACAGGCAGGAATTACAGGATTCAGCTCCCTCCCTCCAGACTCCTGAGCATCCAGAAAGAGGCATCATATAGGGACAGAGAGCCTGAAAGGACAAAACCAACAATTCCTCCACGAGGAAAAGCAGGAGCTGGGCTGCAAGAGAGGTGAAGGTGTTGGTGGACACCACAGGCTGTGTAAGTGTTCCTGGATCCATGGGGTTTTTATGGATGAAGGACACTGGGAAAACATAGCCTGTGCTGCCTCTCTCTGTGCCTCTGCCTCTATCTGTGTCTCTGCCTCTATCTGTGTCTCTTCCTTTCCTCTCTTTCTTGCATCTTTTCTAGAAGGTTTTCCAGGATCCCTATCCTGTCTGGGACCCTGAAAAATTCCTCTCGCATGATGAAACCAGCTCTCCCTCTGAACTGGGGGCACTCAGCCTGGAGAAAAGGGGGATCAGGGGGGACCTTGTGGCTCTGCACAACTCCCTGACAGGAGGGGACAGCCAGGGGGGATTTGGGATCTTATCCCGGGGAACAGGGACAGGAGGAGAGGGAAGGGCCTCAAGTTGTGCCAGGGGAGGTTTAGATTGGATATTAGGGAAAAATTTCCTCATGGAGAAGGTCCATGGATGGCGTCCCCATCCCTGGAGGGATTCAAGAGCTGTGTGGATGTGGCACTTGGGGACAGGGGTCAGTGGTGGCCTTGGCAGTGCTGGGGGAATGGTTGGACTGGATAATCTTTGGGGATTTTTCCACCTTTAATGATTCAGTGAATGGATCTGCTGGTGGCACCATCTCTGCTCCTGCTGACTGACACCAGGACCTCCCTGCTGGCCCCTGTGTCTACACAGCATAAAAACTTCCAGTCAGAGAAGAAATCCCTCCTTCCTTTGGAATTTTTTAGCCTGTTTCTCTTCTTTCAAGCTGCCATTCTTCATCATGGAGGGCTGGAGAGCAACTTCCCAGAGTGATGGGCAACATCTTCCTGGGGAGGTTTGGAGTCCCCATCCCTGGAGGTGTCCAAGGAAGTCCTGGATGTGGCACTCAGTGCTCCAGGCTGGGTGACAAAGTGGGGATTGGTCACAGGTTGGTCTCTATGATATTGGAGGCCTTTTCCAACCTCAGGGATTCTGGGATTCTGTGAAAATATTTCCCTCAGGAGAAAGCCCACCTCCTCCTCCTCCTCTGTACGTTTCTGTTTTGCTCTGATCCACTTCAGCCATTCAGGCAGAAAAAAACCCATCATTTTTGGCATTATTTCTTTGCCCTTGAAACGTGGGCGTGCTGGGCAAGAAGCTTGCAGGAGAAAACATGTGAAAAAGTGGAAAGGAAGGTTCAATCCAGGATCAGTGAGGTTTAGGGGTTAAAGCTGTGGGTAGAGCCAGCCCTTGCACCCCCTCAACCTCTGCACGGCGCTCGCCAGTTTTATCTCGGTTTCGCTTCTATTTGCTGTTGTTGTTTTTAATCATAAAATGACTATTTGTGCAATGCAAATAGCAGAGCCTGCTGTGAGCCACTTAGCAGAGCCCAGAAATGTCACTCTCTGCATTCATCCAGCCTCTCCCATGCTGGGTTTTCAACGGCTGCACTGGGGCGCCGGCCACGCTCTTCCAGGAAAGCGCGATGTCGCTCATCCCTCTCTCCAGCACCCTGCTTGTCCCCTCCTTGCTTGGCCTTGAGGCTTCCAGAGTTGGGACAGCCTTGTCCAGGAGGGAAAAGAGATTGTGGCTGCTCCAGGCTTGCCCATTTTGTTTTTTTTTTGGTTTTTTTTTTTTTATTTGTAATTAACGCACACTCAAACATTCGAACGTGGAGAGGGTTCCAACAGCTCCTCCATACTGGATGCTCATTTCCTGACATGGTGGCGTCCAGTCAAAAGTTGGATTTTGGACTTTTGGAGGTGTTTTCCAAGCTTTGTAGTTCCATGATTTTAGACCCAGAGGGTGTCCCAATGGCGGGATGTCCTCTGGATCCATCCTGAGTGTATGGGATGGTTTTCTTTGCAGGACAATCACAAAGTGTTGCCTTTGTTTGAGGAATTGGGGGGTTTCATGCCCTTTTTTTTTTCCCCACAGCTGTGCTTTATGAGCATAAGATTCTGTCCTGCCTTCCCTCATGGCAATTGGGATAAATAGTTTGGGACCAGGGTGGAAAATGCCCCCAGAGCACTTAGCTCATCTCAGAAATACTGGAAAACTTGTGTTCTCTCAGCTGACTGAAAATCCTCACTTTTTTTGCCCGGTTTTATTCTTTAATCTGAGCACTTTTCCTTGGGTTTGACCTAATATTTTAATTCAGTTCCACTTTGCTCCTGCAGCTGTGGCTCCAAAAGGAATTTAGGCAAAAGCACCACTTTGATATCAGCCTAAAGACTTTTCCCTCATGCCTCAAACACGACGCTTCACATACAACCTCTGACTGAGAAATCCCTAAATCACTGCTTGCCAACAGCCAGAGCAGAGGATAACAGGGCACTGCTGCTTCCTTACTTTCCCCACAAATTTAATCTGTGGCTGGAGAGGAGAGGTGCCATCCCAGGGACACTTGTGCTATCAGCAGGCCCTTGACTCACAATCCCAGACAGGCATTCCAGTCTGCTCAGAGCAGATAAATGCAATTTTAAAACACCCTGGACAGCATGAATTCTGTCAGCCCTGTGCAGTGGCAGTGTCAGGAGCACAGGAATTGTTTTGCTTTGTTGGGCTGTAATGGCAGCAGCTCAGAGGTAAAATGGATCAAGTGGAAAATAAAGATGAAGAGGCCATCTGACATCCCTGCAGCATCTCTGCTGTGGCAACCAACCTGGAAGGAGGTGGAGAGGGAAAGGGGGAAGGCTTGGGAAGGGCTGAGCTGCCAAAAAAAAATCTGCTGGAGTGCAGAGAATTTGGGGCAAGGAAGGTGGAGGAGGTCAGGAGTCAGGGGATTGGAAAGGAGATGATCTTTATGGACACAAACCATTCTGTGATCCTGTGATAAAGAGGGGAGAGCCAGGCTGGATCCCGCTGCACATGGGGATGTGACATTTTCCCTGCTGTGGTACAGGGAATGAAGTGGATGGAGCCAAGGGAATAACTGCAGAGGGGTAACAAACACCAGGGAGATGATCCCCAGTGGGTCTGTGGGGTGGCAGGAGACCCTGGAGAGACCCAGAGTGGCAGACACGGGGCTGAGGCAGAGCCAGCAAAGCCTTTGGAAAAGGGGATGCTCCCACTCACCCTGCTCCTGCCACAGCCCTGGCTCCCTGGCTGTAGCACAAGGCAGGAGACTCTTGCCAGCCCCTGTCCCTTTTATACAGCCACCCAACCAAGCCTGTCTTCCTTTTCGTGCCTCATTTATGTCAGGAGGGCTGAAAATGCTGTAAAGCATCGAGGAATGTGCCAACAGAGCTGCTGCCAGGCAGAGCCTCTGCAGCCCTGGCACTTCTGCTGAGCGCATGGTTGTATTTGCAGGGGGCCTGGGGGGAGATAAGAGGTTTTCCCTTATCAGTGGTCAGGTTTTGGCAGGGCAGCCTGGCTGGCTCATGTCCATGCCCCCTGCCTGAGGAGGGAGATGCCTAAGCAGCCAGTTTGGGTATTTCTGCAGGGTTCCTCCTGCCTTGGTTTCATTTCTGGGCATCTTTCACTCTGTTCTTGCAGTGATTTGAGTTTCATCATCCTGGATTTGCCCTCGTAGGGATTTGGGGAAAGCCATGAGCTGGTGTGTTTGCCCTTTCTCCCTCTCATTAGGACTGCTTGGAAAGATCTTAGTGTCTTGTGAGATGCTCATGAAGAAATTCATCACTGCAATCCCTGAATGTATTGCATCCCTGATTTCCCCACTCTTCTCCAAAATTCCCAGTGCCATTGGGCTGCATCTGCAGGATTGGAAGGGAGACTCTTTTTTTTTTTCTGATTTTTGACAGCTCAGGCTGCTTTGAAAGCCCTGTACTCTGGGAAATCCCCACTGCTCATCAGGACTAAGAGCACGGTCTCATAGAGGTGACCAAAAATTTGCACCATGGATGTTGGAGTATCGTTCTTTATTATTATCCATGTTCCACTAAGTGGCATCATATCCCTTGTTTCTGTTCCTTCATCTCAACTCTGTCTCCAAATATTGAGAATTTTCTTTATCAACCAGACAGGAAATAATAAGGGAGGAAAAACATTTGCCAACTGAAGGGAAATGTGTTTTTGGAAGAATTTTCTCCCAGTTTCTGGCTGAAGAAAAGGAGAAACAATTGTTTTGGAAAAAAAAAAAAAGAATCATTTAAATTAAACTATCCCCTCGTCTCTCTCCCTTTGGAATACACAGGCTCCTGATCATTCAGGTTCTCCCCAACCCCCCCAGTGCAGGGTTGGCTCTGTTCTGGGTTCAGCAGCCACTGTGTCATTCAGATCCCTGCACTGAGACCTTTCTAATTTGCAGAAAATGTTTTCAAAATGAAATTTTCACAGTGAGTGGGTTTTGGCAGCGGGAGGCTGGCAGAGGGAGAGCCCTGGGCCTTTGGGGAGAGGGAATGAGATTCCATAGCTCCAAGATGTGCTCCAGTTATGTGTGGCCAATGATGGGTCTGGTTTGAAATTAGTGACCCTGTGCTGGTCTCTGCCCAGTCCAGAGAGCCAGGGAAACACTGCAGGAGGTTCTGTCAGGCATCACCCCCATGGTTCTGGAGCAAAGGGCAAGAGGAAAAGAAAAGAGGAAACAGCTTCAAATTGCACCACGGGAGGGTTAGGTTAGATATAAGGAAAAATTTCTTCATGGAAAGGGTTGTCCAGTCCTGGCACAGCTGCCCAGGGCAACGGTGGAGGGATTTTAAATCCCTGGGGGGATTCCAAAGCTGTGTGGATGTGGCACTTGGGGACATGATCAGTGGTGGCCTTGGCAGTGCTGGGGGAATGGCTGGACTGGGTGATTTTAGAGGGTTTTTCCAGCTTAAACAACTCTGTGATTCCATGATTTTCCTTATCCATGCTCACCAAAGAACCAAGTGAGGTGGGGATGAACTCTGATACACAGGAAGTTGTCTCTGTCCTTGCTGAGCAGCTCTTTTACCAGACGAGTAAAAGAAGAGACTGAGATTAGAAATGAGGAAGAAATTCCTCTCTGAGAGGGTGCTGAGGCCCTGGCACAGGGTGCCCAGATTTTCTGTGGCTGCCCCTGGATCCCTGGAAGTGTCCAAGGCCAGGCTGGATGGGGCTTGGAGCAGCCTGGGATGGTGGAACCCCCTGTTCATAGCAGGGGATGGAATGGGATGATCAATAAAGTTTTTTCCAACCCAAACCGTTCCATGATTCCACGGTGCCTGAAGGGTGATTTAAAGCTTTTGTAATTGAAATTGATGGAAAAGCCCCACCAGACTGACCAAGGGCTTCACCAAAAAGTGATGAGTCAACACAAGCTGCCAGGGCTGGGCAGCTCTATTGACCATCCAGGAAAGGCAAAGGGTGTTTGCAGGTGTTCCAGGAAAAGCTGAATTTCCAAGGAGGGTTTAAAACAGAGGGAGAAGGTGCTGCTGTGATTGTATTTGGAGGCTTTTCTCAGCATGCAGCCAGACAGGGAAGTAGCACAAAATTCCTTGCTTGGAGATCCAGCAGCTCGTAGAGGATGAGCCAGGAGCCTGGAGATGGAGGTGGGACCTGAGGTGAGACAGGAGGGGGCACAGAGACTTTAGAGAACAGGAGCCAGTCCCTGTGAAGTTGGCTGGTGCCAGATCTGAGATAAAGACATGGCACTCTATGACCAATGTGACAAAAGTGTTTTTATTCTTTTGAATTCTCCTTAAATAGAGAATTTGGAGCTCCCAGGCAAACACATATGAGCTTGGACTGCTCATATCTCTGACCAATGGGTATCTGCATCTTAGGATGGAACTCACTGGGTGAAATCCCTATTTGGGTTTGAATATATCCTATTATTGATCACCTAGGGGCCTGTTTATCAAACCAGGCTACTTAAACTCTATCTCTTATTTATGGCTGAATTAGTTGCCCAGCTACAAGCCAGCTTGTGCTGTGAGAAGTCCCTTCTTCCCTCCTCTCACAGGGGAAAACAGTGCAGAGGGTCAGGATACAGAAAGATTGACCTGACCACTTTGAGGAGCTAAAAATCCCCTTTGCAGAGACGTGTTCTGCAAGTGCAGTGAAGGGAAAATTTTCATCAGAGGAGCCCAGAGCAGAAGCTGTGGCAGCAACCCCATGCAGAACAAGAGCCCTGATGAGCTGTTGGGAGGGCAGTGTCCTTGAAATTCCAGGGGAAAGGATGAAGGCTCCAGGGATGGAAGAAATCCTGGCCACACCAGCTGAGGCTGCTGTGGATTTGATCTGTGTTAACCACAGGAGAAGGAATTTCTCTGTTCAGGTAGAGCTGTAGGTGTCTGAAGATCAGGCTGGGATAAACAGAGCTGTGCTGAGCCCACCTCAGTTCCAGGACATGGAACAAGGATGGAACCCTAAAACCTGGGAGTTTGGAACTTGCTGTGCTTTCTGACACTGACCCTCAGAAGAACACTGCTTTTGGCTTGAGACCTTGGAGAAGATTTCCAGATTTGAGATAGAATTGGAGTCACTGGTGTGTTGTTTGAATAGAATTGTGTAACTTCACATGGTGAAGGGTTTTGAATTTGGAATTTTAGAATGTAATAATAGGTATGGGACAAGATGAAGGTTCTTAGGCATTGTCTCTTCTTCCTTCTGTTCCTTCCTCTTCATGAATTCAAGTAGTAGTTTTTGGTTGGATAGAAAGCACTGCAGTGCAGGTCACAGGTGTTTGGTTCTTGGGTCAAAAGTATAAATAATATAGATGTTAGTTTTCAATTGGATAATTAACCTTTAAAAGACCATGTAACTAGCTGGATTCACCTCCATTTTCTTGCTTTTAGCTTGTTAGCTAGAGGTGCTAAGTAGCTCTTTAGATAAAATTTAGATAATACTTTAGATAAAATTTAATAAACAACCGAATCTGAACAAGAAATCCATCTCTCGAGCGTTCAACCCTGACTCTGAGTGAAGGCAGAAGAAAAAAAAGCTAACCACTACCAGAACAAGATAAAAATGCCCTGTTGGGGTGGACATCCCCATCCCTGAGCCAAGGCTTTGCTCATCCTGCAGAGCAAGGAGGAATTCCTGACAGACAAACTCTGCAGAAACTCCATGAGAAACTTGGGATTCCAGAGCTCTTTGAGAGGTGTCAGCTGTGGGCTCCCAACCCAGGCTGGGGATCGTGGTCCTGCAGCTTCCACATGCACAGTAATTTTCATTGTAATATTTTCTTTTACTTTTGCAGCCTTCCAGACTCAGGGAATCTCTTGGCTTAAAAGCTGGGAGCTGGTTTTTATATAAAGAGCTCAGCAGGAATCTAGAATTTAAGAGAAGAGAGAGAATTGCTCACCCTTCAGATATTGGCAGCAAGCCACTGTTCCAGTGTATTTCCCTGGAAAGAGGGGAGGAATACATGGAAATAGATCAAAACCAGGGTTTTAAAACCCTCCAGATAAGCACCTTCACACCTCAAGTAGGTGTGGGATGGCTTTTCAAGCCAGCAGTTTTCCTCACCTGGTAGATCCAAGTAGGGAAATCCAGAGCTGGAAAACCAGCACTGGGCTATGCTTGAATGGCTGTTTCTGTGAACATGTTCTATATGTGTCCTGGGGCTGTGTTTGAAAGCCGAACCCCCCCTACCCCCCCCAAAAAAAAAAACCCATGACAAAAACAACAACAACAACAACAACAACAACAACAAAAACAAATAAAAAACAAAACAAACAAAAAAACAACAACAACCAAAAAATAAAAAAAGGGAGATGAGTAAGTGATGCTTCACAATGTGTTAATTTGGAAGGCAGTGTCACGCTGTATTTTGAAGGGTTTTTTAATGGCATCCATGAAAAAAAAATTGAAACTTGGGATTTCTGCTTTCCCACCTGAGGCTGTAAGGTCATATTGGATCACAGAGTCATGAAATGGTTTGGGTTGGAAGGGACCTTAAAGACATCTAATTCCAGCCCCTGCCATGGGCAGGGACACCTCCCACTGTCCCACAGGGATCCAAACCAAATCCAGTGTCCAACCTGGCCTTGGACTCTTCCAGGGATCCAGGGGCAGCCCCAGCAAATCTGGGAATTCCAGCCCAGGCAGGAATTCCTTCCCAAGATCCCAGCCTGATGTCCCCTTTCCCAGTGGAAGCCATTCCCTGTGTCCTGTCCCTCCATCCCTTGGCCCCAGTCCCTCTCCAGCTCTCCTGGAGCCTCTTCAGGCCCTGGAAGGCCACAGTAAAATCTCCCCAGAGACAAATCACAGAGGTTTGGCCATTCCCAACCCAGTGTAGGCTGTGGTGGGTCCAGCACATCCCTCTTCACCAGGAGCTGCTTTGGTGCCAAGGAACTTAAAAAACAGCAGAGGAAATAACACCTCAGACCCCTCTGTCACCAGGTTGCCTCATCTTATGCATCACTGTCTTTGATGACCTTTCTCAAGAGCTTTCTCTTAATGAACAGTTATTTTTCGCTGACGAGGAGGGACACGGCACTTCTGACGCTTCCCTTCAGCCATCGTTTCCTTCGTTTGTCTTTGCTTTGTTTTGTCCTTTCTTTCAGGTGAATTCTTGAACCAGAAATGAATCAACTCCTCTTTATTCTTTTTTTTTTGATCAAAAGCACGGAATGTCCTGCAGAGACTGGGCACATTCTGCTTTCTGAACTCAGTGTTGGCACCACACGATGATGACGAGGATGTGTTTGACGAGCTCCTAATGACACTTGCAAAGAGCTGTCCCCTGCTCCTGGCTCCAGTGTGACTCTGGAGGCTTTGAAGCCTGGACAAGTATTTAATTGACATCACTGAGTTGGCCTGGTGTCACCGTGCAGGAGCTGTCAGAACAAAATGAAGGAACAATGGAAGTGACCTTTTTGTTTAGAGGATGTTGGAGTAGTGGGAAGAACAGCCAAGAATTAGAGAAAATTGCACTTCTAGGGCTTATCCATGATTTTCTAGCCTGTGGCATGAGGCACAGAAGGGACTCTAAAGATCATCCTGTGGGCAGGGACACCTTCCACTCTCCCAGGCTGCTCCAAGCCCTGTCCAAGCTGGCTTTGGACATTTCCAGGAATGTGGCAGCCACAGCTTCTCTGGGAAACCTCTGCCAAGGCCTCCCCACTCTCACTGGGAGGAATTCCTTCCTAATTTATAATCTAAACATCTAATATCTAATTTAATTTAAAGCCATTCATGTCTTTATATTCTGCATCCCAGACGAAATGAGATGTGCTGGATATCCAGGAAAGCTCTTAGCTCTGGGAAAACTTCCAAATGCAATTTTTGGAGTGGAGGTGGGAAAAAAAATTGTTGACCAAACCTTCCTCAAGTTCCTTGAGGTCTGTTTGCCAAAGGCAGAGAGTCCAGAGGATCCATGTGGATCCCACATCAAATTCCCAGACATGGAACTAAGATGTGACCACCGCCAGCAGGAGTGTGATGACAAAGGTACCTCCCAGCTTGCACTGGCCTTGTCACCATGTGCTCTCTGCTGGTTTTGTGCTGGTTCCTGTCTCCTTTTCATCCTCCCTGACTCAGAACAGCCAGGACAGGCTGTTAGCACAGAAATGTGCTGCTTTTACTTTTTGCACATCCCTACTTCACAAGGATGGAGCGTGTGGGAAGAACAAATGCTCTGTCCTTGCAGATTGGAAGGGAGGGAAGAAGTAAATAGGATTTTGAGGCAAGATCGGGTTTGAGGACCACCAAGCCTGGATTTTAAACCATGATTTGGCTCAGAGGTGACTTTACAAGGAAAATGTGTGGCTTTCATCCCTGGCACAAGCAGGAGAAGAGAAAGCCGGGCAGGAGAGGGCTCTGAGAGAAGTAGCAAGGTCAAGAGGAAGGAAGGATCCTCTTCCACAGGAGCTTGGCCATCAGCACAGCGGGCACTGGCTGTGCTTGGACTGTAACCACGGAATCATCATAGAATCATCATGGAATCATCATGGAATCATCACGGAATCATGGAATGGTTTGGATTGGAAGGGACCTTAAAGCTGCCATGGGCAGGGACACCTCCCACTGTCCCAGGCTGCTCCAAGCCCCGTCCAGCCTGGCCTTGGGCACTGCCAGGGATCCAGGGGCAGCCACAGCAAATCTGGGAAATACATTCCAGGCTCTCACCACCCACACAGGAAAGAATTCCTTCCCAATATCCAATCTAGCCCTGCTCTCTGGCACACTGGGAAGCCATTCCCTGTGTCCTGTCACTCCAGGCCCTTGTGCAAAGAAGAATTTCTTCCTAATACCTAATATTGGATGATGCAGGATTTGTGGGCACGCATGGATGCTGTTTTCCAAGGGTTTTGCCCCTTTTAGAAGGACTGGGTCAGTACTGGGTGCTTCAAAGGAAAGGTCTGATCCTGGCTGGCATCAGCTGTGAATCCAATGTTCTCAGCCCAGGACTATTTTATTGGATTTATTATCCTTGCTGGTGTAACCAGCAGCTCTGTAATCATAACTCTTATTCTTCATGGGTCTCCACAGACCCATTAAACCCCATTGTAATCTGTAGGATCCCTGGAGGAAAAGAAAATTAATAGCAGTGCCTGTGCATCACAATTACCACCAGGCAAAGCTCAGACATTCCTTTTTACTGGAAAGTTCAATTCTCTGGAAAACAGTGATTCAGAATTACCAAATCTTAAGAAAACAGGAATACTGAAATAAAACACCAGAACTCCTTTTCTCAGCTATTTCAAAACCTGCACCTTGAACTGCTCTAAGGGAGACTAGACTATTTTTCTTTTAATTTATTCTTAGTGTTGTATTAAAAAAATCCACCACAACCAGCTGCTATTCTAATTAACATCGAGTGAAACAGCTTCTTTAACCATCTAATTCAAAATGTCAAACAACTCCCAGCAGTGAGACACACCTCAAACAAGCAGATAAGATGTTTCATTAGAGCAAGAGCTGCTTGCAATATTGTGGAAAATTGATAGAAGGAGAAAAGAAAAGCAGAAAAATGAGGAGCTGGAGTGGGAGGCAGGCAGGAGAAATCCTAGGTGAAGTTGGCACCCAGCTGTTGTCCCAGGCAGATTGTTACTTGAATTTTTTTTTTCTCTTTTTATGATATTTTTTTTTTCTGGGAAATTGATTTTTAAGAGAAATTTTCAGTCTTGCCAAAACATAATTTTTCTGAGAAACTGCAGTTGTGGTAAACCTGCAGCACCCACGGAACCTCTGCTGTGAGGTTCATGCACACCCCCAGCAGTTCAGACAATCCATTTCCTGCCCATTTTCCAGCCAAAGAAACAGCCCAGGAGTGACTGAGTCCCTTCTTCAGGAGGCTGGAACTACAGGTTGGTCTCTAAGGTCCCTTCTAAGCCAAACCATTCCATGATTCTGTGATTAATCCGTGTTTAATCACTGGCTTGTAGGAGCTGCAGCTTCTCCTGTGGAGCAGGAGCTTTGTAAATATTCAGAGAACACCCTCTACTTTGAAAAAAAAAAATCTCAGCTTAAGTTCATATAATCATAGGGATGAAAACAAGAATAACTAATGTAGGAAAATTGAAGAAATAGGAATAAATTCCTGAGTGTGAGGATGGTGAGGCACAGGGTGCCCAGAGAAGCTGGGGTTGCCTCTGGATCCCTGGAAGTGTCCAAGGCTGAGCTGGACAGGGCTTGGAACGACCTGGGCTAGTGGAAGGTGTCCCTGCCCGTAGCAGGGATGGAACGAGGTGATCTTTAATGTCCCTTCCAACCCAAGCCATTCCAGAATTCTGGAAATGTATAAAGCAGCATTATTCTGCGTGGAAAAGAAGAGGAGTGGAGGCTCCAAAGGTATTCCTGAATTTGGCACATGACTGCATCTCCAAGTCTTGCAGACAGCACCTGAGGTGAGAACCATGACCTCAACCTTATAACAACACTTACACCTGTGGAACGTATGGAATCATAGTTTTTTTTTCAGGCTGGAAAAGCCCTCTAAGATCATCCACCCCAACCATTCCCCCAGAACTTCCAAGGCCACCACCACTGACCCATGTCCCCCAGGTGTCACATCCACATGGCTTTGAAATCCATCCAGGGATGTTTTGCTAAGCTGGACCTGAACCTGTGCTCTGTTTTTGACCCTTGGTGTCCAGTGAGGGCTCCAGCCACCAGGTGTGGCCGTGGGTTGGGTTGGGAGAGTGAGTGTGGACCTTTGGTAGGGGTCAGAAGCTCTCCCATAGCCTGACCCGCTTTCTATTATTATTTTTTTTTCCTGGAGGTTTTCTGACAGAGAATTTTTACAGGGATTCGTGCTCTGCTCGAGCCTGTGACCATTTGTAGCTGCCTGTGCAGGGTGTGTGGGCAGCAAAGGTCAGAGAGGGGTTGGCACCACAGATGGGATGAAAAAAAGAAAAAGGTAGGAGAAAGTTGCACAGACTTTGACTTGGCTGGAAATTGTGAGAGAAGCTGGGAATGCAGCTGGAGAGCTCTCCCTGTGAGAAGGGAAGAGTTTTCCTCCCTCAGGTGGTGTTTTTAGAGCTCCCCGGGTCCGACACAGACAGGTTTCATGGGATCACATTATCCACAAGGATCACCCAGTCCAGCTCCTGTCCCTGCACACACACCCCAAAATTCCCACCCTGAGCATCCCTGGCAGCATTGTCCAAACCCTCCTGGAGCTCTGGCAGCCTCGGGGCTGTGCCCATTCCTGGGGAGCCTGGGCAGTGCCCAGCACCCTCTGGATGAGGAACCTTCCCCTGATATCCAAACTAAACCTTCCCTCACCCAAATCCAGCCATTCCCTGGGTGCTGTCCCTGTCCCAGAGCGCAGGGATTGGAGTTTGTTGTGGGATTGTTGTGTCCCTCTGCTGAGCCAGCAGTGGTCACAAGCCATCCTGAAGCCCCCACAGTCCATCTCCATCCTCACCTCCGCTCCCCGCTGTCCCTTGGGACAGTCAGGGACACGGGGACAGCAGGGAGCACACTGCACATGAGGAGAGGGCAGCTGTGCTGCTGCTCTGAGAGAGACTGAGTCTCCTCACATTGTTTGAGTAACAAACAGAGGAAATATCTGTAATCTCTCTTCCCTGCCACTCCTAGGGAGCTATCTCGTGGCCTTTCCTGTGGAGTCCTCTGCTCTGCTTCTGCCTGTGGGAACTGCTTCCCAAATGGATTATTCAAGCTCGGAGCAGCTCTTCTCAGGGATATTTATTTTTCCCCACAGAGTTCCCCTTTTGCACATCTGTCTTTCCTGGCAGGAGGAGTAGAAGCAACGAAGGGATCTCCAGCTTCTCTCTGAGTTGGGATGCTCTGGCAGCTCCTCTCCTGCCAAAGCTCACTTCTGGATGCTCTGTGGCTCTTCTGAGCCACAAGGTCCCCCCTGATCCTCCTTTTCTCCAGGCTGAACTCCTTGCCCAGCTCCCCCAGCTGCTCCTGGTGCTCCAGACCCTTCCCCAGCTCTGTTCCTCTGCTCTCGGGTCGTGTCACGGTCACTGAGCTTTGGAGGGCAGCTGAGGATCCTCACTCCTCTCAATGCAAGCTCCTAATTAAATCCCTGCCAATTAAATCCCTGTCTATATTCTCCCCTTGAGCAGATTCCCATCCTGCTGTGCCTGTGCTCCCTCCTGCTCCCTGATGAACAAGGCCTCACCCCAGCTGGCACAGAACTGTTTCTCTGTATGGTTTTTTTTTTTTTTGGGGGGGGGAAATGGTCTTTCTAAGCTTTGGAGGTTTAGGATGACCCCTGGCCATCCACGCTGGGAGCCTGGATGCCTTTCCCAGCCAGTGAACTTCTCTCCCAGCAGCAGACAACCTGGATGTCAAGCATCCTGGAAGAAGGGCAGGACTTGTTTCAGCTCCCCCAAGTCCCCCAGTTTGGCTGAAAACTTCATTTTTCCATTCCCACTCACCCTCGCACCACTCTAGCATCTCTTTTCTCCAAGCATGTCAGTTTGGGTTTTCAGCCTCTTAGCAAAATAAATCTTATCAGAGCTACCTAGGATGTTCCAGGTGTGATCTCACAGTGGCATCAAAGTTTCCTGACCAGCCCTGGAGCATCCCACATTCCAGGATGACAATTTTTGCCTCAGTTTCTCAAAGATATATATCCCCCATCTCCATATTTTCTCCCCTTCCACCATTCCCAAACTGTAGTTTTTCCCCTTTTAATCCAAGTTTTTGTTTGATCCCCTCAGCACACGCTCTCATGCCTTATTAATTTCCACATTTTTAGCTCTCAGGCTTTTTGTCTTTTATGATAATTTCCAATTCTTCCCTCCTCAGAATCTTTATCTCTCTCCCCACATCAATCATCAGCTTCCTGCTCTTCCTTCAGTCCTAGTGATTAGTGGAAAAAAAAAAAATAAAGAAAGGTGCCCAAAGTCTCACATTTCAACTGCATCAGGAACTTAATTCTCATCCATTTCTTCGCCTCCCATCAAAACCTGGTGTCCACTTCCTGGTGCTCCCTCATCTTTAAATTCCAAACAAATCCTCATTTCTTGGGCATTACTGGATAAATAAGGTGCCAGGCACAGTGCCAGCAAATAGATCAGCGAGGCTCTCGGACAGGAGACCTCTCATAATTCATTTTTCTAGGAAAACTCTGGTTTGTGGCAGCAAATCAGGGATGGAGGCAGCTCCTGCTGTCAGGAGCGATTGTCTTGAGCTGCAAGTGATTTCCTACCATGACACCTGGGGTTCATCCCACCTGGATTTTGATGTCCCAGGTGCAAGATCCACTTTGAATCCCTCTTGCCTGGGAGGAGAAACAAGTCCAGGTCTTTCCCTCACTGATTTTATTGATATGATGGCACAGGTTTGTCTACTCCCTGCAGATTAAACAAAAAAGCTGCAGCTGCTGGAAGGGCTGCTCCAGACTGAGCTCTGGATGGTTCCTTGGCATGGGAACATTTTAAACGTGGCTTAATAATGGGGAAAAAACTCAATCCCCAAAGTGTGTGGGCAGGACACCAAGTGGGAGATGGGCAGCACAAGGAGTGAGGTGGGGATGAACCCACAGGGCTGAATCCCACAGGAGCCCCTCTGCTCTGGAGCCAGGCTGGGAGAGCTGGGAGTGCTCACCTGGAGAAAAGAAGGATCCAGGGAGAGCTCAGAGCCCCTTCCAGAGCCTAAAGGGGCTCCAGGAGAGCTGGAGGTGGATTTGGGATCAGGGATGGAGGGACAGGACACAGGGAATGGCTTCCCACTGCCAGAGGGCAGGGATGGGTGGGATATTGGGAAGGAATTCCAAATAGAATGATAGAATCATGGAATGGTTTGGGTTGGAAGGGACCCTAAAGACCATCCAGTTCCATCCCCCTTGCTGTGGGCAGGGACACCTCCCATCATCCCAGGCTGCTCCAAGCCCCAATGTCCAACCTGGCCTTGGACACTTCCAGGGATCCAGGGGCAGCCACAGCTTCTCTGGGCACCCTGTGCCAGGGCCTGCCCACCCTCACTGGGAACAATTCCTTCCCAATATCTCACCTAAATCTCTCCTCTTTTATTTACATCTCAGTGTTACAAACCCAAATGTTGCTCCTGTCTCTCTTGACCAACTCCAGACTTACACTAAGACCACCCCTAAAAGCTGAATTTTCCCACAAGGCACCCAAGAAAGAGAAGAAAATATAAAACATGCATGTGTCAGGTGCAAGTAAAATATTCAGTGGAGAAAGAACCCATTTATAGGGTCAGAAACCCTTTGTTGAAGGTGAAATGAGAGGTAGGAAAGACTTGTTGATTTTTTCAGAGCACCAAATTTTCTTAATTGGCATTTTCTTCACATGGACCTGTTGGTGACAGTCCCCAGGACAGAAGAACTTTGCTCCATCTCTGTGTTTTTTTTTTTTTTTTTTTTAACAATAAAATCTTTCAGGCACAGGCTGAGGTTTATTTTGTCGCCCCAGGTGGAAAGGATGGAGACACGACCATGAATTTATATTTTCTATTTCCTTGGATCCTTTCCTCCCGGAACCGGGCATTAATGAAGCCCACTCCCAGGCAGAATTGTCTCACCAGCCTCATTTGTGTGCTGAGAGATAAGAGAATGAATTTGGCTAGCTGTCAGTTCATTAGCAGGCCACTGATGAATTTGTGCCACTCTCTGCAGGGTGTTCTCACCCTCCTGGGCACCTGCTGAACACTGGGGGTGGAGGACAGAGAGTTCTGTGACATCTCTGATGCAGAGCCTGGGGCCCCTGGGGTCTGTGCCCCCCTCTAAAGCTGAGCACTCTTGCTACTCCCAGATACCCCCAAGCAATGGATGTCTCTAAATTAAAATAAGAAAATCCAGGGCAGGGTACTCCCACGGCCTCCATGTTGTGCCCACCCCCAAATTTTAATTATTCAGGCTGAACACTTGCAAGAAAATAGCACTTTTTTTTGTTTGTTTGTTTTGTTTTGTTTTGTTTTGTTTTTTTCCTCTGAACAAATTATAAAACTCCCAGGGTTTGGCAGTGCAAGGCTGCTGTCAGCAGGAGATGCAGGACAAATGTGGCTTTGGGGAAAATCCCTTTCCCTTTGGGGAAAATCCCTTTCTGCTGCACGTTTTGGGGACTGAAAACCCTTTCTTGAGCAGGGGTGCATCTGCTGAGAGATGAGTGAAGAGAAAACACGTAGCAGGGGAAGGAAATGTGACCACATTTTCTGGAGGTGCAGAGAATCATCTGAGCTCAGGTATGAAAACAAACAAATAATAATTTTGGGTTTTAACCAACTTTACTTCTTCAATTTTTTCCACTCTGTCTTGTTCTCCTTTCTTTGCTTCTAGCCTAGAAGGAAAGAACCAGAAAAAAAATCTATATAATAATCATGAGACATTTTGGATTTTGGCAGCATTCAGTTGCTCAGAAAGGTTGTGGACTCCTCTTTTCCAACCCAAACCATTCAATGATTCTGTGACTTCCATAACATCTGTAGAGTGTTCCAGCTATTCATGAGAAGTTCCAGTGGCAGCCTGAGAATGTTCCTGTGAAGGTTTTACAAAGAGAATGGGACGAATTTCTTCAATTTTGGTGTTCTACAGAGCATCCCGTGATGTCATGCAGAAGATTGGCCTCAGGTATCTCAGAAAAGCCCCTGAAACACAAACTCATGTCCTAAATGTGTTTATTTCCACACCATCAGTCCAGAAGAACATCAGGTAAGCCATGCTGAGATTGCATTCCTAATGGAATAATCCATAATAATGGAACAATGGGATAAGCCATTATCCATAGTGCAGAATGCTGCCTGGGAAGCAGGGACTGGAAGGATCTAGGGACTGGCCTGCTGAATCCTGGCTCCCAGTTTGATGCTGTGACCAAAAAATCTGTCAGGGCTCTTTCTGTGGGGCATGAGGCAGCTCAGGTAGGGAGGTGGGGTCAGCTTGGTGACCTCAGGTAACTCAGCTTTGCTTCAAGAAATGGTGTCTGAAAAATAAAATTTTGGATGCATCTTCATTAAAAAAAAAAAGTTTCTACCTGATTCATTACAGAGATGGCCTTCAAACCCATTTTTTTTCACCCTGTGATCCAGCCAAGATCTCCCTGGAGCTAGTTGTGTTGTATTAACTGGGAATTACAAATTCCAAGAAAATGCAGGGTCTATACTTTCGTTGTTGATGCAATATTGACATTGTGTTGCCAAACAGGGCTTTAAAGGAGTCCCAAGGGGACTGAGACAACCAAACCCTTGGGGTTTCAGCACGGGGTGACTCTGGGCCTTACTCTCATGGAAAATAGGTGGCTCCCCTTTAATCTGCTTCGCCCTCTAAGCCAGAGCAAAGAAAACATCTTTGTAGATAATAATCTTCAGCCATTTCTGTTTTGTTGTTTACTTTTCTTTCTTCTTTAATTGAAGCCCCGTTGTAAAGGATTAAAAGCAAACTATTTTGTAAAAGGGCTGCACATGGTCCCAAGTAAATCTGTATGAGCTATCCCCACTGCTCAGAGCTCTGGGATTTGCTGATCTTTGTGCCTTTCTGTACCCTTTGGCTTCAATTAAAATTTGGTCTTTGCTCCTTTGCCTGCATCTGCATCCTTCCATTTCCCAGTGCTCCCTGCCAGGTTTGGAAATGCACCAGCTCTGATGGAGAACCTGCAGAAGGAGCAGCAGCATCCCTTGAGGTGCTCCATGCTGGTGGCCTCCCTTCAGCTGAACACCTCCCTGTCAGCAGCTTTGCCTCTCTGCTCCCATTCCATGGCTGTCAGCACCTCCTGAAGCACGGGGCCAAGCGGAAATCAGGGAATGAAGCAGCAAGACTCGCAGGGAAGGAGAGGTGAAGGGCACGGACGATGTTTCCACACTTGGGCGGGAAGATCTGGGGTTTAAAGATGGGGACCAAGCCAACAAAATGGGGGTTAACGTGAGCTGGTCAGCAGCTCCCTGTAGTCCAGGGTCATCCTCAGCTGTGGCACGTAGAGGTGAATCCTGGTTGTGGAATCCCCTCCTGCCCTCGTGGACAGACCTTGGGAAGCCCATCTGTCCTGTACAGCCAAGGGCAAGGATAAATAAAGCTGCAGTGCTGGGATTTCAGTCAGGAGACACCTGGAAGTGCTTGCAAGGTGTGCATTTGTCTCCAAATCCAGTGTGGAAGCGCTCATCCCGCTCCGACAAGGGGCAGAACCTCCCTGATGGATAACAGGTGCTTTCTCTCCATTCAGATTCACTCTACATCTAATAAGAGCTTGCAAAAAATTTTTAACTGCTCTGAAGAAGCCAACCCAGGCACCAGAGAGAGCAGAAAAAGGCAATTTCTGCCGATGGCAGGGAAGGGAAGAGCGGCCTTTACCAGACAAGGATGTGCAGGGACAGAGCAATTTGGCAGTGATCCCCCCCTGGTTCTGATTATTGGGGTATCAATAACAGGGCTAATGGCCCTCTGGTTCCAGATACAATGTGCAAGGCTGTTTACAGCCTCTGCTGAGAGCCTCTTACTTTTACTCTCGTTGGCAAATCATTGTTTACGTCTCGCGTTTCGAAATGCAGCTGGGTTCCAGCCTTTCCTCACCCACCGGCGGAGCCGAGCGGATCCCTGCCCCATGTGCTGCTCTTTAGCAACACAAACAGCACAGCCAGATCCCACTTAGCGGGGTTTGCTCACTCCCCAAACACGCAGGGCTTGGCTCCGAGAGCGCCGGCTCCTTCCCGCCGGCTCCCCGAGCGCCGCGGGAGAGGCACGGGAGGGATAAAGAGCATCTCTGGGATATCCTGGAACAAAGGTGGGCTCGGTTCTCGTGTCAAGGCCAGGGCTGTGCTGTGACTCATCTTCTTGGCGTGGCCAGATCCCTTTTCTTCCCACCTTTTCTTGAGGGGTGGGTTGACAGCTTGGCTTGATGAGCTTGGAGGTCTTTTCCGACCGAAACGATTCTACGGAACCGTCGAGTGATTGAGGTTGGAAAAGACCTCCAAGCTCATCGAATCCAACCTTTGGCCTTCCCAACCTGGTCAACCAGCCCAGAGCACAGAGTGCCACGTGCAGTCATTCCCTGGACACCTCCAGGGATGGGGATGTCACTACCCCCTTGGGCAGCTCCAGTGTCTGACCACCCTTTCCATGAAGAAATTCCTCCTGATGTCCAACCTGAGCCTCCCCTGGCACAGCTTGAGGCTGTTTCCTCTAGTCCTGTGCAAGCACTCTCATCCCTCTTTGTGGGTTTGTTTTCAGCCATGGGAAGAAGGGACACAGTATCCAAAAAGCTGAAAAAATGTAGAAGAAGCAGCTGAGTGATGGGTAAATGCTGAATTTCAGCCAAGTGAACAATAAGACATTGCTCAGTGAGAAGGTTTGAGAAAGAGTGGCTGAACCTGTATTTTGAGCAGAAGGAAAGAAGAAAAAGAAGAAATTTAGAAGAAGGAAGGGCAGAGCACTATGTCAGCCCAAAGCTTGTCAGTTCATCCTGTAGAGGTGGGAAATTTGAGGTCACAGATTCACAGGGTGGTTTTGGTTGGAAAGACCTTAAAGACCATCTCATTCCAAGCTCCTGCCATGCACCTTCCACTATCCCAGGCTGTCTGGTGTTCAAATAGACAAAAAAATTCAAGAGAACTGGACATATTTTGTGGACACTCTGCCACTTTAAGCCCTTAAATCTCCAGAGAGGAAAGATCAGGTCCCTATCTCCAGTAACCCCCTCAATGCTCAGGGGAAACCTCATTCACTGACTTTGCTCAAAGGGATTTCCCCTTGTGTCTTAAACCATCTCAGGACCTGCTTTCATGTGTGCCAGTGATACTTCACAGGACAGGTTAATAATCTCCCTTTTTCAGAGCAGACAGCACTTATAAACAGATTTATTCTGCATTTTTTTCATGTTTGAGCAAACAAAACACATCATCAACACATTGGGATCCTATGGAGCTGTGTTTGTGGGGCTGGGGCTGCCCTGTGCTCTGTTCCTCCTTGCTGGGAAGAGGGCAGGGCTCAGAATACCTGGGAGAAATCACTAATTTTTGTCTCCCACTCTGGTCCCATGTCCAGGTCGCTGATGTAGCAGGGAGAAGTGGCTGATTTGTGTTTCCCAGGAGCCCCACAGAGCTCCTGACCCCCTCTGGTTCCATGTTACATAAAGGAGACACCCCCGTGCCAGATGTGCTGCATCACATTCCCCTTCAGCTGAATCCGTGGGCTCTCCAAACCATGCCATGTTTATGTAGACTCCCAAGCACCAATTTTGCAATCTTTCCCATTCTCTCCAGCCAACACACATCCAATTAAACTGTCCAGTTACCATGGTTTCCTCCTCACCAACCTGGGGATTTTGGATGTGGAGATTGTGGCAAAGAAAAATGTTTTAATGTTAGGAAATGTGCTCATTGGGCTGATGGGCTTAAAATTTTGTGTTCAGCCCACTTTGCGTCTGGGGGTTTGATGTTGCTGTTGTGGGGGGGCTCTTTGGGTACCAAAATCCATGGACAGGGAAGAGCTTGTGAATGGTTTACCATGACAAATGCATTGTTTTAAGAGTCAATTTAAGCAGCCAGAGAGGAGGACTGGAACTGGGGAATGTTTGCTGGAGTATCTGAACGTGCTGTTGGAAATAGTTTGTTGTTGGTAAAAGCTGGGTTTAATTGTAGTCTCTTAAAACCCCTGAACGTCATATAAAGAAAAAAAAAAGCTTAACAACAAAACATGCCTTTCAGGGCAGAGCTGGAAATGAATGTAGAGCCTAGAAACAGACTGGGGCTGCCTGGACTGGATTAGTAAACTCTGACTGTTGTCATGCAGCACATTCACCATCCTGCTTTTCAGGATCCTTCCACAGCAGAGGAAGCTGGACTAAAACCCCTGTTCATGTTCAAACCCCTGTTGCCATTAAATACTTTCAGAGTCAAACAAGGAAAAAAGATTAAGACTCAAAGAATGATCTGCAGAGAGTTGGAATTCATCATATGTAATGATCATCAAGTAAGTGATAAAGGTGGCTGACCTGGCCAAGCCAGATCCTGGAGGAATTTCATCCTGATGCCTTTGGCTTCCTCTTTTCTTCCTCCTCTCCATGGTCAAGGGAGATGGACTGAAATTCAAAGAGGATGGACAGAGAGGAAGTAATAGGATGATATCAAAGACTACTTATTCCACAAATAACCAACCAAATAACCAACAACAAACAAACCAACCCAATCCCCACCAAAAAAAACCCAAAAAACCCAACAACAACAACAAAGAAAACCAACCAACCAACCAAACAAACAAACAAAAAAAACCCCACACCAAATCAAGACTTTGCTGGCCAACAGAAATCCGGATTCCACTAAACATACATGATGCCATAAAAAAACCAGGATGGAAAATGGGTTAAAAAACTGTCAGATGATCATCCAAATGGTTTGATCTCCTCAATACACTTTGAGCAGGTCTGTGCCACACCCCGCTCTCCCTAACAAAGTCTGGAAACTTTGCAAGGGACAGCAAGAGTCAGGGGCTGTCACCTGTGGGGAAGATGGAAAAAAAAGTCTTATTTTGCAGTAAAGGGCAGACTGTGATCACAGGCTTTGCTGCTCCATGTGTCTCCAGGGCCAGAGGGGAGGTCTTGGCCCTGTGAAATTTGCTACTCAATGCTTGGCCGTGCCTAATGTGCTGTTTTTATAAAAACAGCTGGTTGAACTGAGAGGGAGTGTTTGGTGTGAATAACGGGGAAGGAGGAGAGTCATGGAAGATAACAGACTCTCTGCAGCACCACTTGTGGTGTGAACTGTGGAGGAATGAATTCTGGGTGAGGTTTGGAAGGTGGCTGTTTAACACCACAGCTGAGAGGGGGTGAACAGGCTGCTGATCTGAAGGGTGGGTGGGCAGCTGGAGACAAGAGCTGGGTGCTGAGAAGGGACCTGTTCTTCAATGGAGACATCCTCTGATGGAACACAGTGCTGAGATGCTCAGGGGACTTATGGGATGTTCTGGGAATGTACACAGGGTCGAGGTGATATCATGCAATATGATATCTGCTGGGGAACTGCAGCCATCCCCTGGTTCTATCCCTGCGCAGAGGGGAAGTCGACTTCCATGACTCCCCAGCTTAAGGAAAAATTAAAATTACAGCCAGAAGTCTGCACCTCAGCACATAAACCCAGGAATATGAGGGATGCTCTAGAGGTTAAAAACAAAGAATCATGGAATGGTTTGGGTTTGAAGGGAGCTTAAAGATGTTCCACTATCCCAGATTGTTCCAAGCCCCATCCAACCTGGCCTTGGACATTTCCAGGGATCCAGGGGCAGCCTCAGCTTCTGTGGGCAACCTGAGGGTCTCCCCACCCTCAGAGCACATCAGGGGCTGCCTTCCTCTAGTCAATGGATGAGGATGGGAGCTAGGAGCTCTCCCGTTTCCATCAGCTCCCTGGTAAACTTGGCCCGGGCAGTCTGAGCTCATGAGATCATCTGCTTCCCCGAGGTCAGCATGGAACAACATTTCAGCACTGGTGCAAACCTCAAAGCAAAGCCAAGCCGCTGAAGCCATAATTATGTCTTTATTGTGCAGGGCCGGGCTGTGTGCGGGCTGGCAGGGAGCCTTTCATTCTGCAGGGCTCGGGGCATTCATCCTGCATTACACATTGTGGGCTGGGGCTGGGGGTGCTGCTGGAACCCCATTCACAGCACTCCCTTGGCCGTGCTCTCAGAGCCACGAGGATGGAGAGCCCAAAAAGAAGGGTTTTGTTGCCTGTCTCCCAAGCAAGTCGCTCCTGGCCACCACCACAGGGAGTGATGTAAAAGGGCTTTGTGTGGCTTGTCAGCAGGAAGGCTCCAGCTGGGACTGGGAATGGCACGCACGAGGTGGGAGCACGGTAGGGATGAGGCAGGAGAGGAGGAGTGGGGCAAAGGTGGGTGGAGGAGGGTGGGAATGGGGTGTGACTTGTGATAAAGAGGTTTTGGAAGTGCAGTGGTCTGCTGAGGAAGGTGGAAGAGTGGGAAGAAGGAGGTGGGATTGGCAGGATTAAAGCCGCATGGGGGGATTGATGGCAGTTGAAGAGAGAACATGGAATCCCATTCTAATTAAGATTGGAAAATCCCTCCAAGGTCATTGAGTCCAACCTGTGCCTCAACCCCACCTCGTCACCAGAGCAGAGCACTGGGTGCCACATCCAGGCATTCCTTGGACACCTCCAAGGAAAGGGACTCCACCACCTCCCTGGGCATGGGAACTTTCCTTTCCAATGCCTGACAGTCCTCTCCATGGAGAAATTCTTCCTGAATTGGATATGGGGTGTGAGTCAGGGCCCATCGAGCAGATGGTTGCGGTGCTTGAGGATGGCAAAGCAGCCAAGGGCTCAGGAGTATGGTGGGAGATGTCATTGATGTGCCAGGGATGACCAAGAGGGACAAATGTGGTGGAGATGGCAGGAGAGAGAGAGGGGATGAGCTCTTGAGGACTGGTGAAAGGCAGAGCAGAAGGAAGTTTAATTATTAAATGACAAGAACTGAGAGAGGAGTTGAGTCAAGATCTGGAGGGGATGAGAGGAGGGGTGAGAGGAGAAGGGTTTGAGAGAGGCTGTTGAGGTGGAAAAGTGACAGATTGCAGGAATGGCAGCACCTTTCAGTC
Source organism: Cinclus cinclus (assembly GCF_963662255.1). Classification (NCBI taxonomy): domain Eukaryota; kingdom Metazoa; phylum Chordata; class Aves; order Passeriformes; family Cinclidae; genus Cinclus; species Cinclus cinclus. Next base: position 2,325,276 of record NC_085050.1, read on the forward strand.
AGGGATGTGTGATTGCCCCTGACTGAAAGGGAAAATCCAGGATCTGATGAAGATGATGTGATTTCACAACTCCTGCCTGTCTTTCTTCTGATCAGGAGGCTTCAAGATGATTGTGGTGCTTGGACCACGAGGTGCTGGGCTGGACCAGCAAGGGAGGGATGAGAAATGGGCACAGGGATATGCACAGTTTGAACTGTTGGGCTGTGGATACGTCTCCCTGTGCTTTGGAAATCCAAGGGGAATGTTAAAGTAAGGCTAAGAATAGCCTGTCAGCCTAATCCTCAGACACCAAAGGCCATGGGAAGAGGAACACCACACAAACCACAGCAAAAATTCAGAGTGAGCGAGGTCCCTGCTAATAATCAGACATTATCATGCCATTGCTGCAAAATGTGTTTCTTTCCCACAGAACAGCCCATCCTGGACTCCTTCCTTGGGAAGAGAAACTGAACTGACTCTGGGGCAGCAGCCATCCATGAAAATCCCCAGGCTCCTCCATCCACCTTGGACATGCTTTGACTTCGTGTCACGAGCCAGGGCCTTGTCCAGGTGAGTTCCTAAGGGAAATCTGGCTGTGCAGGAATGGGATGAGGTGCAGTGCACTGCAGTTCATCCTCCAGAGGGGTTTATTAGGGGAAACACTTAGGATGTGCTCCAAAGGACACTCGGGACATGTCTATACCGTATACAGAATGAGCAGGGAAAAACTCACCATGGGAAGATACTGGAGATACCAAGACTGCTTAAGATGAAGAAGTAATGGGAAGTTTGTTGGGTCCAAAACAATGGTAGATTATATTTAGGTACTACCAGAGCAGTTCACCCCCCAGGCTGGGACTCAGAGGCTCTGCCAAACGTGAATAAATTGGTGCACCTCGTGTCACCTCAGCAGAACGGGGACGTTGTAGGCTCCTTCAGCAGGACTGTCAGCATTTCTGTGTGTCTGGAAAGCTGCAAAGCCCTGGATGCAGCTGAAAGGTGTCACAGCTAAATCAAATGAAAGCACATTCAGGCATTTATTATATTATATATTTCAGGCCATACCTGAGCTGAGGAGCATTCATGGACAAATCGTGAGGATGAAAACCCCCACTGTGAAGTACTCAAAAAGACCAATTTTGAAGCAAAAACCAGGGAGAAATTCCCTCCCCTGGAGAAGGGACCCATGCTGCTCTGCAGAAGATATCCAGATCCTCCTGCCTCTCCTAGAGGGAGGATAATGGATGCTACATCCTGATTCCTCCAGGCAATCCCATGTCATCCAATCAGCAGAAAAACACCTTCCCCTCCCCAGCTCTTCCTGTCCTGGTGTGACAGGGAGGCTTCTCTGGTGAAGGAAATGTTTTGTGCAACACAAATGCATTTTGTCACATCAGGGACAGAGCATTTCCAAATGTCTTGGCTCTTCCACGTTCAGGAAGAAGAGAAGTGAGCAACCTGAGTTGCCATGGTAAATAATACAGCAGCACCCTTGCATAATGCCACTCTGAAACTACTTTAATATTGAGTGATTGTAATTTTTTGCTTTAGAGTCTGGAAAATAGATTTTGAGACTAACTGAACAGTAGCTGATGAAAGTAATTTTGCAGTGGTCTCTTAACACAGCCAAGCAGACAGAGGCCAGAAAAATAAGAAACCTTAGAGTCAGAGTTTTTTAAAGGATCTCGAAACAGCAAGTGGATGGTAGATGTGCTATCAATGCACTTCATGGAGATGTGGGTTTGGTCATGCTGAATGGCAGGAATGCCTTCAGTGTACATCCCTGTTATTTATTGAGTAGTGACAGTGGCTTTAGAGCAGCACATGGCAGAGGAGAAGTCCCAGTTCTCCAGTACAGGGCTTTAAATAGCTCATGGGAGCAATGCAGCTTCAGGGGAAGTGCTGAATGTGGTGGGGAGCTTTGGAAAAACAAACCAATCCAGGACCCTCTTCCCTTCCCTGATGCTTTCTCCCCGGTTTCTCCTCCATTCCCCTCTCTCAGCAGCTGTGGTGACTGGAGAGCATAAATTATATTCTCTGTGGCAGGACAGAACACAACTTCACACCCCTATAACTTGATCCTTGGCTGGTGAGCCATCAGTCCATGCTTGCCCAGGCTTCTTCCCAGGGGAGATGCTCCATGATCCAACTGCCGTGGAGAAGAGGAAGAGCTCAGCAGCCTTTGCTGAACAAAGACTCAGCAGGGCTGGACTCTGCCACTGCTGTTCTGTTTCTCCTTGGCCAGGGGATACCTCTCTGTGTTGTCTTGTTTTGGGTGAGGAACCAATCCCAAATCCAGGGATGATGGTCCTCACTGGTTTGCCACCTCCCACATAGTACATGGGGTTGGAACAGGCTGAGGTGACCTTGCAGCTGCCCCTCAGAGGTTGTCCCAGACTTCTCAGCAGCAGTTTTTTATCATGGGCTGAAGTCTGATCCTGTCACCCTCTATGCTGTGGGTGACTCCAGCATCAGTCAGATCCTCAGGCTCTAATCCTGGAGTAAGAGGGGGGACCATAAATGCCCTGAAAGGAATGTCCTTAGCCTTTATTCAAGATACTGATCTTGATACTTGGTCTTTTTCCAAGATATTGATCAGCCAAAAGGCTTCCTGAAGTGGTGGATTGGGGATTTTTCATCTTCACTGAGGAAAGGGCAATACAAACACTCAGTAAGACTTCTCAGAGTTTTTAATTTGGGGCACTGAAGAAGTACAAACCCCAAAGCCCATTTGGAATATATTCAGTGTCTTGCCCTGTTGATGACATCAGCAGCACACAAGATGAGAAAGGATTAGCAGGTGTTGGATTTTCGTCTCCTGAGGGTCTGAGAAGTGTGGAAGACTGTGGTGAGCAAGGTGTGGAAGTATATTTGATTTCATTTTTCCTTCTTTAAAAAAAAATCCAAACCAACAAAACAGAAGCGACTGAGTGTTTTGTTCAAAAACTAATAGAAAAGTTGTGCACAAATATATTAAAAAAAAAGAGTGAAAAAAATAGGGAAAAAAAAATCTTCTCCAGAAACAAGCTGTATCCTCTCCCGGATCCCGGTGCAGAGGGAAGATGACAGATCCCTTGTCCTGACAAAACACCAGTGGTAGGTCTCAGAACAGCATGTGAGACACCAGTTCCTCCAGGAGGTTTCTCATTCATTCACAGGCCTGGAATACATGGTGTGCTTCAACCACTGGGCAGGCTTGTGCTGTCAAGTTTTCATTCCTCCCTGTGGTTTTGGTGGCGGAGGAAGCTGGAAATTTGGATTACTTGATACTCCTCTGCCCAGCTCCATCCACATCATCCTGCTCTTTTCGCACACAAATATTTCCTTTGAGCACCACCACCAGTCAGAGACATCAACCTTTCTTCAGGGCTTCAGAGCTGCTTGGACACAAGCCACAGGTGGGCAAGACAAACCTTGGTGGCGGCTGGAGCACTTGGACCTTGTTTTTAAAATTTAGGTGATGGCTTGGACAGAAATAAGAGAAGGAACTTTAATTTTTTCAGGGAGTTTTGCTGAATTTCTCTCTAACACAGCCTGGTACTATGAAGGTTTCAGCACTGGCCTTGCTTGGCTCATCATGGGATTGGTCTTTCAGTGAGTCAAGCCTCTGTCTCCCGAGATGGCTGGGATGGATTCTCCACGTTCCAGGATGGTTTTCTGTGATGTGAGTGCCTGTGAGCTGGTCTGTGGTACCCTGCCCTTGGGGGAGCTGCCCCAAGCAGGGCGTTGAGGTAGAGCTGAGCATTTGGGACAGGAAGGGTAAGGAATAGGGAGCAAAGAAAAAATTTCCACTCATTCATTGGACTTGATGACCTTCAAGATCTTTTCCAACCCAAGCTGTTCCATGATTCTATGATCCCTTCTCAAGGACATTTCCCACCTGTGCCCTGCTGAGGTGAGGGCTGCTGCAAGCTCAGGACAGACCCCAGAAATGTTGCTTCCACCCCTTTCCTCCCAACCCTCGGCTCCCATGACTCCATATCCTTGACAAATCCAGATTTACAGAGGAGAGAGGTTTCACATGGATTTGGAGAGCTGGAGTTTCACCCTTCCTTGTTTCTCCTCTCTCAGGCTCTGTCATCACTGACCATGTGTGTGATTTGCCTCCATGATGTTCATGTCCTACAGAGGGACCTCCCTTCCTCCCTTCATTAAAGGTGCTGTAGAAAAAAGGATGAAGACAGACCTTTTAGTGCTGTTGTGATAGGACAAGGAGTTGTTGGCTGTCCCTGGATCCCTGGAAGTATCCAAGGCCAGGCTGGACAGGGCTTGGAGCACTCTGGGACAGTGGAAGGGGCAGGGAGGTTGGATTCCATGACTTTTAATATCCCTTCCAACCCAAACCGTTCCATGATTCCTCCTCTCTGAGACAGCAGAAACTGCTCTGACTTGTGGGCTGCACACAAAACATCTCCAAGAAGATTTCTCAAGTTGCCAAGACCTTCTCTCCTTCTCCTGGAGCCTTTGTCACCCTTATCCTGATTGCTTCAAATCCATCCCCTCAAGGCCAGATCTGTCAGCAAGAGAAGGCTGTCAGGGCTGCTGATAAGAGCCCAGCACCCCAGTTCCAGGGGACATTTGCTGTGGGGATGGTTTTTAGGGCAGGTTTTCATTATGTGGGAAGCGTGTATCCAAGCTGTCCTGCAGGGTGGCGTGGTGCCTGTATTTACAGTACTGGCAGCTTTCAATAGCAATCTATTTTTAATGAATCCAAGCTGGAATGTGGTGCCTAAAGCCCTGATTTAAGGCAGATTTCTAAAGGGAAGATTTACGCAAATTTGCTTGATTGGAAATTAATTACTGCAACAGTCAAGTTCAGCTCAAATAATCTCGCAGAGACGGCTGCAGGAGTCAGATAATTCATGTGGAGAGAAGACACAAATTTACATTCCTTACATTTCCATCTGAAAGGTTTCCTAATTCTAGAGCAAGCCAGAGGCATCACAGACAAAGCAAAGGGTGAGGGGGACTGGTGGCAAACTGGATCTGCTGAGGGGGACTCAGTGATCTTGGAGCTCTTTTCCAGCTTAAAAATTCTGTGATTCTGGGTCATTCCCCAAAATGCTCCTGGGAGAGCCATTGTGCCACTGATTTATGGCCAGCTGGGTTTCAAAAGGGGTGAAATATTCCAGACCCTGTTGGTTCTCCAGATCTGCTGGATGCTCCTGTGAAAAGGATCTTTGAGGTTCCAGGTGTGAGAGGGAAAACATTTGTTGGTCTCGGTGAGGGAAAGGTTTTGATTTGCAAGTATGTTTTTTTTTTTTTTTTAATATTCACCTTATTATGCTGTGAGGAACTCTTATCGGATTTGGGAAAGCTCTGTTGGGCTCTGGTCCTGCTTGTATTTCACAGATCCTCTCTCATTTCCTAATCCAACAGCTAAATTTGGGTAATGGGAGAGGAATTGAGCCAACACTGGGGTTCAGCAGTTGATGGGGACACGAAAATTTGAAGTCACCCCGCATTGCAGCAGTGCCCTTAGCCATATAAGTTGATTATTTCCTATTTAATTGTACTCCAGTCCTTAAAGTATAATAGGAAAGCAGATGTTTGATGTGCTCACAGAGACAGGAGTCCCTCACCCTTCCAGTCAGGGATTGCAGATTTGGTATTTCATTTATTTATGGCTGGACTGAGAAATGGGGCTCTCTCTTCTCCCCCTGTGCTTTGCACGATGAGCTTAATGAATCACAGAATTATAGATTGAATCACAGAATGGTTTGGGTTGGAAAGGACCCTAAAGATTATCTCATTCTATCCCCTGCCATGGGCAGGGACACCTTCCACTGTCCCAGGTTGCTCCAAGCCCCAGTGTCCATCCTGGCCCTGGACACTTCCAGGGATCCAGGGACAGCCACAGCTTCTCTGGACAACCTCAGCACCCTTAGGGTCTCCCCACCCTCACAGGGAACAATTCCTTCCCAATATCCCATCTAACCCTGCTCTCCTAATGGGAAGCTATTTCCCCTTGTCCCATCCCTCCATGCCTTGTCCCCAGTCCCTCTCCAGCTCTCCTGGAGCCCCTTCAGGCTCTGGAAGGGGCTCTGAGCTCTCCCTGGACCCTTCTCCAGGTGAGCACCCCCAGCTCTCCCATCCTGGCTCCAGAGCACAGGGGCTCCAGGCTCCCAATCCACTTGGTGACCCTCTGGCCTTGCTCCCATCTCCTCACCATGGCCAGCAGCCCCCAGCACTTCACGGATGGCTCACATCTAACATGAGCTCTGGGACAGCTTTGGTTGCCAGTGAGCATCTTCAGAAATCCTGTGGGACATTTTAGCTCCATTCTTGACCTGGAAAAACCCCAGCTTGGGTTTTTCCAAGGGTGCAGATCTGGCCTTACTCACTTGGGCATTGTTGAGGTTGATCCTGAGGCAGAAGGGAGCTGCCAGGGAGTGAAGAGCAGGGACAGGATCAAGTTGGACAAGCTGGCAGTGCCTTGGTGGGGTTCCTGCCCTCGGGAATCCAGTTGGGAATGATTCACCAGGCTCAGTTCTCCTCCTACCTCGGGGTTTCTCTGGTTCTCCCAGCTCCAACACAGCTCCTGTGATGCACAGGTGTTGCCTGGAAAGGCTGAGCTGGAACAGAGACTAGACAGAGCAAAAGGGATAAAATAGGAATTTATTGAAAGGATCCACCTCAGGCAGTGCAAGAGCCTGGCTGGGGCTACACCCAAATCAAATCCAAGATCAATCCCAGTCACGAGTTTTTACACTTTTACAAGTTTTGGTTCATCTACATATTGGGATCAATTATCCAACCACAGCCCCAGGCTATGAAGTCTCAACCCCCTGGCTCTCCCCCTTCCCTTTGCTGTTGTTTCTGTGTTTTGGGTACCAGTTGTCCTTGATTCTCCATCTGGGAAGGGATTGTTTTGTCCAACCACCCTGTGAAGAGAACTTTCTAACACCTAACATGCAGTTTCAGAGTTACATACTGAGCAGCAGAGATTCTGAAGAATATAAAAACTAAAACCCAAGGCACCACAGGGAGTCTCTGGCTCCATCCCTTGAGCTGTTTCTTCAGCCTCTCCACTGCCTCACACATTCCAAGTCCCTTTCCCCTCCTTTCTCCCTGCTTTGCACTTCAGGAAGCAGATCCTGGATAGGAAGGATACTCCAAATCTCTGCAGTGCTGAAGGCTGTGTTTCCCTTTGAAGCTGGATTATTTTTCCAGCCTTTTCCAGTTTGTTGTTCATCTGTGTGACATCTCTTCTACCCCAAACGCACTTCAGGAATTTCTCTGATCCCTTCCTTAGCCAGAAGGGAGAGCAGAACAAATCATCCCTTCTCTTCTCAAAACTCAGTCAAGAAAATGCTCCTGACTGGCCTGTTGTACTCTGGAACTTGGAATGACACCTCATGGGTGGTTAGTGAGGTTCCCCCTGTTTGTCCACAGTTACCAAGAGCTTCATGGCCATTGTTGCTGCAGCCTGGGAGCTGCTGGAACACCTGGTAGCTCCTTGAGGGATTTCTCTGAGGAAAAGATGTTGGGTTTGATCCCAGAAATTCATCTTGCTAAGATGCTTGTCATCCCACTGAGGTCCAGCTCTAGCCCAGTGCAGTGTGATTAATGCATGAAAAAAGTTACTGCTTGCAAATAAGGACATTAAAATAGTAATTAATCCGGGACAGAAATGTTGTCTTGCCCATTCCCTGCCATGGGACAATAGGGAAAATACAGGAATGTTGTTTTAATGCTTTCCTAAAAACAGGCTGAGAGAGCTGGGACTGTTCAGCCTGAAGAAGAGGGGGCTCTGGGGAGACCTTCCAGCACCTTCCAGTGTCTAAAGGGGGCTTAAAGAAGTTTGGAGGGGGACTTTGGACAAGGGATGGAGAGACAGGACAATGGGGAATGGCCTTAAGCTGCCAGAGGGCAGGGTTAGATGGGATATTGGGAAGGAATTGTTCCCTGTGAGGTGGTGAAGTACTGGCACAGGGTGCCCAGAGAAGCTGGGGCTGCCCCTGGATCCCTGGAAGTGTCCAAGGCCAGGCTGGATGGGGCTTGGACCAACCTGGGACAGTGGGAGGTGTCCCTGCCCATGGCACGGGTGCATTGAGATGTATAAGGTCCCTTCAACCCAAACAATTTGATGTTTCTATGATACTCTCCCAACCTCTAACCACTGGTTTAAGATCTTCCCAAACCAGAGTAGCCTGCATGTTTAATATCCTCAGTTGCGTTTTTCTTCCCTGAACTCTCCTGTCACAACTGGAACACATGCAAGGCACAGATGTTTATCTGGAGACCCAAATTCTGCCCCACACCTCACCCCAGGTTACCTCAGTGATGCTTCCAAGTCACTGGGCAAGATTCCTGCCCTCTAGCTTGGAATGCTGAGGTCTGACCCACCACAGTGCTGAGCAGTCAGAAGGATCCAGACTTTTCTGGAAGAGAACGTGGGATTCAGTCCGTGGCAGCTCCCCTCCAGTTTCTTGGAACTGCCAAGTGGCTTTGAAACACCTTGGGGGGCAAACAGATGGAGAACACCATGGAGCACAAACTGCATTTCCTAAGGAGACTTGGATAGGAGTAAATAATGGTGATTTTAGCAAGGAGGAGTAGACAAGCATTTTGTTTTCCTACCACAGGATGCCATGGGTACAACGAGTAACACAAAACATTACATTTCCTTCCAGAAAGTGGCTGACAGCATCCCTTTCTGCTAATTAAGGTAATTCTGGGTAGCTTTTTCTTGCTTGAAATTAGGCAGGGTAATTTAATCATATTTAGGTCACTCTCAGTGCACACACTGCATTTAGCAGTGCAGGCTTTTTTTTTTTTTTTTTCTGATGTGGTTGTCTCTGCCTGCACTCATGAATACCTACAGATTTTTCTTTGTAGATATTCATGTATCCCAGAATGAGAGATGAAAGATGAAATCTTGAGAATTGCTGATGGTTGTTCTCATCAAGGAACAGACACTCCCCTTTGAGCTCAAGGAAGGGAAGGGTGGCCTATATTTTGTGTGGGAGATCGTGAATAGTTCTGCACAGACACAAAGATGGTGTTTTCTCTCTGGTTGTTCACCGTGCTCTAATTAGTCCAGCATTAATGGGAATTAAGTGTCCTATTTTGCTGGAGTAAATGCCCATGCTAATGTTATTAGTGCAGCCAGCTGCAGTTGATATTCCTGAGCACCTCGGAGGGATTCTCTCCTTGTTGAGGAATCCAGAATTCTGTGCAGGCACCACAGGATTTCATGTGGCTTTACATTCTCACTCAAGGAGTGCTGCCTCTGGGAAGCTGAAAGGGACCAGAAGAGGATCAAGATTTCAGCAGATTTCTGACACTTGGATTCTTATCAAAGTTTCACAAAGGAAATTGAAGGAATCATACAATGCCTGGGGGACAAGGATCAAAAGAAAGCAGACCCTGGTGTGAAAAAAAAACATTTCCTGCACCTCAGAAATTCTTGGCCAGCACCAAACAGAGAGTCCATCCAGAAAGTTGTCAAAATGTTGTTGTCCCAAGGTCCACTGAGCACATTGCCCTGTCCCCAAGAGGAAAGGAGGGGATGATTAGGTAAACAGAGAAAAAAAGAGATGATGAGCACAGTGGTCCATCCCCTGCAGCAATCAGCAGGTTAGAGCTCCAGGGCCAGACAAGACAGCTGGAACATCAAATTTATTGCCAATGGAAGAGTTATCCTCCAGAAATTTCATCATCACCCCAAAAGCCTGTGGATAGGGCTCCCTGAGAGGGTGGGGAGTCCCTGGCACAGGTTTTCCGGAGAAGCTGTGGCTGCTCCTGGACCCCTGGAAGTGCCCAAGGTCAGGTTGGATGGGGCTTGGAGCAGCCTGGTCCTGGCAAGGGGTTGGAACAAGATGGAACAAGGTCCCTTCCAACCCAAAACCATTCCAGGATTTTATGATCATTGTGTCCTCTTGACACCCAAGACACTGAGTTCCAGCAGATCCCAGTTCAGGTGAGAGCAGCACTCACCTGGGTCTGTCTGCTGGGTGCTGCACCTTTTGTATCTGGGAGTTAAATTAAATTAATTGCTGTGGACTCACATCTTGGCTGGGTGGCTCAGGTAACAACCTGACATTTAAGGAATTTACTGCTGTTATGTAAAACAGAACAGGGTGACACTAAATTTTGAAAATATCACTAAAAATTGTTCCTTTCTGAGCCTTCTGCCCCATTCAAGAGCAAGGGTTTGTGGTTTTTCCCATCCCCTGACAGGTCCCCTCAGGGTGCACGATGATTTTCTGGGGCTGTGGTACCTCATGGAACCTTTTGCCCAGCTAAAAACCTTTCAGAGAGAAGTAAAACATTTTTTTTTCAAGAAATGGGGAAAAAAAAAAATAAAAGACCTGTCAATGTCTTTAATCTGTTTTTGTTCTCTGTATTATTGCAGAAACTCCAAAGTACCAGTGGAGGACCCAGACAGATCTGTGCTAATTTATGGGATGGAAGGACTGTCCCTGTCCCAAATTGCCCTACAATTGATGTGCCAGTCAAGAGACTCTCAAATGGTTTTCCAGGAAGGTTCCTGACTGCTTCCACTGATAACCAGACACCTTCGCCGGTGGATGTCACAGGTCTTTCATCCAATTTTTATGGCTGGAAAACACAAAGACCGTGGCAGTGCCTCATATTTCTGGCCGAGAGCAGCCTCTCTCTCCTGCTGGCAGATTGATCCCATGGGTTAAAACCCTCTGGAGCTGCAATCGCCACATCCACATCCCTGTGTTGCCAAGGCAACCTCAGCATTCACTCCCGGGGATCTGGACACACACATGGCTTTGTCTTCTGGCTCTCGAAAACTTCCTAAAGCTGCCTCCAATCTGCTTTTCCAAGTCTTTGCAAAAGGCAAATTTATGCCCTCAGATGGGAAGTGCTTAATTTATAGAATGGTTTAACTCTTATCCCAGCCTGCTGGATTTTTCTGAGCTTTAATTCCTCAGTGACACGGGAAGGGCCAGAGAGTGCCAGAACCAGTGGCCAGCCTTACTCCCAACCCTGCTTTTGACATTAATCATTCCCAGCTGCTTCAAGGAAAGATGGAAGAAATGCTCCACTTGATAAATTATGCAATTTTCCCACAGGAGAAGTTTCATCCTAATGGGCTGTTGGTAGCTTGTTTGTGCTCTGCAGCATGAGAATTGATATCCCTTTTCTGAGCAGTCTAGCAGAGCTGTAGATGCTCCAAAACAGAGATAAATGCCATTTTCTTTCTCTTTTTTATTTTAAAAAAATATATATTTTTTGCAATCTTTCTAACCTCTGAGCTTGCACAATTGCTCTTGGTGATGAGTTCCACAGCTTAATTAGGCATTGTAATCACACAGTTTAAATTGATGAGGTGCTCTGCTTGCCTTTGAACTGAGCTGGATGGGTTTGGGTTTTTTCTAGACATGATGAAAGCAGTGGAGAACGGGATTCCCAGCCTGCTCATTCATCATTTTGTGTCTTCTTCATGTCACCTCTTCTCCCTCTCTGCTCTGTGCATCCCCCAAGGCTGGGAAAAGCCTTTCTCTATGTCCTGATCTAAAATCCTTTTGAAACATGGGAAGAAAAATCCACCTTTCTCCATGCATGAAAACAAACCATTTTCTTTCAGCTTTTTCCTTTGAAGGGGGGAGAAGAGAGAGGGAAATGACATTCAGACTTCATTATCCCATTTTATTTTGACTTCTGGGCTAAACTGAGTCAAAACAAGATGAAGCAAGATGCTGTGAAGTTAAAATAATGATTTCTTTAAAAAAAATCCCAATAGTTGATGAGATAAAAAAGGAGACATATTTCAAATGTCCACCTTAAAATTAATTTTATTTTTATAGAGATTTTAAACGTTTGGAGGAACAAATATCCTGTTGCTCAGGAAGCCCAGACTAAAAACACCAAATATTCCTATCAGGAGATAGGATGAATTATATTGTGGTTAAGAAAACTTATTGGGGCTCAGGGAACGTGGATTTATTTCCTGTCAGGCTTACAAATACCCTCAGTAGCTCTGGACAAGCCTCTGGGAAATAAATCTTAGCAAGGATTCAAACACCCCAGTCCTGAGCGCTTCATTACCCATTTTTGAGGTGTTTACTGCCTGCAGTGGGACTGAATTCCCAGAGAGAAGGGAATGTGGGCCAGGGAAAACATCCATATGGGAGCAGCAGATTTTGAGTCTAGCAGATTTCCTCATTCAACGTGCCTCCTTCAACCCTTTCCTGAAAAAACCTCATCCTTCCAGTCTCCTCTCAACATGCAGGGCAGGGAAAAACTGAGAGATTTGAGAGGCTGGGAGAGATTTTTTAGGTGGGGAAGGGTTGTGATACAAGAAATCTTGGGAGTCCGTTTGCTTTATATTATTTTATTTTTAGTTTATTTGGTTTTTGTTGATTTTTTTCTGTGATTCCTGCAGGTAAAATCATGCAATACTCGTGGTTGGGGTTGGAGGGGACCTTAAAGATCATCCCAGCCACAGGCAGGGACCCCTTCCACTATCCCAGGCTGCTCCAAGCCCCATCCAACCTGGCCTTGGGCATTTCCAGAGATGGGGCAGCCACACATTCCAGCTGAAAAAATGACAAATTGTTCTTTCCTCTGCAACTGTGGGATTTTCCCTGCCCTGATGCAGCTGGAACATGGGTCTCAGCTCTCCTGAGATGCTTTGCAGACCAGAGGGGAGGTTGTGCTCAGCCACAGGATGGACAAAACATCAGCCCTGCAGCTCATGATGCAGAAATTTCAGGTGGGCTCTAAATACTGCCACGGTTTTTGATGGATTTTTTTTTTTTTTTGTGCTGATGGATTTTTCATACTGGAAAAACATCCTTGGGCTCAAATGTGACCTGTAAAGGCAGCGAAGGAAAAATCAAAGTGTCTCTTTCCTGCTCCCATGGAGGTTTGGCATGGCCAGGAGCAGCTGCCACATCTGAGAGAGTGTCCCAGCCCTTATCCCACCTGCCAAGAGCAAACCAATGTTCAGTTTTCAGGCAGCAGATCTCATCTGGAGGTTGGAGATTGAGACCTGACTTGATGGTTGAGGCAGAACGTTGGAATCAGGGAATATTTCTTCCAAAAGAGGGCTGTGTCCCGGAATGCTGGATCCTGCTCTGGGATCCCCAACAGCAGGAGGATGTCGAGATGCTGGAGCAAATCCAGAGGAGCCCAGGAGATGTTCCAAGGGCTGGAACCAAGCTGGGAGAGCTGGGGGTTCTCACCTGGAGAAGAGAAGGCTCCAGGGAGAGCTCAGAGCCCCTTCCAGAGCCTGAAGGGGCTCCAGGAGAGCTGGAGAGGGACTGGGGACAAGGCATGGAGGGACAGGACACAGGGAATGGCTTCACACTGCCAGAGGGCAGGGTTAGATGGGATATTGGGAAGGAATTGTTCCCTGTGAGGGTGGGCAGGCCCTGGCACAGGGTGCCCACAGAAGCTGTGGCTGCCCCTGGATCCCTGGAAGTGTCCAAGGTCAGGATGGACACTGGGGCTTGGAGCAACCTGGGACAGTGGGAGGTGTCCCTGCCCATGGCAGGGGGTGGAATGAGATGATCTTTGAGAGTCCTTTCCAACCCAAACCATTTTGTGATTCAATCTATAATTCTGTGATTCATTAAGCTCATCGTGCAAAGCACAGGGGGAGATGAGAGAGCCCCGTTTCTCAGTCCAGCCATAAATACATGAAATATCAAGTTTGCAGTCCCTGACTGGAAGAGATTCCCATCTCTGTGAGCACATCAAACATCTGTGTGGCTGCCTCTGGATCCCTGGAAGTGTCCAAAGCCAGGATGGACAGGGCTTGGAGCCACCTGGGCTAATGGAAGGTGTCTCTGCCTGTGGCAGGGGATGGATTGAAATGATCTTTCAGGTCCTTTCCCACCCAGGCCACTGTGCCATTCCAGGATTCTCTGCCTGCAGATGTGTAATGCAAAGCAGAGCTGTGGGACAGGCTCTGTGCTGAGCGATGGCTCTTGCCAGCAGACGAGAGCTGGGGCTGTTCCCTCTCACTCGAGGGTCATTTAATTTGAAACTTGCTGCTCTGTCAGGGCCCAGAGCCACCGACCCCCTGGCGATGGTGAGACCCATCTGTTTCCTGAGCTCTGCACGTCCAGGCCATGCCAAGGAACCCGGCTGGGCCGGGCTCAGGAGGCTGTTTTGAATCTTGTCCTTTTTCTTGTGGGATTGCGTCGGGGCAGAAGCGAATCCAGAGATGCTCTTTGATGCTGCTCTTGGATCCTGCTCTGCCAATGTGCTGAGGGCATGGGCAGCGGGCACAGTGACACCAAAATAAATCAAATATTTCTCAGGAATGGGGTGGGGACATCAGCAAAACCTCTGCCTTATGCAATTGCTGCCAGCATTACAGCAGATTTAAAGCAGCTGCTGCTGGCTTTCCCTCTTCCCTTTCATAAACTGGTTGTTTGTTGGAGCTGGAGGAGAGGGGAGAAGGGAGATGTGGGGAACTGAGATGGTTGAGTGAGGGGATGGTGCCCAAGTCTTCCAAATAGATCAGAGAATGGATGGGCAGGGTGAAGCTTGGCCAACCTGACATGGACAGGGGTGGCTTTGTCATCCCAGACAAGGAGGGGGAGCTTGGGATGTGCATGGAGGGCCATAAACTGGGATTGGTAGGGTTGAGCCAAAAGGGATGTTCCTGGAAACCCCAGCTGGAGAGGAAAAAGGTTGAAAGGGTTGAAAAAAAAGGCCTTTGCTTCCTCAAGCAAAAGGAAAGAGGGGTCCGATTATTTTTTATTTTTAGGTTTTGTTTTTAAGTAGCAAAAAAGTGGAGTGATTTGGACAGAGCCTGGGTGGGGGGTTCAGGGGATAGGACTGGCCCTAGGGTGGTGATGGGGTGGTGACCAGGGGTGGCAGAGGGGACTGACCCCACTGAGGTTGGGGTTGGCTTTGCTGGGCCTGGCCTGGGGAGGTGGAAAGCTCCTTTAGAATCAAGGTGAAGGATGGGATGGTGCAAGAACCATGGGCTCCTCACAACAAGACTGGAGGGGCTGGAGAGAGTCCAGGGAAGGGAATGGAGCTGGGGAAGGGTCTGGAGCCCCGGGAGCAGCTGAGGGAGCTGGGAAAGGGGCTCAGCCTGGAGAAAAGGGGGATCAGGGGGGACCTTGTGGCTCTGCACAACTCCCTGACAGGAGGGGACAGCCAGGGGGGATTTGGGATCTGCTCCCAGGGAACAGGGACAGGAGGAGAGGGAATGGCATTGGGTTGGGCCAGGGGAGATTTAGATTGGGTATTTGGGAGAATTTCTTCATGGAAAGGGTTGTCCAGCCCTGGCACAGCTGCCCGGGGTGAGTCCCCATCCCTGAAGGGATTCAAAAGCTGTGTGGATGTGGCACTTGGGGATGTGGGTCAGCGGTGGCCTTGGCAGTGCTGGGGGAATGGTTGGACTGGATGATCTTGGAGAGCTTCTCCACCTGAAATAATTCTGTGATTCCATGAGGCTCCTGCAGCAGGGAGGGAGGATGTGATGCACTTGTGTATGAGGAGGAGAGGGGCAAGAGAGGGGGTGAGGGAAGGAGGGAAGATAATGGAAAGGAGGCAGGTGGCACAGGAAAATCTCCAATGAGCACTTGAGCCTCCTCTCATCCCTGCAAGCAGGAAAATCCCCCCAATTTCAGACACAGCAAGGTTTTATTTTTAGTGCTTTGAGCAGCCTGCTGGAAACTCTGCAGGATGAGAGAAATCCCCATTCCCAAAGCACAGCGTGCAGAGCACCTGCCTGTGGGTTTGTCCTGTGGGAAAACTGGGATGCATTTTCCATCTCACCCCCAGAAAAAAAAATATCTCTAGCACACAGGAACAGCCCAGGCTGGAGCTTCAAAACTCAGCCATTTAGAGGAAGGATTGGATATCTCTGACCCAGACCCTTTCCCAATCCAATATAGTCCCTTCAGCCACATATTGCTGCCTCTACTGAGCCCAAATGCTCATCAGCTTCTTTCTATTTAAATAATACCAAAAATCACTCTCATCCAAGGGTCAGCCTGGCTTAATATATAACCAGGATTTCAGCAAACCCCAGGAGCAATCAAGTCATCACTCTAGTAGAAACAGTCCAGCCAGATATCCACAAAGCAGCCTTTTCCATCATTCCAGGAAACAGTCCCTCAGCTGTCTCCAGCAATCCTATTGTGAATAGATGTCTTTTGCCACTTTCCCAGAACATCCATAAATGCAGGGGGTTTCAAATCTGGAGAGGACAGCCCTGTTAAACCAAGATTTAGAGTCTCAGTGGAGGCAAAAGAATTCCCTTCACATCCCTCTCCCTTCAGCTGGGCTGGAATGAGCTCCAGCCCTGCCAGTGATCCTCATGGTATGAGACAATTGAGGTCTTTTGAGTTTTTTTTTTTTTTTTCCCCCATAGAATCGTAGAATCCTTTGGGTTAGAAAAGACCTGTAGGGTCATGGAGTGCAGCCATTCCCCCAGAATTGCCAAGGTCACCTCTAACCCATGTCCCCAAGTGCCACATCCACACCTCTTCTAAATCCCTCCAGGGATTGTGACTCAATGACTTCCCTCAATGGCCACTTCCAGGGCTGGACAACCTCTTCCATGAAGAAATGTCCCCAAATATCCAATCTAAACATCCTCTGGCACAACCTGAGGCCATTTCCTCCCATCCTGTCCCTTGCTCCCTGGGAACAGAGCCTGGCCCACCCCCCTGGCTGCCCCCTCCTGTCAGGGACTTGTGGACACATAATTGGTGCAGTTTAAGAATTGCTTGTCTTGAGTTCTCAGAATCCAATCCATGATGAAGTTTGGGTGGTGGCAGTGAAAGACTTCAAAGGTTTTGACCATTATTTCCTTTCCACTCCTTTCATGCCCAGCTGTCCCTTTGCAGGGATATAACTATGGAAAACACCTCCCAGCACATCAGCTCTCCATTTTCTGAGGCTGTATTTTATCTGCATCTCTATTTTATCTGGGTTTTCCCATCTCTTTGGGCTGGTAACCCCATGTATGTGACGTCTCTGGGTTTGCAGATTGTTCCAAGCAACCACCTGATTTCTGTGTTTCCAACCTCACCATTCTCCTTCTCTTTGGATGCTAAAAAAGCAATAAACACCTGCAGAGCTGGCATTTTGTTCCACTCTGAGCATCTCCAGTGGGAAGGGGAAAAGGAGGAGGAGATTGCTCTGCACACTGGGTTTCTCACCAGCCTGGGATTTATTTTCACAGGACAAGAGCTTTGTGGACAGAACCTGTGCCCTTTGAGTGCTGACTTTTCACCCATGTGCCTGAAACATCCTTTTTCTCACAACCACTGGACTAGGTTTCCTTTTGTCCACTAAAGCAATGCTCTGGTGTCAGCTCACAGCTTGGCCTCAACGATCCCAGAGGTCTTTTCCACCCTAAATGATTCTGTGACCCATCTCCTTGCCAGGAAAACAAGCACAGGGGAAATCTTCTCACCTTCCCATTGTCCTCCTGAGCCTGCGAGGCATCCTCACGCTGTGCAAGCAGATGGAGACTCCCACACAACTCTCAGCTTGAATCCCTGATGATTCCCTGACCTTGGACAGGAGCTGCTGTGGCTGCTCTTGTGTCCAGGACTTTCTCCAAGTACTTTAAAAGTAGCTTAAAAATACCCAGAGAGCTGTGAGCTGAGCCCTTCCCTCCCCGTCCACATTTCCCCTGTTATTTTTTTAGTCAAAGACCAACACTTTTCATTTTCTGTTGTTTTGTATTTCTGCTGTATTGGTGCTGTGCTTGATGTTCTCTACCAGGTTTGTGTCATACAGCTCTTTTCCCTTTGTTTGTTGATTAGGATTAGGAACAGGAGCAGGTACATTTCCAATCCCATTATCTGCCTTTCACCTGAACTAAAAGTTTTCCAGCTTCTAAGGTGAAAGAGAGATGTCATATTCCTAAAAACCTCTTCTTTCTCCTAAAGGAGACTCTCAACCAAACAAAGAATTAGCTGAAGCAAAAGTTTATAAATATTCATAATAATAATTGTTTCTCATTTATTTTTATCATGACTTCACTCCTGCTTTAGTCCTGATTTTACAGCTGTCATTATTGTAGGAATGCATGGCAAAGAAAATGAGGCTGAGAACCCTTTACTGCAGATCAGTAACAACAAGAGCAGCAAGTGTCACAAAAATGACAAAAGGTAGAAAATCTTATAAAAGCGTACAATAAATTATATACATCTGAGTTAATTAGAAAAGGAATTAAAGGAATTCAAACATGCCTCTACTTCTTTTTTTTCTCCTCCCCCCAAGTGTGTAGGGTTGTTTTCTCACCCAGGTGATGTTTTACATCCAGGGATGTAGAGAATATTTTGGCAGAAGCAAGTGACCTCTCCAGAGCCCTTAGTGGAATGCTTGACTTTGGCCATTGTTTTGTTCTCCTTTTATTCAGCATTTCTTTCCTTTATGTCAGTGAAAGCTTTGGGTGAGGGAAGCTGAAAAAGGAGGCTTTAATTCAAGCTAGAGAGGGAAGTAGCAGGCTGAGGGTTGTGCAAGAGGTGAGGCAGCTCCACCTGAGCATTAAAAGGCTCAGAAAAACCCACAAAGATGAAGCAGGATTTGAAACCAGATCCTGGAGTGCTTTTTTTTTTTTTTTGCCTTGCAATAACACCGTGAGAATTTTAAGGCATTCTGATATAGGTGAAGAATTGGACTTTCCACATTTTACTTGAACTGTTTAATTATTGAAAATAAAAAGCGATGCATTAAAAGAACACAGTTATTTATTCAGCATGGATTTTCAGCAGTTTTTCTTTAAAGACAGTGTCCACATCTAGAAAATATTTTTATTTTAAGGACTTTCCATATCCTTGAGGTAAATTTCTGGCTTGGTCAAATGTTATTGAACGCATATAAACTCCTCCTCTGATTTTTTTGTTTACTTGTAGCACACCTAAGGGTGGAACTGAGTGTGAGTGAGAACCAAATCCAGGGTGCAGGGGTGGAAGGCTCAGCTTTTGAGTGACATTCTCTGTCACAGAGCCCAGCACAGCCCTGGGGGACACCTGGTGCCACTTGCACATCGTTCTTGTGGTTGAAAAATTCAAATTAAGCTGAGGAAGCCCTGTGGCCACAGAGGAAAGGATTTGAGGAGAGCTTGACATCCAGGAGGGCTGAGGACAATGGGGAGACGCCAAATGTCATTGAAAGCACAAGAATTTTATTCACAGTGGTATTGAGCCATTAGGAGACTGAAATGGGGGGGGGGGGGAAACAGTGTGTTGATAATGATGAAGACAGAAAAATTCCCTAAATATTTCTGCTCTGGCATTGGGAACAGCCAGATGATGGTGAAGGGGGGGCTGGGGCAGCAACCATTAATTCTTGACTCACACAGCTCTAACTGCACCCAAGAGTTTTCAAAGAGCATCCTGAGGAGGTCTCTGGAACAGAAATGTTTTCTTTTCCCTTGATTTGGGTGGTTCTGAATGATGAGAGCTGGGCTAAAGTCGTAACTGTGTTTCCCAAAAGGTAAATGGGATATCCTAGGAAAGTGTATGTCCCTTGGTTTGGCATTAATCCCAGGCTAAAAAATACATAAACTCACACAGGACGCAATAAATTAAGGGAAAATAATTAATAGAGGAAGGAAATCAAAGGAGGGTAACAAAAGTAAGACAAAGTAGTAATGCTGTCAAGTGAATTTGGTACCTTATAAAAATAAGATTATGAAGTTTTTCAGAACTGTAATGGGCTTTATCTTAAAAAAGTTACAGAGAGTGGTGCTTTAAGTTAGTCCTGGGTTCAGTTTGAGTAACAATGGTGAGCAAAGCATGAGGAAGGCATTAAATAGCCCTCAAAGCAGCTAATTAATGGGATTCAAAATGTAATTGCAAAGGCAGTAATTAAAGTAGTGACCATGTTCCCACTGGGGTAGGGCTGAAAGCATTTCCATGCTCTTTAACTTTTGAATTAATGACCTGAAGACAAGGCACACTGGCTGCTGATAAAACCTTCCAGGTGACCCAGTGATCAGGGAAGTCATAAACGATCGAGGAAGGGATTGTGCAATGCAGAAAAATGTTGATTCATTCACTGACATGCCATGAGGATGGAGCTGAACACGGCCAAGTATGAGGGAAAACAGCAAAAACCCACGGGCAAGGGCTTTGGGAATTTGGGGGTGTGGTGGGAACCATCTGGATCTGTGCTCCCACTGCTGTTTGAGGGGACCAAAGGATGGATGTGAACATGGAATGGAAACAGAAAGTAGGGATGGAAGGACCAGGTTCAGTCCTGCAACCAGCACTGGAGGGTGGTTTGAAGGGAGACAGAGCTTGTGGGAAGTGCTGGCAGCTGGAAAGGGCTGGAAGAGCCCTGGGATGATTTGTGGAAGGGACAAATGCCTTGCAGACAGGTTGGTTTCCTGCGCCCTGAGCTCACTGCTCCAAGCTCAAAGGCAGGACCACTCTGGGAATTCCCCATGGAATTTTAGAAGTCCTAGGTGCAAAGCACAGTCAAATCCTACAGTGGTGAGCAGTGGAGTGATGAGCTCTGCCTGGCAGTGCCTGCTGGCCCCAGGACCAAGGACATGGGCACAGGGCTGCCACACACCCTCCAGAGATGAATTCCCAGGGGTGTTGAGGCTCCTGAGTTAGCTGCTTGCAGACCCAGACCCAGCGTGGCCGCGTGAGGGAGCTGAGCCCATTATTGGAGCTCCTGGTGGGATCTTTGGGATGGCAAACTGGGCCACTCCGAGTCCAGGCTGCAATCTCTGTGACTGCAGAATCACAGAATAATTTGGGTTGGAAGAGACCTCCAGGATCATCAACCCATGCCCTAACACCTCAACTAAACCATGGCACCAAGTGCCACATCCAATCTGTTTTTAAACACATCCAGGGATGGTGACTCCACCATCTCCCCAGGCAAAGCATTCCAACACTTTATTATTCTTCCAGTGAAAAACTTATTCCTAATATCCAACCTATACCTCCCTTGGCACAGCTTGAGACTGTGTCTTCTGGTTCTGTCAGTTCCTGCCTGTAATTGCAGAACCACAGAGTAATTTAGGTTGGAAAAGACCTCCGAGATCATTGAATCCAACCTTTGATCCATCATCACCTTGTCACCAGCCCAGAGCACTGAGTGCCATGTCCAGTCCTTCCTTGGACACCTCCAGGGATGGGGACATCAACACCTCCCTGGGCAGCCCCTTCCAAGAGGAAAACTCCTCCTGATGTCCCACCTGAAGCTGGAGGATGTTTCCTCTTGTCCTGTCACTGAGTCCCCCCAGGTCCTGTCAGGGAGTTGTGGAGAGGAAATCCACACTGCACTTTACTGAGTGATGCAGACCCAACTTTATGTGTCCTTCTGGCAGCCACAGCTCATGTTCACCAGTGTCTCCCTCACACACACCCTAAACTTTGTCCTTTTTTACCAGTCCTACCCTGCTGACCTTTGCAGGTCACTCTGTTCCTCTGTGATGGAGGAAATCATCAAACAACTTAGGAAAAAACCTCCTTTTTAAACTCTGAGGGCAGCTTTTGTCATCCTTTCACTTTCTCCCAGCTGATGTTTATCCTGGGAGGAATTGTAGCTCCAACATCTTTGTGGGCAATTCCTTTGGGATTGGGAAAGGTCAGGAACCTCTTGACAGAACTTTGGTGCATTACCTTGTTTTCCAGAACCTTGTGCCTACAGCCTTGGCCCTGAGCTCTGTGGTCACCATGTAACCTGGTCTAAATCTTTACAAATAAGGTCTGAAAGGTAGCAAGAGTCCAACAAGAGTTTTAATGAAAAAAAAAAAAGGAGCCTTTCCTGCTTTTATCCTGTCCCTGATTTTCTTTTCCTTTTTAAAAGAATTTTACTTCAGTTTAAAGATGCTATTTTTCCTGAATGAACATTATGAAAATTAACCTTTTGCCTGTTTTGTGAGACAGTATCGGGACACACACAAGCTGTCCACATGTTCTTTGCTCCTTCCCTTAAATCAATAAGATGGTAATTGTTAAGGCTGGACAAGAGTACCAAAATAAGAAGACCTGAACTCCTGTATGGAAGAGACCTTTCCCTTTCACCCTGTTAGCCTTTATAAGGAGACTCAGAGCTTGTGTTTGTCCAGGGCACCTCTTGCAGAAAGACATTTATCTTTGAACTCCAAAAGTGAAGCAAGAGAGAACTCCACTGCCCTTGGAGGATTTTACTTGCGCTGTGAAAAAAATGAGACTTAACTTCCCATTCCACTTTACCTGGCTTTAATTACTGTGGAGAGAACACCAAAGTGTCCCAGAAAATCCCCCTTGCTCAAGTGAGGATGCCCTGTGCTGATGTCTCTGCCGTGCTGGCTCTTGCCAGCTCAGTGGAGATGAGTGGAAAAATCAGAATCATGGAATGGTTTGGGCTGGATGGAACTTTAAAGACATTCCTGCTCCTGCCATGGGCAGGGACACCTTCCTGGCATTCCAGGTTGTTCCAAGCCCCATCCAACCTGGCATTAAACACTTCTAGGGATGGGGCAGCCACAGTTTCCCTGGGCAGCCTGTGTCAGGGCACTGCCACCCTCACAGGGAGAATTTCTTCCATATTTCCAATCTAAATCTCCTCTCTTTCAGTTTGAACCCATTCCCCTTGTCCTGTCACTCGAGCCCCTGATGAAGAGTCACTCTCTGGGTTCCCTGTAGTCCTTTCAGATCCTGGAATGTGCTGTGAGGTCTCCCCATGACCTTCTCCTCTCCAGGCTGAACAGTCTTGGCTCTCTCAGCCCATCTCCACAGGAGAGGAGCCTCAGTCCCTTTATCAACTTGATCTCAGGTAGCTGTGGTAGGAAACACCCAGGAGACAAGAGGTGATTCCCTGCCCTCCCAGTAACTGGGCTGGAGGGGAGCAGAGGCAATTTAAATTGAAAAGAAACTGCTTTACTTTGCTGTCCCTTCTAATTGGGGCTCCCCTGCTGTCTGTAGGTGCATCTCCCATTTCTGGCATCCAAGAAGAGCCCAGAACAAATTATTGTTCAACACCAGCCCACAAAAACATCCCTTTGTGCCTTCCCACCCCTTCACCAGCTGCTCCGTGGCCCTCAGGAGCTCGTGATTAGTCTGATCACCAGGGTGAACAGCGTGGCGTTCCTGAAATTCCGTTCCCTGTGCTCCCAACTTTAACTGGGAGCTCCAGAGCTGCAGGCTGAGATCAGGCTCCCTCCTGTGCAAGGACACGCGAGGTGACAATGCTGTTCTGCGCTGGTGGCATTTCCAAAATCTTCCGCACTCAGGGCCAGCTTGAACACGGATACAGGCTGGGCAGTGACTGCATGGAGAGCAGGTCACAGGGCTTGTCGCTCCAGTTCAGGTGGGGGATTTAAAACACAACCCAAAAGGCAGCACAGTGTTGACATTGATTGATTGTGCCAAGCAAATAAAAACTTATTTCTTGTGGGTTGTTTTCCCTAAGAAAATGCTTTCACTCCTCAGGTGCACCTGAGTGACCCTTGTACGACTGAGCAGGGAAATTCCATTTTCTTGAGGGCAGAGCCTCATGCAAAAGCTCACCAGAATCTGTGAGGGCCAGGAGATGTTAGAAAACCACTGAGCACATATTGGAATTATTCCCTGCTTTCTCCTACCCCTGCCAGGACAACACCTGCCTCTATTTGTTTATCAGATTGATAGATGGGATTTCACAAATCGATAGGAAAGATAAGATCATAGAGGGAGCCTTAATAAGAACCAAAAAGCAGTGGGGAGAAATGGAGTGTGGTTATTGTCCTCAAGGAGATTAATACAACATCAAACAGAAATGCTGTGAGTTCCTAACCCTTCTGTAACTCTTTTTGTGGTCACTGCTTTCTGGGACATCACAAACAAGCTCTTGCCATCAACACCTGAGGAATTTCCAGCTGGCTCCTCAAACTTCTCTGAAGTAGGAGCTGCAGATTCAAATAGGTTTGACAAGTTCTTTTTCATTCTTCTTTTTAGTTTTTTCCCTCCTAGGGATGATTTTTTTTTTTTCAAATAACATTTAATCAACCCACTGCAGGATAACATCCATAGAGGACAGAGAGGGATTCAGGCATGCAGAGTTTGGAGTTGCAGAGCTGGGGTTGGAAGTCCACACTCCAGGTGTGGTGAGACAAGATGCATGTGACTTTTAGAAAAATTTCCCCCATTTTTGCCTGCAAATCTACCCTGTGAGCATTTTCTGGGATAAGATCCTTCACCTTTCCAGTGCCTTGTGTATCACTGGTATTTCCAACAGAGCTCCAGTGAATTTGGGGACAGAGTTAGCACAGGGCTGCTCCCACCAGCACTTATTGACTGTTGCCTCTTTGTCTTCTCTAAAATGAAATTCCTTATTATCAACTGAAATTTGGGCTTAGCCCTCATTGGGGAAACAGGGGTATCTTAGAAGGTATTCAGTCAAAAAGAAACTGCTGGATTTGCTCGGTTTGTATTCTTCTGAAAGGGCTCAGCAGCTGATGGCTGAAGCGGCTTCTCCATCACAGAAAAAAAAAAATATTGGCTGTGGAGAAAAAGTAAAAATTTTTGTAGAATCATTGAATATTCTGAGTTGGAAGGGACCCACAAGGATCATAAAATCCAAATCCTGGTCCTGTACAACGTCAAAACCCCCACCATGAGAGGGTTACACCCTCCTGTGCATGTTGTCAGGAACTTTTTTATTGTGACTTCCTCTCTGTAATTATTTTTTTCCTATTGTAAGCAGCTTTGGAATGATATGCTTAAATCTAATCATGAAATTAGAAAAGGAGTTCTCCTCGTTAAAAGCTGCTGACAAATCTACACACACAGCCTTATACAACATCCTCAGATACTGCCAGGGAAGGGTGGTGTGAGGAGACGTCTGCACTGACAGCCAGCAGCCTTCCATGAAAATGTTTATTTGGGTTCCTAGAACACAAACAAGTTGGTTTTGCTCTTGGGAGAAGGTGTGAGTTCCCATAAGGAGCTGAAAGCTGGGTGTCTTCACTACCAGGCTGCGAACTGGGACAAATGTCAAAATCTTGGCAAAATGTGCTGAAAGGTGGTGAAAGGAAGACTTTGGGAGTCACAAACGTTTCTCTCTCATTCCCCGCGTCTCCAAACCACACAGAGATTGTTTCCCTGCTCCAAAGTCTGGGCTTGTGTCTCCCATGTTCCTCACCAGTCTCAGCCTCATCACTTTTCCTTCCCTCCTGCTGCTTTTTTAACCAAGGATGGATATTCAGTTCCCTAAAAAAAACACCTGCACAATTCCAGCTTTTTAGCACAAAACTCATCCTGGTCCCTTGTTACTGGTAAAGCTGGTTCTCAACACCGACCTGGTTGTCCTGTCAAGGGACAGACAGATCTGACATTGTGGGGACACGATGAGCAGCTCTTCCAGACATTCTGTGCTTCTTCCCAAACATTTTTCCTCAGCTCTCACCCAACTGGGCTCGTACTGGTGGAGCAACCAACCCACTGGGTTCACCCAGCTGTGAATTCAGGTGGCTCTAACCAGCGTGAGGAAAAACCCCTCTGGCCTGGTTTGATGTGATTCCACGTCCATCTGCTTCTGCTGCAGGCCACCCCAGTGTGCATTTCCATGGCAAGCTGCCTTTTGAAATAATTCCCAGCAGAGCGAGGACGTTGCCAAACGCCAGCGCTGTGACCGAGCGGCATCAGTGCAGCTGGAGATCTTCTGGTGTTTTATGGGTTCAGAGAGAATGCACAGCACAAAACGCTGCAGAATTTCTAGGAAAACGCCTCTGTTGACAATTCATGAGAAAAGAAGTGTTTCCTCTGGTGCAGGGTGCTCAGCATGTCCCAGTTTTCATGGCCCAAAGCAAGTCTGGTTTGAGAGCACCATGCTCCTCTCTCACTTCCAGCCTTGGGCCACCACATCTGGAGAGGTGAAATGTCACCCTCAGGGTGTCCTGAGTGCCACACTGGGCGGTCCAAGTGGGGCTGGCCAGCTGCTGGATGGGTCCAGGATGTGCTGCAGCCATACATCCATCTCAAACTGTGTCATGATGGCACCACTTCCTCCAAAGTAATGACAGCGAGGTGGCTGCAAGTGTTCTCTGGGATTTGACCTGGCCTTAGATCCCTCCAGAGTCTGGCTCCTGGCTCAAAAGCCAAATTTCCCCAAGATGCCATGCACAGAGCCACTGCTGCCATCCACGTCTTGCTCCTCCTTACTGGATAAAGACAATTCAAGATAATATGCAACCAATTGTCAGAGAGGCTACAGCTCACAGCTCTGCCCTTAAAAACATATTTTACAACTGCGCCATCCTTGATTTCCAGGAACTCATGAACAGAAAAGATATATTGTTCTTGGTAACTAAATAGTATCATTAAAACCATTATGAATCTTGCAAAAATCATTCCTGTCTACCTAATTTAATCTTGAAACAATGACTATTATTAACTTGTCTTGTGCTGTTGCCATTTGAGATGATGGCCCTGGATGCTCGGGGAGCTATTACAGGATCCAGTTTTTGTAAATGTGCATTGCTCTTAAGTGCTTGAGTGCCTCTCCTTCAAGGGAGCTCCCGGGATTTATCAATTCCAGGGCAGGGTAGTGAAGCTGAAGAAGGGAATGAGGAGTTTAGGAAACAACAGAAAGCTTAACTCCTGTCCTTATCACACAAATAAGAGTCTCATGGCTGAGTTCTCATTGGAAGTTCTTCCATTGGAAGTTCTCCTTATGATTGACAGTGACATCGCTCCATGTGGATGTCCTTGATGTCCTGAATAATGTGGTCACTCCCAAATGTCTGTAAAGAGTGCTGTATTACTCCAAGGTTCAGCCAGTGTTGGCTTCATACCCTCAGGCTCTGTCTCACAAGTGCTGAGCTGCAGAGGAGAGAAAAGGAGCCCCTGTCTGGTTCCCACTCTTGGATTGCGTGTTCCCACAGGTCACCTCAAAAATGTGGCACCTTCAGCAGGCAGCACTCTCTGAGACTGTGACTGTTTGACCTCCCCCCTCTCACAGCTTGATGGAATAGGTCTCATTTCCTTAGGAAACTGGCTTCCAGGGGGAAAAAAAATAAAATTCCTATATCTGCTTCCCTCATTCCCAGGTAATAAAAAAAAATCAGCGAATTACTTCCCTGATCACAGAACTGAGATGAACCAAACAAATCCATTGGAGTCACCCAAATAAGAATAATAATAAATATAAAGTCTGCCGTGCTTTGGGATGAAATCCCTGTAAAATCAGCTTCAGCAGAAGAGTGCTTTATGTGCCTGCAGAGAGCAGGGCAGGACTGGGGCTGTGGTTCCCCTCTGTCCTGCTGAAGCTGCTAAATGTGCCTTCACCCAATTCTCATTTCTCTGCTGCAAAGATGTTTATTCTCTTCATTACAGGGCAAATAATGGCAGTTTCCAGGCATCTCCAGCAGGAAGCAATGATGTTGCTGGTATAGAAAATGAAAAACAGGAAACATCAGAGTACTTTTCTAACATGATGGGGTGTGATGTGTGGATGTTGATGTTATTCCTGGTGTAACCCTTTATCCCTTTCTCCAATTCCAGACCCAAAAAACTGTTGGATTCCCAGAAACTGGGGGTTTTTTGAGCTTTCTGTGCTCTCTAGCACTGACCCACAGGAGAACTCTGCTTCTGACTTGAGGCCTTGGAGAAAGTTTCCAAATTTGAGTGATGGAGTTAAAGTCACAGATGTGTAGTTAAATAGAAGTGTGTGCTTTCACATGGTAAAGGGTTTTAAATGTGAGGTTTTTTATAATACAGTAAAAGGTATGGGACAAGATGGAGGATTTTGGGAGGTGTCTCTTTCAGTGTTCTTCCTTCTTCTTCATGGTCTCAGGTTGTAGTTTCTGCTTGGACAGTTAGAGCCACACTGAGGGTCAAAGAAATTTAGATACTTAGAAATTTAGATAAATAATATAGGTGTTAATTGTCTATTGGACTGTTCAGCTTTAAGAGACCTTGTACCTAGCTGGATTCAACTCCATTCTGCTCATTTCTAGCTGGTGGCCAGGAGTGTTGCTGAGCTCTCTGTACTTCAAACAAGATTTAATAAACAGCCAAGCCTGAACATGAAAAAATTCCTTTCCTCCATATGTTTTAATCCTGTCTCTGAGTGAAGACAGAAGAAACTTCATACAAGCCACGAATAAAGTGGTGCAAACACCACCCCAGTGTAAGTGGTGCCCCGTGTGAGGAAGGAAGACACCTGTTAATCCTCAGAGTCAGGACTTCCCTGAAGAAAAAGAGATAATGTAAGCAGCTGGAAGCTGGAAAAGTCCCCGGAATGAAAAGGAGCTTGGAGAATCTCTAGACTCTGGTGAAAGGTGCTGGTTCACAAAACTCCTGATTTTCTCAAGTTTCACAAGAACAGACACCTGAGCAGAGGTGAGAGAGCTCAGAAATGTCCTGTGCATCCCGTGGGATGCCCACGTGGACAGCAACACCCAACCTCAAACCTACAGGAAAGCAACATCCGTGTGCAGTGATTGACAGAACTATTTGATTTCAATCTGGTTTTATGTGAGAGGGGTTAAAAAGGTCACAATTCAGCTCCGGTCTCAGCAGAGCTGCTGAGATTTGTGGCCGCATCATCAGAGTTTCTTGAAGGAAAGGTGTTGCACTTTTCAAACTCATAACATTCCCATGAAGTTATTGGTTTTACCATTGAAAACTGCAAGGCAGGCCTTAAATAGGGACTGAAAATGAGACCAGCCAGAGGAAATCCCCCTTGATGGTGACCTGATCTCTGATTTGAGCCCAACCAGCCCAGTGCAAATGAGCAGCACACCCCCAGCTGTCAGGGCCAGCGTGCTCCAGAGCTGAGCTCATTTCCATGCTGGGTGGAAACTATTTTCACAGTGGAATTCTTGCATTTCGTTAATTAGGAGTTGTTCTGCCAAGCCAAGGGGATGGAGGATGTGCCCTCCCCATCCCTGGGCACAGATGATCAGCCAGGGAGGTGCCAGTCCAGAGATCAGCTCCTGCAGGAACATGGAATCACCTGCAGGAAGCAAAATTGGAATGACAAAAACCTTACACTGAGGATATAATGAAAAACCAAATAAGTTTCCTTCTAGTGGAAGGCTCTGATATCTGTAAACGAGCAGATCAGAGTGAAGAGAGGTTGAAACACAGTTGTGGCAAAGCTTTTGCAACTGCAAGGAAGTTTTTTGAATATTTTTTCCGACCCAGGACAAGGAGCAGGTGATGGACATTGGCACCTGGTAACACATCCTTGGGTCCCATAACACAGAAATATGAGATCTTGTGTCATTTAATGTCACCCAAATAGGTGCTTGGCTTTGTATTTTTTTTTCTCCCCCTCTTCTCAAAATATGAGATTGAATCTCGTATCTCTGATCAGATCTCATATCTCTGCCTGAGATATGGAGTCTGTAATGATAATGACCAGTTATTTTTAACATGATTCCTTGAAATTTCCAATTTTAGTTATCAGGAGACAAAGTATAAAGAATATGAGGGCAAGAATTTATTCTTGGGACGTATCAGGAGTGTGGGCCTTCCTCAGAAATCCTCATTGCAACCTACAAGAGCATTCCTTGGGGATAACACTGAAAAAAACCCAGGGAAACAAGAACCAAAAGCAAACCTGGCCATATGTTTTAAGCTCTCCCTATTAGGGAGTCTCCCAAACACCTCACAGGCACAACTCCCAGGCCTTTTGGAGGCTGTTCACCTCAGTCATCACTCCCTGTGGCTTCTCCCAACATTTCCAATCCGTGGGGGAAGAATTTCTGACAAAAAGCCCTTTTTTTCTGCCCAAGTGAACCCATTTTCTCCACCACCACCTATGCAACCTCTCCCCACCCCAGTGCCCTGTCTCCTCCTGTTCCAGGGGTGTTTTCAAAGCCCAGGAGGATTTCAGGAAGCAGAAGCTGAGCATCAACCCCAGAACATCAAACTGAACATCTCCAGCTGCTGCTCAGGGATCTTTCTTCCCTGTCTGGAGGGCTAACACTGCCTAAACGCTAAATAATTGAATATTAACCTCCCTAGGCTGGTCATTCCAGGACTGTGGGGCCACTGAGCTTCAACCCAGGCAGCTGAGGAGCTTCCCCCACCCCAAAGTATAAATGAGTTTATGGGAAATGGCTGAGGGTAAAGGGGAGGCTGGGTGGAGAGTTTGTTTTCCTCCCCACCCTCATTAAAGTCCCTGACCTCTTTACTGTGTGTGCCCTTTTCTCCGGGGTGGGGAGGAGCTGTTTTGTTGTTGTTTGGTGGTTTTTTTTTTTTTTTTTTTTTTTTTTTTTTTTTCTTTCTTCTTCCCCCCTCTAGGATTTGTGGTGATGAATGGGGTGACCCATCTGGGAGCCAGCAGAAAAGGAGGACAGGGAGAAGGTTGAATCTTCCCCCCCACCCCCTGAGCTCTGGGAAGATGAAAAGTGAGGTAAAGGAGGTTCTGCCTCCTGGAAATGGGCTCTCTGTGCAGCAAGGTAAGTTCTGATTTTTACCTTTGGTTGGTTAATTTTGTCTTTTACTGATTATTTTTGTCGCTTTGTGGCTGTTTGAAGTGAGGGGAGACAAGGGATGTGATGCAAGTGAAGCTGAAAGCTGTGGAGCAGCTTGGTCAAAGACTTCTGTTTGAGTTTTGTTAACTTATCTGGATTTTTAAGGATTTGAGACTTTTTAAAATCTGTTCCTGATGAGTCCTAGTTGCCTTTTCTAAGTAAAAGCAACACTCAGGGATGTTAACTGCGGAGACCTTGCTGTAAAGGGAGGAGGGTGAAGGAGCAAAGCTGTGGGATGGTGTGAAACAATGAAAGGGACAAAGGTGAGACATAAATTTATTCCCCTGGAACCTAGAGGTTGAGGTAGGGAGTGTGCATTTCTTGAAAGGTCTTCCACTATCAAATTGCTGTTAAAAAAAACCACCCCACCCTGTTGTGCATCCTGCAACCAGCTTGTATTTTTAATTAATAAAACACCCCTGGCAGAGAGGCTCCATCACAACTGAGGCAGGGAGGGAAGCCAAGGTGGTGAGAAGTTGTGTCCCTTCCCCCTGGAGCTGTGGTATCTCCTGCCAGGAGCTTTTGGGAAGAAATTTCTGTGCTGTTCTTGGAAAGAGGAAGAAAAAGAAAGCTCCACATGCCTGCTGTGGGAGCAGAAGTTTGTGGGCAGGGTGATGGATGAGCTCAGGGAGCAAGATTTCCCTCCCCAGGAGAAGCCAAGTGTACAAATTCCATGAAATTCCTAACGAGAGCCTGGGTTTGGATTAAATTAGCCAGGTGTGAAAGGAGCTGTGAGCTCCTCATCACCAGAGCCTGTGTGGAGCCTCACTGAGACAATTCCAGGAGATGGGGGGAGATGAAGGAAGGATGAGCTTCAGGAGAGCCAAAGGTCTGGAAAGGGGACAGAACTGTAATAGAGAAGACAGGAGGAAATCCCATCCCATAAAAGCTGTGCCTGGGACTATTCTTATTTATTTCCTGGTGTTCACTTGACACCTCTGGTGTTGTTCCTCAGGCTGGTGTGAAGTACCTTGACCTTGTTTCGGGGGAAACTGGGCCAGGGTGGTTTTCTTTTTTTTTTTTTTTTTAATAGGATAAGACTGAGAAACACTTTTTAGCCTCTGGTCTGGGCTATCTGTGGCCTGTCTGGGCAAAAGTGGAGGGAGATATTCTCATGAGACCTCGAACTCTTGGTTCTTTGGAAAAACAAGCCACATCCTCCTGGTTGTTATTAAAAGTGAGTTCATAAATTTTTTTTTTTTTACTTCTTGTTTTATTTATTGAAGTGGGGAATTCCTAAGGATTTTCTGTGGGAACAAGGTTGCAACCAGGACCAGAGTGAGAATGGAGGGACTGGGAATGATGGCTCAGCAGCACCAGTGCTGTGTGGATTTATTTTCAGGAAGGAGCCTCCAAACACACACCTGGGGTGTGGGCAAGTTGGGAATGGGGTCTGCTGTGGGAATTCTATGGGGATCCTTCCAGACATCTCCCCCTAAGCCCTGGCAAGGGGCTGAGTCCTTCTCGTGCCTGGGGTTTTCTCATCTCCATGTGGCTGTTCCTGAAAAGTTCTCTGCAGTTGGAAGTCATGGATGGATGTTCCCAGAACAAAAAAGAAAATTACATCAGCTGTTCCCCTCAATGGAATAAAGGCCAAAGCCTCCAGATGTCAGGCATTGTTGTTAGGGTTTTTTTTTTTTTTTTTTTAAATCTTTGTGTGACTATAGGAGCTCTTCCTTCATTTGCAGCTAATGAACAGAACAAAACACAGAAATCTGCACTGGGTTAGAAAGAAATGGATGTGTTTTGAAAAACGTAATGCCTGCTGGTGGGGGGGATGTGAAGGCTTGGGTCTGCATCCATCGAGGCAAGGAGTGGATTAATAACACGTGGGAGCCTGCAGACCAACCCCAAATAGGATATTTCAGGTGGAATACCTGTAACAGGCTTCCTCAGCATCTTTGCTGATGGTGCTCAACCTCTTGTGTCCCCAAAAAGGACAGTGGGAATTGTCTGAGCTCCTCAGCTGAGAGCTGGTCAGGACCCACTGCTCCAATTTAATGAAACCATCTCAGTTGTTTCAATTCAGTAATGCAATGAGCTTGATTGGATCAGCACCAGGAAGGCAGCAAAGAGGGATCTGGGATGTGGCCTCGGACAGCAACCTCAGAAGGAGGTAGGGATGCAATTTGTGTGGTGGCCAAGAGCATCTGAAGTATTTCCTAGGATGTCATATTCCATGGGAAATGCCTTTAATTAGGTCTGGGGATTTCCACACTTCCCTGCTAGACTTGGAGTGGGTTGCACAGCTGGATGCCAGTAAAGAATATATTTGTCAACTTAATAAGGAAAAAAAGTTAAAAAATTAAAAAAAAAAATAAATTACCTAGACAGGCCTTCTAAACTCACAGCTGGTAATGAAAAGACCCCCCAAAAGCTTGTAGCTCAAGGGTACCATGAACATTTTAAGGATGTTTTTGAGGAGAGGTATAGGCTGAAATCAGAGCCAGAGGCTGGAGGCTCTGGAGCTTTCATGTTCCTTTGGGGAATGTCCCTTGAGGATCAATTTCTGCTGACTTAACGTGGTGCTGATCAAGTACCAAACTGGCTCCTGTTGTCTTCTTGCTTCTCTTGGAAAATTGAGTTTTTTATCTTCCCTCCAAAGTCTTTGGAACCCTGCATTAAGTGAATGGCTCAGCCAACAGCAGCTCCTCTTTCCCCTCCACCTGCTCTTTCTTTAACATTTCCATGACCATTTTCACCTTATTTAAATGATTTTTTCCCCTCACCCATTATCTAAAGGACAGTGGGAGATAACTGCGACCTTAATGGTGAGGATTGAGAAGCCCTGACTGGGATGGCTCTGTTTGTTTTACTTTTTCCAGGATGCTGTTGCAGCATTAAAGCCTGGAGTGTTTGAGATCTAGAACAATGCACGGGCTCATCTTTGTTTTAATTGGGTTGTTGGGAGCTCCCGTTTCTCCTCTTGTCCGTGTAAATGTTTTATGAAGTGAGTTTAAAGTCAATAAACGCTTCCTGTTTAACGTCTGCCTCGCTGCCTTATGAAAGATGCTTTATAAAAACATCAGAGCTCTCACCCTGCACGGGGCTTATCTCTGGTTCCCTGCTAAGCATGATATCAAAACCCATCTAGGAGGATGGAAAAAAAAAAATCCTGATTTAAAAAGAAAATAAACTCGTGTCTTCCTCTTAATGATGCTGCACTGATTATGCAGTAACACAGCATATTGAAATTGCTCTGAAATTGGATTTTGGAGCCAGCTGAGTTTCAAATCTTGATGGGAAGGCTCATGGGGAAAGCTGGCCTGCACTGAGCACCCAGCTCGTTGCTTTCTTGCTGCCTTTTTAATTTTTTTTTTTTTTTTTTTTTTTTTTTTTTTTTTTTTTTGCAGTGCGACAAATGAAATTTGAACAATTGCTGTGTAAACTGAGAGCAGCTGCTGAATCCGAGAGGGCTGAGAAATCTGCCCTCTTCAGCTTTGCTCTGCTGCTGACGTTGACTCGCGTTGATCGTGGCTGGAATCTTAACCCCGGGCATAGGGACAGGCATTTCTCTGATATAATAAAATGCAGGCAGGTCCCTGGCTTTGCATGACTTTGCAAAGTTGCAGCTGGCGCAGACAAATTGGGCACAGGCTCGTGCTTGGTAAGGCTGATGTGGGCAAGAGTTTGGTGCTGCTGGTGTCTGCCTGGGCTTGGCCAAGGCAGTCCTAGGCCAAAGGTGGCTGCAGGTAAAAGATAAAAGTGGCTGATGTGATGCAGCTCCAACCTCGTCTTTGCTCTTCCTGGGCTGCCAGGTACTGGGATTTGTTTGCTGTTTATTTGTACAGGTATTTTTTTTTTTTTGTTTCCCCATCTCTGCGTTGCTTTCCTTCCTTTAGTGAGGGGAATGGCCCCTGGGGGAGATGTTATTGAAACTCCTGCTCTGTTCCATCAGGTGAAAAATCACCTGAAGAGTGCAGCTAACAGCCTGTGATGTAAGGAAAACAACTTGGTGGGGGAAAACACTGATTTGATTTTCTTTTATGGTTGTGTGTATGTCTAAATCATATCTTAACAAGACAGGGATTATTTTCAAACTGCCTGATCCTGTAGAAGTTTCCTGACATGAATAGTGCAGGAGCTGGTTTGTTCCTCCTTAGCCTTTACCAGGAGGAAAAACACTGAGATAAGTAGATAAGCTGCTCATCAGAACCATGTGGGGCTGAAGGAAGCATCAGTTTGCAGAGAAAAAAGAAAAAAAAGGTTCCCTGCATTTTTTTTTTTTTCCTTTCTTCTTTTTCTGAGAAGTGGCTTAGCCCTGATTGCAAATAGCAGGATCTCTGATGTGGAACAACTCAAATCTGAATTGTTTTAGTAGAATAAAATGTAATCTGAGAAGTTTTTGTTATTAAGGGGCTTGCTGAGCTTTGGGAGCCTTCGAGTAGGTGACACACTGAGCTGTGCAGCCCTTGAACACCTGAACTCTGGGTGCTAAAGGTGTCTGGTGGAAGGGAATTTAGAAACTGGGACTTCTTCCTGCATGTACCTGGTGCAGCTGCTCTGTTCTGGGCAGCCTCAGGACTGCTGCACCAGGGGCTGTCTCTGCTCTGCAACTCAGTGACTTTAACTTGATTTGCATCTTCACATGAAACAGCTCTACAGCTGCCTGTGGCCCGGATTCTTGTCACGAGTTTAACTTTAAAAATCAGGTTTAATCTTTCCTTAGACTCTTTTAATTTCTCCACCTAATCTTGGAGACTGCCACCAAACCTCGTGTGCTCCTTTACCAGCTGGGATTGCTGAAGTTTACCTTGAAAAGTTCAGTTAGGGCAAAGCCTTATTCTGTGATTTTATTTATTTATTTATTTATTTCCCCTGACTGCTCCTCCAGTAGACAACTGCTTTGGACATGACTTTTCCTTTTCCTGCTGTTCCATTACAGTGATTGCTCTGATGAGACCTTGCAGGCAATGAGTGACCTTTGTGTTTTACCCCACCCAGGAGAGACTGAGTGGAGATGAGATTCACAAGGAGCCCTTGGCAAAGGTACTGTTTTATTGCTTTAAAAACCCCTTTTTTTTGTGCCCTTATCCTTAGAATTAAAGGAAAGACTTCAGATTAAGGACAGACTCTGGATCAGTTGTTTTTTATCAAAGGGAGCAAGTTGTGAATGGAGAAGCAGCAAAGCTCTTGGAGATGGAGCTGTGGGAATGCTGCTGCTGTATGCCCATGGCTGTTTTCTGGCTTGTGCACACCTGGGTTTGGATCAGCTTGGGATCTCTCATTTCACAGGTACCTGCTTGATATCCTGCCTCCCAAACCAGTGGAGACAGCTCCCTGTCTCTGAAGTGCCCATGAGGGGGACAGGAGGTGCTGACAGCATTCCCAGCCCCTTGCCAGGGTGGTTGTTTGCAGCCACAGTGAGGCTGAAAAAGCAGGATCTGACACCCATTTGGATGTGGTGAGGTCACAGTGACAGCAGAGACACCTCATTTCACAACTCCCCTTGCATCCTTCCCAGTGTGAAGGAGCTGGGATGTGTTGGCTGTAGCCTGGAGGGGGCTGGCTACTTTTGGGTGGCTCTGGGGCAGATGCAATCTGCTGATGGTGTTGGAAATGTCTCATGTGACCCTGGAGTGTAGGAAATAGAAAGCTGGAAACTTCCACAGATACTGAAGGGTTTGATTTACAGCCTTGGAAGAAGCTTGGATGGATGGAAAAATAAAAATACACAGACATTAAGCAGGAAAATGATAAACTTACGTTTCTATAGCTGTAAGTAAGAATATGCCTTAAGTAAGAAACTGTATTGGATATGATAGTGAAGGGTTTTACAGTGTGGTAATGTAATTGTACAGGGTAAGCTAAGAGTTTACATGTTATAACAGAAGCATAGATGTATGAGTATCCAGTAGTAGCCCATTGGGTAAAAGTATACCCAGTGCAGCAGAATTAAGTAAAGGTGATTAGTTAGAAAAAGAAAATAAAAAAACAAAAAATGTGGCAACTTTCCATTGGATTAGAATGCTATCTGTTGCCTTGTAACAAAGAAACTTATGATTCCTTTGAGCTATGGCTGACCTCTTGCTCCTCTAAAATTTCACAGCCTTTGAGGTTGATGTTTATCTGAGTAATAAATAATTTTTAGCCTGACAGTGGTCCCATCCCTGCATTAAAGTGTCAGTAATACCGGAGGAATGTCTTGGTCCCTTTCCCCCCTGGAAGAAGAACTCGAGCTGATGTTCCAGATGGCTGGAGTGGCTGGGGAGCCCTTCCCTCTGACCCTGCAGGTGACAGAATCCTTCAGGGATGCTCCAGGAGCCCTGCAGCGAGTCCCAGCTCCCTGCTCCTGCTGGCATCCAGCTTCCCAATTGCAATGCTCTGAACTGAATGCCCCAGAGAGCAGCTGAGAGTGGCTCCAGGACAGAAAGCAAGCCACAGTCTAGCCTTGGTTAACACATCTTGTGTTTCATGTCTGTGCTCAGCAATTCAGCTGCTGCTTGGGAGCTTTGATGCGAAGCCACGATGCTCCCAGGGGTGACCGTGCCCATCCTCAGGGAGCAGCTCTGCTCCTGCCTGGGAAGGCTGCTGGAATCCCAGCTGGATGTTTTTGGTTTTTGGGGAGGGCTGCTGTTACCTTGTCAGTGCTGTGGGCTCTGTGAAATGCAGGTCACCAAGAGACAGCACAAAGGGAAATGCAAACTTGGGGCTTGCTCTATCTTTGAAAGACCTGTCTGGTTTTCATCGGGGGTTTGGGGGCTCCGTTTGAAATCTCTGTTGTTTGTTAAAGGCCCTGAAGTGAGGTGGAGGGCTCCTGGTGGGGAAACCACAGTCATGACAGCAGTAGGAGAGTAAATGTTCTGCTAAGCTGCCTTGGATAAGGCATGGAATGGGGCAGGGAAAGCTGCTCAAATCCTTGTTGAGCCTGTTCAGGAAGCCCCTTGGATGCAGTCAGCCTGTCTGCCTTGGCTTGAGGGACTTGGGTGAGCAAACAGCACTGTTTGATATCAGTGGCTGCTGCTGAGTGGTGCTCACCTATCCCCAAAGTAACCTGGGTGATGTGTCCAGCTCTGGGATCCCCGAC
Source organism: Cinclus cinclus (assembly GCF_963662255.1). Taxonomy (NCBI): domain Eukaryota; kingdom Metazoa; phylum Chordata; class Aves; order Passeriformes; family Cinclidae; genus Cinclus; species Cinclus cinclus. The sequence goes on from NC_085050.1 coordinate 2,362,658, forward strand.
GTCAGGAGGACCAACATCCAGAGGAGGCCACGGAGCTGCTCCAAGGGCTGGAGCCCCTGTGCTCTGGAGCCAGGCTGGGAGAGCTGGGGGTGCTCACCTGGAGAAGAGAAGGCTCCAGGGAGAGCTCAGAGCCCCTTCCAGAGCCTGAAGGGGCTCCAGGAGAGCTGGAGGGGGACTGGGGACAAGGCATGGAGGGACAGGACACAGGGAATGGCTTCCACTGCCAGAAGCCAGGGTTAGATGGGATATTGGGAAGGAATTGTTCCCTGTGAGGGTGCTGAGGCTCTGGCACAGGGTGTCCAGAGAAGCTGTGGCTGCCCCTGGATCCCTGGAAATGTCCCAGGCCAGGTTGGATGGGGCTTGGATCCACCTGGGACAGTGGAAGGTAGGGGCAGGAATGAGATGGGCTATAAGGTCCCTTCCCAACCCAAATGGTTGATTCTATGCTTTGCCAGACTAAGCAGTGCTTCTTGGAATCTCTTGTCTTGCAATGTCTGTTGTAAACAGAATTTGCATTCTAGAGTGGAAAAAAAACCCACCAAAAAAGAAAAAAACAAAAACCAAAACCAACCAACTACAATAACCCCAAATCAAGCAAAACCCACAACTCAAACCACAAACTCAAATCCCAAGAAACTACTTCATAACTTGGCCATGTTCTTTGCAAATGGACTGGATTTTTTTTTTTCTCAGCTCTCCTGGCAGCTTTTGTATTGTCTGCCTCCGATCTCTGTCTTCTGGCAGGCAAGGCAGTGTTTCCTTTGATTTGACAGCATTTAGAAACAAAATCTGAAAGGAAAGCTTGTGATCTGCAGCTGTCAGAAATGCCACTTGCTCCAAGTGTGAGTGCTTGGAAGCAGGGAATCTGCTATGGAAGGGGGGTGTGTGTACTGGGACTCTCTGTAGCCCTTCTGAGAGAGAGGTTAAAATACATAAGTGAGATAAAACAGAGCTTTGGCAGCAGAATTTTTTTAATATATAAAATTTATATATTTATTTATTTATATAACAATTTCTACCAAAGCTTTGCCAAACCCTTCTGTTTTGTCTTATGCTACAGGCTGAAAGGGAATATATATTTCTGTCTCTCTGCTTTCCCTGTGGAACCAGCTGCTGGTAAAAGGCTGGGAGTGGGATGTTAATGGAAGTTTTGGGACAAGCAATGGGAAGAAATCTTTGAGTTTTTTGCCTTGGCCATCTTGAAAGATTAAACCACAGCACCAGCATCGCTTTGACCCTTTTCTATCCAGAAGTGCCTGCTTTGGGGATCATTCCAGGTGAATTTCCAGGCCTGTTTTTAAGTTTTTTCTCAAGGCCAGGACCTGTTGTTTGGGCCCACTCTGAGCTGTGAGTCACTGGTGCTTTGAGCAGCAACAATGGCAGAAATGGGCAGTGTTTCTTACAATGTGATTATTCCTAATTTGTGCGGGATGAAGGGGTCTGGAGCAGGGCTGTGCCTTACCCGTGTGGCTGCTGTACAGAAGGGAAAGTGCTTTTAATTCCTTGGGCAAGGAGATTGGAATTTCCCATTAGTAAACAGTGAAATGTGATTCATGGAATAAATTACGGTGCAAGGAAGGTCGGGGTGGGGGGGGGTGTCTCTGTTTCTGCTCCAAGGTGGCTTTTAAAGCAAGGGCAGGTTCCTAAGAGTGAAGGATGGGAGATTCTCCCACCTCACTGTGGGACCCTGATCCAGTGCTTAGACTTTGTCAGAAAGAAAGAGAGAAAAACCCCCACATGATGATGGAGTTGGCATTTCCATTTTTGGCTTCTATTGTTTCTTAGAGCTGCTTGCTTTAAGGTTAAAAATCTTGCAGCACCGATAAGGAGAGCTCAGCTCTTCTCTTCAGAAGTTCCTCCTGCTCTAGATAAAGCAGAACCCAAAATAGCAGAAGATCAGTCAGAAAAGGGTTTAAACTTCAAAGTTGCTGTGAGTCTACAAAGGAGTGGTGCTGATGTTACTGGGCCTTGTCTTTAATTCTATGGATTCTTAAGGGATTGAGGACAAGGGGGAATGGCTTCCCACTGCCAGAGGGCAGGGATGGATGGGATATTGGGAAGGAATTGTTCCCTGGGAGGGTGGGCAGGTCCTGGCACAGGGATCCCAGAAAAGCTGTGGCTGCTCCTGGATCCCTGGAAATGTCCAAGGCCAGGCTGGATATTGGGGCTTGGATCCACCTGGGACAGTGGGAGGTGTCTCTGCCCATCCAGAGGGTTGGAACTGGAATGGTTTTAGAAGTCCTTTCCACTGAAACCATCCTAAAATTGAAAGGATTGATGATGAGCAAACCCACAGCTCTGGCTGCTTCTCTGGAACTTGCTGGATCAGAATTGTCTGATGGCCTTTTCCAAGACACCTCAAGAATAACAATAGCCCTCCCACACCTCAGAACATTCTTTCAATAGATTTAAATATTGGCATTTCCCCAAATAACTCTCTTCCTCCTCTGCTGTAGGAGAGATGACGCACTTGCTTGTGAGGGAGGTGAGCTGATGCTCAGGCTCATTCTTGTCTTGCTTTAAGGTGATAAACAAAAGGTTTAAGTCTAGAGCAAACAGGCTGGAGCTTGGTATGAGCTCTCAGATTACTCATAATTGAAAGGCTTAAAACTTTTATGCACCAGCTGCTGCTTTAGCACTAAAACAATGAACTTCTGCAGGCAATTACCCTGCTGGCTTTGGAGGCTTTCACCTGCACAGACAGACCAGAGACCTCTTTGGGTGATTTCCTGGATTCCTTTGTATGTGGTCAGGCTCCTTAGCTCCTTAATGTGGCAACTCTGCCCTGGCCCTCCCTTGTTTCCTAATCTGGTGGTGACTCTGGCGTGACAGACACTGATTTCAAGGAGAAGTGTCTGTATCTGATGTCTCATTAGGATTTCAACAGCGTTATGTAAAAGTTTTGTTCTAGTCCTAACAAGAAGTTTGAACCCATTTCTGTCCAGGTTTGCTTGTGCTTATTTTCTGTGAGGAAGTCAAACACATGTCCTTGATCCAGGTCCAGCTCTGCTCTGCTGGGAGCAGGCACAGATATGTTTGCATCCCAAATTGGATCTATCTACCTGTTTTCAGTGGTGGTTCAAAGTGAGTCTGTCAGAGGTGGTTTCTTGCATGCTGAGGAGCACACCCTAGATCAGAACAGTTGGACAAGGCCTTGTCTGTTCAAGCTGTCCCTAAGACTATTTTGAATTGTGGGTTGTTTTTTGTTTTGTTTTTTTGTTTGTTTGTTTGTTTTTTACCAAGCTAGGTGGCTGAATCACCTGGCTAAACCAACTAAAGGCAAAGAATTGAGTGCTGGGCTTTTCCTTTTAGTGTTGCAGAGTTTCTCCCAGTGTTTGTACTGTACAGTCCCCAGATTTCCTTTTTCTGCCCACTGTGGGCCATGGGTTGAGCTGCAGTTTCCTTCAGAGCAGTTTCCTGCTGCTGGTCCAGCCCCACCAGTACCAACATGTTTGTGTCTGCTGGTGTTCATGGTGAGATGGATTTACACAAAAGTATTGGGCTGGAATCTGGAATAGTCAGAGCCTCCACACATCAACACAAACATGCTTGGAATGGATATCTTTCCATGTCAGCCTGTGCAAAATGGTGCTTGGGCTAATAGTGGAGAGTGTTGGTTTATTAAAGTCTGGATTCCTGTTGTTGATTCTTGCTGTGATAGATTTCCCTTCAAATGAGCCATTCTTCCCTTGAACACGAGGGTTTGGCTGTTCAGTCCCCATCAGAGCCCTGGCAGCCTCTCCCAAGATAAGGGAATTAAGGAATGAGTTTTTAATAGCAAGCCAGCACGGGGATGCCCCGTGCAGCAGAGCTGGAATGGCTGCTCTGTGTGCACTGCAGGCTTGGGGCTGACAGCTCGCTCGGCCTGGGGATGCCTTTCACTTGGAACTGAAATAAAAACAAATGTCAGAGTCTTCCTGAGCTGCTGCTGTGACTGAACGAGGTTCTTCATCCTCAGAAATGTTCCCCTGGATTTGTGTGTGCCAGGAGCTGGAAGAATCAAAGTTGATGGAGCCTCCAGCACTGCGTGCACCCAGACCTTGTCACTCAGATCTCCTGTGGTCTCAGCACTGGGTGTTTGAAGTAGGATAATGAGGATGGAGGAGGTGTTCCCAGCTGCTTTTCCCCCTGGAGGAAGGAAGGTTTTATGTAATGGTGCCGCGTGAGTCCCTCCTGCAGCAACACAGAGCTGACAGGTGATCCCAAAGCCTCGTGCAAGGCTAAAGGGAAAGGGGAATTGCTGGCCAGAATTCCTGCTACAGGAATTTCCTTGCAGTCTTGTGGGTGCTGAGAGGGACCCACCTGGGGTTTGGAATCCAGGGATGAATTTAAGTCATAGAATCATGGAATGGTTTGGCTTGGAAGGGATCTTAAAGATCACCTTGTTCCAACACCTTGCCCTATCCCAGGTTGTTTCAAGCCCCATCCAACCTGTCTCCTCCAGGGATGGGGAGTCCACAACCTCTCTTCTCAAGAAAATACTTGTTTATCCAAAGCCAGTCTCAAATACCAGCCTGTCCAACTTGGATTATGAAGCTACTTCTACCTACTCTCACTTCCCCAGCTCCTTGGAATTGGGAAGGGTTGGAAGTTGCCCTTTCCATGTTCAGAGTGTTGTGGTGATGTTAGATAATATTTCCTGGAGGAAGTCTGGTTGTATTAAATTTCTACTCTGCCAAACTCCTTAGTTCTGTACAGTTGAGCCTTTATCCTTTGGCTGGAGCATTTCCTGATGAATGATGGTATGTGACAGAAGTGACAGGACAAGGGGCAATCAGTTCAACCTAAGAGAAGGCTTAGATAAGATAGAGGAGGAAAAAAAATCCTTCCCTGTGGGGGTGGTGAGGCCCTGGCACAGGGTGCCCAGAGAAGCTGTGGCTGCCCCTGGATCCCTGGAAGTGTCCAGGACCAGGCTGGATGGGGCTTGGAGCAACCTGGGACAGGGGGAGGTGTCCCTGCCCATGGATGGGGGTGGAATGAATGAGCTTTAAGGTCCCTTCCAGCCCAAAGCAATCTGGGATTTTGAAAAGCAAAAAAAAAAAAAAAAAAAAGACAAACAAAAACAACAGCAACAAAAAAAAAAACCCTCCAGAATTTAAAGCAACAACAACAAAAAACCAGCATGGCATGGTTGATGTGAGATGGGAAATGCAATCCCTTAAAGAACTTGTTCACACTGACCTTGGAGCATGTAAAGCAGTTGTGTAAGTGCATTTGAGGATATGGGGTTACAGGGGAAAAGGATGTCTTGGTGGAGACACAGCCACATTTCTGGTGCTTCAGGAAAGCAGGATACATCCAGGTTGTGTAAGAGCTGAGAGGAAAGGGATGAGCCCAAGACAGGGACAAGTGGAAATCCAGGGCCAGGCTGAGCTGAGGGTTGAACCTCCCCCAACACTGGTGTTGATTTGTTCCTCAGTTGGTTTTTGGTGGGAAAGCCCAGGGATCACCCTAACCGAGACACATTCCCTGCCTTGTCATCAGCAGCTTGAGTGTGTCCTTTTCACCTTTCTGCTGGTCTTGTTGTTACCTTCACATCTACAAGAACTGTTTTTAAAGGGATTTGCTGTGCCCAGGAGTTGTTGTAAGGATGATGTGGCAGAGCAAGTGGAAGTTGTTTGACATATTTGGGACAGAGCTGAGACCACTAACAAGCACTTGGCTAGGTAGTGACTGTTCAACCTGCCTCATCCTAAAGTACAGCTGTCTTAAGCACAGCAGGACTGTGGAATTGCTAATGAGAATTCTACCCAGGCTGGGAATCTGAAAAAATCTCATTTTTATGGAACCGATCCTATTGTAAACAAGTTTTTTTGTTTTGTTTTTTTTTTTTTTTTTGTCTCAGTAAATAGACACCAAGTACTGTGGAATTGCAAATGTGAAACTGAACTGTGAGGGGTGAATTTTAGGGGTAGACTCCTGTTCTGTCTATATCTCTTCAGGCTTCATTACCTTTCCCTGCAAGCCATAAATTGAATAAAGCAGTGTAATAGATCCATTTCTGCCTCATTTTTAGATGCTCTCATGTGCTTTTATTGTACCCTGAACAAGGTATGAAAAACTTTGTGTGTATGGAAAGCTGGCAGGGACTAGAAAAACAAGACAAAAGCATATAAAACCAACTTTCTTAAGAGTGTGGGCTGACAAAAGGGGAATGAAAGGCTGCTGGGGTCAGATCTGAAGTTAACTTTTCCATAATGTGTACTTCTAGTTGCTTCTAACTTCTAACAGACCTCAAAACACTTGACAAAAGTTTTGGGGTTTTTTTTCCAGCTCAAAGGTGAGAGTGAATAAACTGAAGGAAAGGAGGTGGTGTGTAAGTCTTGGTCCTGAGGAGATTTTGGGCTTTAGAGCTCTGCTCTGCCCCTGATTAGAAGCAGGAACCCTTGGCTTCCACCAGCAAATGGTGAAGTTCTCAACTACTCCAATCCAGCCCCTGCAGCTACATTAGCAGAGGCTCATTTGAAGCATGAAATGAGCTGAGTGTTACCAGATTCTGTTTGAAGCTCCTGTGAAGGAAGAGGATGAGATCAGAGTTTTGACTTTTCCTACAGCCTCTATCTACCCCACAAGTGATAAAGTGCTTGAAACTTGTGCCTGTGCTGTTGATGTAATCTTAGAACTGGAGGTGTGACCTTCATCTGCAGGTTCTGGACATCAAATGGGCAGGATTTTAACTGGGGATTTGTATTTATAACCTTTTTAACTCCTGCTGGTGCACAACTGATCCAAGTCTTAGTACTGTGTAGGACCCCTCGCTAGAGCTGGAAATTGTGGAATGAAATTGGGTTGAAATGGACCACAAAGATCCATTAAAAATCATCCCATTCCACCTGCTGCCATGGGTAGGGACACCTTCCACAGACCAGGTTGTTCCAAGCCCTGTCCAACCTGGCCTCGGACACTTCCAAGGATGGGAGCACTTCCAGGTTGCTTCTCTGGGCAACCTGTGCCCTCCCCACCCTCACAGGGAAGGATTTCTTCCCAATATCCCACCTAACCCTGCCCTCTGGCAATGGGAATCCATTCTCCCTTCTCCTGTCACTCCAGGCCCTTATAAATAATCTCTCCCTGTGTTTCTTGGAGCCCCTTCAGGTACTGAAAGGCCACAATTGGTCACCCCAAAGCCTTCTCTTCTCCAGGGCTGGACAATCCCAATTCTCTCAGCCATCCCTCACAGCAAAGGTGATCCAGCCCTCAAATCAAGTTGGTGGTCTCCTCTGGACCCAGTGCAACAGGAAATCTCTGGAGCATTTTATTCCTGTGCTTTTCCACCTGTGCTTTTCCACCCCTGTCCCACAGCACAAAGGAAAACTGGATAATTCTCACATCCAAGGTTAGGCAGATATTGGGCAAGGCTTCGCAGACACCACAATTTTGGATCCCTCTTCCTCAAGCACAAGCCCCAACACCCAAATTGGTGCCAGACGCTTGAAGGCCGCCAAAGCAATGCTGGGAAGCCCAGAAGAATGGAAGTAAAGCTGGATGTTTTATGGGGCAATAATTAAACACTGACTGGTGCTCCTGCACTCCCAAAATCAGAAAAACTTGCTAATTCCTGCCTGCTACTGGGAAAGTGGTGCTTCTCTGTGCCTCTGGTGCTGGGGCTGCCCAGCAGCAGGTTTGTGTTTGCAGGGCTGCTGGGCAGATGGTGCTGCTCAAAACAACCTCCAGCCTCTGCCTGCAAAGGGCTTTTCCAGGGCTGAATGTGGCACACAAAATAGACTTTAGTAAATGGCTCTTGTGACTGCTGGAGAAAGGGTGAAATGAAGATCCACACATCCTATAGAGTGTTGGATGGGGCTTCAGGAACCTGCTTTAGTGCAAAGTGTCCCTGATGATGAGGGGGTTGGAAACAGATGATCTTTAAGGCCCCTCCCAGCCCAAACCATTCCACGATTTTGTGCTTCGTGTTGGAGCCAGTAGAGGACATCTTGGCACCTTTGTCTTGATTTTTGTCCCTTTATCTTCCCAACTTGCTGCTCTGGCCCCGTTGCCTTCAAACCTGGCTTTTGAATCTCCTCCAGTCACCAATTTTCCTGGTGTGTCCCCTGCTGTTGCACATTTCCTGGACTTTTTCACTGCCTCCTATTCATTACCTTCTGCTTGCCCCATACCTGCTTCCAATTTTCCTCAGCAAAGCCAAAACCCTCGAGTTTTAAATCCTGAACTCGAAGGGCTGTTGAGCATATGTAATTTAGTTGCTTTTCCTCCTCCTCTCAAAAGGCTTATAATTTGCCTGGATTTTTGGCGATGACAAAAATGAAATTTGACACAAAAAGCTTGTCCCTCGCTCATTAAAGCTCTTGTTCTAAATCATGGGTCCAAGGCTTGAAGAAAAAAAATGGCAAAAGCCACCAGAAATTGAA